>NC_140238.1:22974212-23396712 GCF_949987555.1 Borostomias antarcticus | reverse complement strand
TGTTTGAACGTTGGGAGTCGCAGAGACTCAGAGTTCGGACTTAGCGCTCAGACTTAACGTACAGAGTTCAATTTCAGCACTGTTTGGTGTACAACCTAACTGAAATGTTCAGAATTAAAGTTGCAGATTTCTGTCAAAGGGGGGGGATAACAATACAGTATGAACACAAAAGAACAAAGAGAACGAAAAATTTTACTCTAGAGGCTATATCTGGTTAGGAAAGGGTTGGTCTGAGTGGACACACTCAGCTGATTGGCCCTCATTCCCGCCACAGGCCTCTTCACTACCTTCTCAATATAGGTGGGGGGGAACTGACCTCTGATAAGGCAGACATCATAAAGGATGGCATATTCATATACAATATGTTAGCCAGAGTAAATAAAGTCCAAACATGACATCTTTAATCACACCAACAGTTTCATTATTTCCCTGAGTCCATTCAGGACCCTGTTACTCATACTGATATGCTTCACAGTATAGAATAAACAATTGCACTTGGGGAATAACTCAGTTTCATAATTGAATTAGCAGGTTCATTCATTTGTACCTCAGTACATTGGTGCTCTGGAATGTTGAAGATGAGAGAGAGAGAGAGAGAGAGAGAGGAGAGAGAGGGAGAGAGAGAGAGAGAGAGAGAGGGAGAGAGGGAGGGAGAGAGAGGGACGGAGATAGAGAGGGAGGGAGAGAGGGAGGGAGAGAGGGAGGGAGGCAGAGAGGGACGAAGGGAGAGACGGAGGGAGGAAGGAGAGAGAGAGGAAGAGAGGGAAGGAGAGAGGGAGGGAGGCAGAGAGGGACAGAGGGAGAGGGAGGAAAGCAGAGAGAGGGAGGGAGAGAAGGAGGGCGGGAAGGAGGGCCGTTGTAAAACTTTCACACATCAGTTCCCTCCCCCAGGAAGAGACTGATTAACAGCCCTCCGTCTCCTGATGTTCTCAACAAACCCTTTTAGTTAATCCTCTCACCAGCCATGAATGACAGTTTCCCTGGTCTCGGGTGTTAGTCTGTTGACACAGGCACCCTGGAATAAACTTGGTTAGATTAATTTCTGACTTAATGGCCCCTTTCAGAGGAAGGTGGTAGTCGTGGAATGTCTATCAGTGCAAGAGTCCTTCATTCTGCTGTGGCCCCTGTGGATTGGGGCCCCCACTCAGACCTCGGTGGTTTGGACTGTTCAATGCCTGGTTGACAGGAGCATGCGGTCATTTCCCCCTCGCTACAGTGTGTATGTATGTGTGTGTGCACATGTGTGTGTATTTGTTTGTTTGTTTGTTTGTTTGTTTGTGTGTGTGTGTGTTTGTGTGTGTGTGTGTGTGCGCGTGTGTGTGCGCGTGCGCGCGTGTGCTCTCTCTCTCCTCCAACCAACCAGCATCTAACCTACTCTCTCTCTTCTCCTCCAACCAGCATCTAACCTCCTCTCTCTCTCCTCCAACCAGCATCTAACCTCCTCTCTCTCTCCTCCAACCAGCATCTAACCTCCTCTCTCTCCTCCAACCAGCATCTAACCTCCTCTCTCTCTCCTCCAACCAGCATCTAACCTCCTCTCTCTCTCCTCCAACCAGCATCTAACCTCCTCTCTCTCCTCCAACCAGCATCTAACCTCCTCTCTATTCTCCTCCAACCAGCATCTAACCTCCTCTCTCTCTCCTCCAACCAGCATCTAACCTCCTCTCTCCTCCAACCAGCATCTAACCTCCTCTCTCTTCTCCTCCAACCAGCATCTAACCTCCTCTCTCTCTCCTCCAACCAGCATCTAACCTCCTCTCTCTCTCCTCCAACCAGCATCTAACCTCCACGTGACCGTGTGTGTATGAGCATGCATGCATGCACATGCAGTATGACTTGGAAGTGGAGCGTAAAAACATTAACATTCAAATGACCACAGCCCCCCCCCCCCCCCCTCCCCCGTGGCGTTCCTCCCCATGCCCCCTCCTCCTTCACTTGTCTGTCTCTCTCTCCATCCAACGCTCACTGAACCTGCATTGGTATGGGCAGGGACAGCGCAGCATGTTCTAGAACACTCACGGCACCCAGGGTTCCATCATTTATATTTCAGCCACCGAGGGTTCTCTGGTGTTGAGGTTGAGGCTTTCTGCTCCTCCACTGCCATCATGCGTGGCGTTCAGACGTAAATATGATCCTCTCAATGTTTCAATGTTTCATCACCGCAAGCTAGGGTTTGGATCAGAATGTTCTGGCATGCAGCAGAATCAGGTCAACAGAAGCGAGTGTGCGTACATGTGTGTGCATGTGTGTGTGTGCGTGCGTGCGTGTGTGTGTGTGGTGTGTGTATGTGTGCACTAGACTAGACCTGTGTTAAGACTGCCTGGAATGCAAGATAGGCAGGATTAGCAATTTTTGGAACAATTCCATTGATCCCAATACACCATGTGCTGCAGTTACAACACAAATCAAGTATTTGGAAGGATTACATTCATACTGCAGTATTTGACCCATGGTCAGGTATACATCTGATCAAGATCTTTATTTGCTGCTGACAGTCTGGGCTTGTGTTCCTGTGTTGTCAATGTTTGTTGACAGTCTGGGACTGTGTGTTCCTGTGTTGTCGATGTTTGTTGACAGCAAGATCCATATTAACTGCTCAGCCCTACACTGTCACACCACCCATGTTGTTTATTTGTGGTTTGGAAGCTGGATATGTACCAGAAGCTTGGTGTGTATATGTGTGTGTGTGTGTGTGTGTGTGTGTGTGTTTGTGTTTCTGGATGGAGATCGACTGTGAAGTTGGATAGTCAACATTGCGGTGTGTTTGTGCTCAGAGTCGGGGCTTGTCTGATATTTGATACACTTCTGTTTGGATAACAGACTACATAGTTTACGGTGACATTACTACAGGCTAGTACAGTACAATGGTACTGGTGAAATATCCATCCACTGAACTCATGTTCAAAAAACTTCTTAAGACACACATGTTCATAGTCATAGTCATAGTCAATTTATTTTTTACACGCATACTAATTACAACTGTTTAGGTTGCCCAAAGCGTGGGTTCCAAGGAGGAGAAAACATTGAAACATTGAGCAACATTGGACAGACAAGATACCGACATTAAAACTGTACAACAACAGCCGAGGGGATAGGAACAATAGGGACCACAAAAACACAATCAACATAGAGGACATCTCAGTATTCTAGTAGCTGACAGAAGTGAGACTTAAGCTCTCTTTTGAATGTTCCAAGATCGGGGGCAGATCTGATGTCCATTGGCAGAGTGTTCCATAGCCTTGGTGCTGCCACTGCGAAAGCTCGGTCTCCTCTGCTGACCATGTTTGACCGGGGGATGTTTCTGTCACGTGATATCAGGGTCCTTGATGTTGAAGTGTATTGTATGAGTTCTATGTAATCTGGAGCAAGACCATTGAGTGCTTTATATACAAACAGGAGGGTTTTGAACTGTACTCTCTGTCGCACCGGGAGCCAATGGAGGGAGGCCAGGACTGGAGAGATGTGTTCTCTCCTCTTGGTGCCCTTCAGTAGCCTGGCCGCGGCATTTTGCACCAGCTGGAGGCGAGAGATGGTTTCTTCTGAAATCCCGGTGTACAGAGAGTTACAATAGTCCAGTCTGGAGAACACAAGCAGGATGATGAGTCTGTGGAGGTCTTGGAAGGAGAGGAAGGGCTTGATCTTGGCGATGAGGCGGAGTTGGAAAAAGCACAATTTCACCACTGGTCCGCTGAACCTCAGGTCAGGGTCGAACACCACTCCCAGGTTCCTGACCTGAGGCTTCAACAGGGCGGTCAGATCTCCCAGGCCGTCCGTTATCCGGGCGACGGCTGCCGGGGGACCGAACAGGTTGAGTTCGCCCTTGCTCTCATTTAGCTGGAGGACATTTTTAGCCATCCAGTCTTTAATGTCTCTCAGACAGTCCATGAGACGAGCATATCCGTTTGGGTCAGCTGTGTCGAGTGGGAGGTAAAGTTGGGTGTCGTCTGCATAGCAATGAAATTAGATGTGGTGACTCTGGATGACTTGGCCGAGGGGGAGCATGTAGAGTGTGAAGAGAACCGGGCCTAGTATAGACCCCTGAGGGACCCCATAGGGGAGGTCCGTGACACTGGAGTAGGAGTCTCCAATGTTCACAGAGAAGGTTCTGTGACTGGTGTATGACCTGAACCAGGCCAGGGCTGTGTATGACCTGAACCAGGCCAGGGCTGTGTATGACCTGAACCAGGCCAGGGCTGTGTATGACCTGAACCAGGCCAGGGCTGTGTATGACCTGAACCAGGCCAGGGCTGTGTATGACCTGAACCAGGCCAGGGCTGTGCCAGTGATGCCCGCCCCCTGCTGGAGGCAGGCAGGCCTTCGGCCATCTATAACACCCTGCTGCTCGCAATGTTCTGTTTCTTCTGTTCTGTGTTGTTATAATTTTGTCTCGTGTTGTATTGCCTTTTAATTTATTACTGTAAAGCACTCTGTGCATCTGTTCTGTGAAGAGCGCTATAGAAATAAAGCTTATTTACTTACTACTTACTTCTCTGCATTTCTCCAATCCAAACTGTCCTCCTCCAGGGGCAGCCAGCTGCAGTGGGCAGCCCTTGTCAGTGGCACCTGGGGACCAAGTCCAAGTCCTGGTCAGGGACAGGACTGAAGAGCAACTGTTCTTCTGCATGTTTTTCATATTGGGTGTTCTATGTGTGGAGGGAACCCGAGTGAGCATGGGGAGAACATGAAAACTCCACACAGAAAGGAACTTTTATGAACTTACCCCAGCCACAAACTGGGTCCTGTCTCAATTGTTGTAGGGAAGGACAGTCTAGAGGACAACGATCCTCATACAATTCTAGTCATCAATTCTCAATGTATTGTGGGTTGCCACCGTGACTTCGAGCCATGTTAATATGACACAAATTGAATCTGGCCTCTGGACTGAGCGTTCATTTCAACGGGAGGCCCTCCAGCTATGAAGTGACCTCTAGTCCTCTTGCTGCTCAGGTGTGGTGTTGACAGATGCTGGCTTTAGAGCGATGTGCTCCACTTGGGCTAGCCTCCGAGTGCTCTGCCATGACACAGACCTATTCTACTTCTTCAAATGGGACGCCCCACATAGTGGCTGGGGCGGTAAGTGGAGCGCCGGCCTATATGAGGAACGCCGTCTGAGACTTAGCCTCATGTTATTTTAGACCAGGCAAGACATCTCAGGGTTACATTATGTATAGGTAGGTACAGTAACTACTGGATACTTTGTTTAACCAGATGGCCAGGGCTACACTATGTAGGTAGGCTAACTAACAGGATACTAATGTTAGCCAGGTAGCTACTCTAGTTAGTCTAGCTGGTCACACTTTACAATAAGGGTCACAAAAAACATTAGTAAACTGTTAACTAATGCTTATTTAGGGTTAGGTTAGGTTACTAATGTTAATTAATACCTTAGTTAAGGTTAGGGTTAGGTGAGTTAACCTTGGTTAACATAAATAACATTAGTAAATTGTTAATAGAGACATTAGTTAACTGTTACTTAATGCTTAATAATGCATTAACTAATGCTTATTAATGTACCCTTATTGTAAAGTGTTACCGCCTAGCTACCATATGGCTAGCCTAGCCACACTATGGTTAGCTACAGTAGCTGAGGCTCCTCAACTAGGGCATTACCTGCAAGAGAGTGTGGATGGCAGAGGCGAGGTCAGGGGTCCTACAAACATAAAATGAATTAGGTTTGAATGGTAGTAGAAGTTCTATTAATACAGTACTTCCATCATTTAAAATAGCATGTTCTCATCAGCTCAGAAAATGTGTGTGGTCCTCTTATAAATCACAGGCCGCCTTTGAAGTGTATCTAGAATGTGATTCTGGTTTGCTATAGGAATGTGCACAAATCACATTTTTCCTGGTCGAATAATCAGTGGGTGGTATGAACGATTAATCGTTTAATAGTTTTTTGCTTAAATTGCTGAATATATGATTTTTTTTCTCTCCATTTTTTATGTTGATTCCGACATTTTAAAAGACATTTATTGGAATGAAAAAAGGAAATAGGCTACCACAATCCCATAGATTTTTATGCTTTTAAAGTATTGGAATCAACATTTATTTTTAATTTTTTGTGCGTGGCGACATGCACCAAAGATAGCAAATGTTGGGTTGTCACTCCCTCCGTCCTGTTGTTGATCTGCATTTCTATGTTGCTACCACAAGAGGCAGTGGTCCCAGAACACCAAAATAAAACCACTATGAAATCGCACAGTATTAAGTTCCTTGGTAGTATAGTGGATAGGGTGTCTGCCTCCCATGCCAAATGTCAGGGGTTCAAGACCTTTTGTCACTGGATGTTATAGAAGCTATATAAAAATGTGGTTACCTGGCGGTGCTATGTCAGTTATTGAATTGATGTGCAGTAATTGAACATTTGAAATACTCCTGTTTTGAAATTATACCTACAGTATAGGTGTCTCAGTAATTACCCATTATATATTAGGCTATACTTTGCATGTATTTACCAGGTAAATGTTTAGTAATTGGGGGACTATGAAAGGAAGGGTTACCCCAAAAATGTTCAGAGTAAGTTGATTTAGCAATAGAAATTCATAAGCCTAGGGCCAATGGGCCTAGGATATAGACAATAAACTACCGGTGGAATGGTGGTGGAGCAATAGCGGGAGCATTTCGGATTACTAGCAGACCGCTGTCCTTGGTGCTAATAATCCGCCAGAGGTCCGCTTGCCATTCGATGTGCAAATGGCCAGGAATCCGGCAGCGGATTCGGCCGGAGGTCCGCCAGCTCGTCCATCGGGGACCCGCTGTAGGTCCGCTAGCCTTGTGTTATATTCCGCCGGAGGTCCACCAACTCGTCCATCGGGGACCTGCTGTAGGTCCGCTAGCCTTGTGTTATCTGGGTTTATCCCTTACTTTTGTCCAGAAACAGAAGTTGAAACAATTGCAGCAAAATAGCTAACATTACAGGAATCATCAGTGTAACTGCTTTAGCCACTGACCACTACCATTAAAGAAGTAGTAAAGGGAAAATGCATGTTTAGCCCTGTTTTAAGATTACAGTAGGACCCCACTTATCCGAACCCAACGGGACCGAAGATCGTTCGTATCTCTGAAATGTCCGGATGACTGAAACATATGTTAAAATGCACCAAATTCAATAAGTGGTATACTTGTTTCATATAGACTCATAATAGACCGATAAATACCCTTAATTACTTGTGAAAATGCATCAAAATTGCAATCAAATAGCCAACTAAACTCATACAGCCTAGCCTATAATAGGCCTACAGTAGCCTAGTACAAAATAAACGAATTTCCACTTGAGTGCATGCTTTGATCAAATACAGTACTTTATTCTCAAATGAGGCGTACGCTGCATCGATAGGCTACTGTATTCGCAGAACAAAATGGGATAGCCTAAAAACAACCCAACATTAGAACAATTAGAGCAAATGATAATAAATAAATAAATAAATAAATGAAATGACAGACAAGTTGTCGTGTCTTAGGCTATTGCAGCCTAAACAACCAATGTAGGCTAACGTGGCCTAGGCTGTAGGCTATTATTTAACAAATACATTAGGCCTAGTAGGCTAATCTACATGCTTACAACACGTCTGTGTTCCTGAAGTCCATTAACTGGGAACGAAAAATGACTCGATACTCCTCTGCTTCAGGCTACCAAGGAATGCAGCTCTCGCGCAGCAGACTCGTTTGCATTTTGCGCTCGACATTATAGTAACAAAGAAATTAAACGTGACAGTAGGCTACAGCCTACAGGCAACATGTAGGTCTACATACAGTTCTGTTTTTATTCACAGTAGGATACAGTACGTGTTTATTATGACAGATTTAAATGCAAGTAGGCCTACAGTACTGTAATGAAAATCCCACCAGTAACCAGATAGCAGGCTAAAAAAAAAAAAGAAGTTTTTTAAGCCTGTCCGGTAGACCGGGAGGTTCGGATCTCTGAAGTTCGGATGAGTGGGGTCCTACTGTACTTATGATCATATACAATGGTTCAGATCAAAACGTTGACAAAACTAGCACTTTTGAGAATGTCTGATAATTGCTCTACCACCGTTTTGGATGTGGGTGGGCACCTTGAAAAACCTTTCAAAAACATGTTAAACTCTAAATTTTAAAGACAACAAGCTCACCGAGGGGGTAATTGGTGTCCGTTGGTATTTTGGCATCAAATTAGCTGCAAAGTATGAATCCTGTAGGGTTTTGTTAATCATTTTATGAAATCCATTGACTTGTATTGAAGCTACTGTTGTAGATGTGTAGATCAATCCGCAGAGGGGATTCAGGAAGCGGAACTACTTACGGTAGCTATTGTTATTGTTTATGTTTCTAGTCTGTATCTAGTTTGCGGAAGTTTACACACGTATGTGCTGCGACTAAATAGTTCTATGTTTAATATTTAAAAAAGCCTTTCCAGATGAACTAGAATCTTATTTTATGGCGAATTATATGTCAGAACGCCATAAATTGAGAGTTTAACATGTTTTTTGAATGATTTTTCATTGTGCCCACCCACATCCATTGTATGACCAAAACGGTGGTCGAGCAATTATCAGACTTTCTCAAAAGTGCTAGTTTTGTCAACGTTTTGATCTGAACCATTGTATATGATCATAAGTAACCTTAAAACAGGGCTAAACATTAATTTTCCCTTTACTACTCCTTTAATGTTATGGAAGCTGCTGCTAGTTGTTGTGAGCTCATAAGCTAACTGGCCATCCCGCTCTTATTGTGCTGGATTAGCATTGGAAGCATTGGAACTGATGTCTCCAGGTGACAAGATCTATCTTAATTTATCAGACATTATTTCATGTAATTTCAATCCACAGCTATTTCAGTGGCATGACTAGCGTCCGTCCTACCAGTCCTGAACAGAAACAAGCCAGCCAACAAGAACAAACCTACCACAGAGAGGCACAGGAGTCGTCAGCACTACCAACACCGCCCCCCCCCCCCTCCCCCCTCCACTCACACTCACACACACACAAACACGCACACACACACACACACACACACACACACACACACACACACACACACACACACACACACAAACATATACACACACACACACACACACACACACACACATAAAATAGAACAACAGTTCAATTCTACCTAGATGTGCTGGTCTGCCCGGGCTGGTGGTTGGTGGAGTTGGGAGGCTGAAAGTAAGGGGAGCGGTATAGTGCATCCATTGATCTTGCCGTCCTAATTGGGATCCGTGCTGAGCCAGAGGGGTGCGGAGACAAGCGAGATATAATTAGAGAGAAGATTTCTCTCCTCGTCGAGGCTGCCAGGGTGTTCAGGGTGGAGAGAGAGAGAGAGAGAGAGAGAGAGCAGCTACAATAATGACTCATTGAGAACTCAAATGAGTTATTCTATGCAGCCAAGGGGACAATGAATCAATCAATGTAATAAATGATGTTCAGCTTTTTATGAGCTGTAGTGGAAAAGATGCTGTACCTGTGTGGTTCACACACACACACACGCACGCACGCACACACACTTTCTGTTCTATCTCTTCTTCACGCTTTCGTTTCCTCATCATCCCTCTCCCTTCCTGTCCTCTCTGTCACTCTCTCTGTCATCCACTAATCCCCCCTCATCCACTCCTCCCCCCTGCCCTCTCCCCTTCTCTGTCATCCACTCATCCCCCCTCATCCACTCATCCCCCTGCCCTCTCCCCTTCTCTTGGTCAGACAGAGACAGACAGACAGAGACAGACAGAGACCGATAGAGTCAGAGACAGTCAGAGACAGAAAGACAGACAGAGCGGGAGACAGGCAGACAGACAGACAGACAGACAGACTGTCAGACAGAGACAGACAGACAGAGAGACAGAGAGACAGACAGACAGACAGACAGAGAGACAGACAGACAGAATGAGAGAAAGACATGACAGAGACTGTCAGACAGAGACAGTCTGAGAGGGGCAGCCCTCACTACCTCCATCAGGTGCGTGCGTGCGTGTGCGCGTGCGCGCGTGCTTGCGTGAGTGCGTGTGTGTGTGTGTGTGTGTGTGTGATGTTGGGACAGATCCCCTTGTTCGGGTTATAGTTTGTTTATTGTTGATTGTGTTTGGAGCAGGGGCTGGCTCTCCTATCTCCACACACAGGCTGATATGTCATGACAAACTGGTAACCATGGGGACGGAGGAAGGAAGACAGAGAAGGAGAGGTACAGGGAGGCTTGGCAGGATGGAGAGATGAATGGAGCAAGAGAGAGATCGAGGGAGGAAGAGAGGGAGAGAAAGAGACGATAAGAGAGAGGGGGAGAAGGAGAGAGTGGGAGAGAGAGTGGGAGAGAGAGGGAGAGAGAGAGGGAGGGAGAAAGGAGTGGGGGCAATAGACCGTAAGAAAGAAAGGGAGAGGGAGAGCGAGAGGGGGAGAGCGAGAGGGAGGGTTGACTTAATTAATAGTTTTCTCATGTCATTATTGAACTGTATTATCCTTGACGCTTTGGCAATATTGTACACCTGACATTCATGCTAATAAAGCTTATTGAGTTGAGAGGGAGAGAGAAGGGTGGGGGAGAGGAAGAGAGAGAGGGTAAAATAAAGCTTGTGAAAAGAGGAGAGGGAGGTCAAAGGACCAGGAGATAATGCATTTCCCCGGAGGGAAGGAGAGAAGGGACATTCTTCATGAGAACGGAGTTTGGTTTGCGGGCGAAGCCTATTAGTTCAGAAGACAGCACACACACACACACACACACACACACACACACACACACACACACGCACACACACAGAGCACCTGGAGAGAGGAAAAGAGAGACTGATGGGATGAGAGAGTGGATGAGAGAACGAAAGAGACATTGAGAGAGTGGAGGAGAGGAAGAGAGAGACGTTGAGAGGGTGGAGGAGAGGAAGGGAGAGACGTTGAGAGGGTGGAGGAGAGGAAGAGAGAGACATTGAGAGGGTGGAGGAGAGGAAGAGAGAGATGTTGAGAGGGTGGAGGAGAGGAAGAGAGAGACGTTGAGAGGGTGGAGGAGAGGAAGGGAGAGACGTTGAGAGGGTGGAGGAGAGGAAGAGAGAGACGTTGAGAGGGTGGAGGAGAGGAAGAGATAGACGTTGAGAGGGTGGAGGAGAGGAAGAGAGAGACGTTGAGAGGGTGGAGGAGAGGAAGAGAGAGACGTTGAGAGGGTGGAGGAGAGGAAGAGAGAGACGTTGAGAGTGGAGGAGAGGAAGAGAGATGTTGAGATAGTGGAGGAGAGGAAGAGAGAGACGTTGAGAGGGTGGAGGAGAGGAAGAGAGAGACGTTGAGAGGGTGGAGGAGAGGAAGATATAGACGTTGAGAGGGTGCAGGAGAGGAAGAGAGAGATGTTGAGAGGGTGGAGGAGAGAAAGAGAGAGACGTTGAGAGGGTGGAAGAGAGGAAGAGAGACGTTTAGAGGGTGGAAGAGAGGAAGAGAGAGACGTTGAGAGGGTGGAGGAGAGGAAGAGAGACGTTGAGAGGGTGGAGGAGAGGAAGAGAGAGACGTTGAGAGGGTGGAGGAGAGGAAGAGAGAGACGTTGAGATTGTGGAGGAGAGGAAGAGAGAGACGTTGAGAGGGTGGAGGAGAGGAAGAGAGAGACGTTGAGAGAGTGGAGGAGAGGAAGAGAGAGACGTTGAGAGGGTGAGTGGAGGGGAGAGAGGGTGTCAGAAAATGGGAATGGAGTGAAGAACAGCGAGGGGATGGGATTGGAGGGGAGAACAGCGAGGGGATGGGATTGGAGGGGAGAACAGCGAGGGGAGGGGATTGGAGGGGAGAACAGCGAGGGGATGGGATTGGAGGGGAGAACAGCGAGGGGATGGGATTGGAGGGGAGAACAGCGAGGGGAGGGGATTGGAGGGGAGAACAGCGAGGGGATGGGATTGGATGGGAGAACAGCGAGGGGATGGGATTGGATGGGAGAACAGCGAGGGGATGGGATTGGAGGGGAGAATATGAAAGGCAGAGGAGAGAAAAGCCTGTTGAAGGAGGGACTGGAGAGCATTTGGTAACAGAAGAGTTACTCACACATAAAAATACAGGTTTCAAGCCACAGGCATCCAACGCCCCAAAATGCATCGGGACTCACTCACACGCACACACACAAGTGTAATCCCTCCGCTCACAGTCGTATCAAGGAGCCAGTGAGACGCCACGGTTTAGTTAAAGCCACTCTGTGTGGGCGCCACCTAGGGGGGCCGCCAGCACGACACTGGGTCAACTGGGGACAGCAGCGTCAGGGTGGGGGTGGCAGGAGGGGGGGGGTGGCACAAGCCTCCACACTGGGGCCGTGTTTACAGCCGGATGGGAGACGGATGAGGCCTGAAAGTGAGGTGGTGGTTGGGCAGACCGCTTGATGCTGACACACTTGTTGGGTGACATGACGTGTGTTTGCGTTCCAAGCTGTGTGTGTGTGTGTGTCACATATGTTATGTCACTGAGTGACTCGACGGGGTAAAAGCCCTTCATTACACCCCTGTGGCTCTGCGTCTTGGACTGTGTGTGTGTGTGTGTGTGTGGGGGGGGGGGGTTAGGGCATCTGTGTGTGTGTTTGATATGTGAGACTGTGTGCATGTATGTGAGGTGTTTGGCAGAGCCTAGCCATATGTGTGTGTGTGTGTGTGTGTGTGTGCGTACATGCATGTGTGGAGAGGTCTGCTTGTGACAGCATGTGACCACTCTCTGTGTGTCTGATGCTTTTTGAGTGCGTGTCAAGAGCTGGGAAACCTGCCTTTTGTTGTCACTGAACTGTCTGTCTGTCTGGTTAATGAATCTACAAATACCATGAACAATAGGGCTCTTCCCCTCTCTTTCTCTCTCTCTCTCTCGCTCTATTCAGTGGGATTCATTGTGGATAAGAACAAAAACACTTCTCCTCTCCTACATACTCTGTCCGCCACCTCTCTCATCCTCTATCATTATCTTTTCATTTTCATCTCCCTCTTTTGTGCATCCCTTGGCCCCTCCTCTGTTCCCCAGTGCAGGCCGTGGTGGTCTCTCTCTCTCTCTTTCATGGTTTCTTTTCTTCCTGTCTTTCTAGGGACACTCCCCCCGTCAAGGTGCCCTGTCATAACTAAATCCCTCCTGGTCCCTCTTTTTATGATCTTTAATCCTCATCCCTCTGTTCTCAAGTCCTCTCTTCCTACCTTCCATCCTGCCAGACCTTCCTTGGCCCACTTAGAATAGGGGAGGAAGGGATTTCACAAAAAAAGATGTGAATGTGTAGCTGTTTGCATTCAGTGAGAGATTTTCTCCTATACAGTACAGGACAGTGTAGTGTGTTCCATTGTGGCTACGGGTTAACTGAACATGGTGCTGCTCACTGTGAGGTTGTGGGTTCACTCCCCCCCCGGAGTCTAAACATGATGGATGTGTTTGCAGACAGACCACAGGACCATGCTGGGCTCTTTCTGAGAGGCGGTGATCATAGCTTACTGTAGGTCGTCAGAGACAGTAGAAGTGGAGGAAGAGGAGGAGGAGGAGGAGGATGGTAGAGGGTGTATACTTTCTACTCGTTTTGTGCGTGGCGATGCACCAAAGATAGCAAATGTCCGGTTATCACTCCCTCCCTCCTTCCCTCCCTCCGTCGGGTTGTTGACCTGCAGTTCTATGTTGCTACCACAAGAAGCAGTGTTTTTTTGAGCATGGCTGTTTTTTGTGCATGGCTGCACCTAGACAAGAGGCAGTGTTTTTTTTGTGTTCGTGGCTGTAAGCCAGCGCACCTAGACCAGAGGCAGTGGTTTTTTGTGCATAGCTGTAAGCCAGCACACCTAGAATAGGTCCCTATCCCTCCCTCCGGTCAATGTTGACCTGCATTTCTCTGTTGGCACCACAAGAGGCAGTAGTCCCAGCACACCAAAATAAACAAGGACATCAAAATCAACCTGCTGATCTCCACTGCACAAGTAGAATAGCAGTGAAAGCATAGGACTCCCACCTGGGAGACGGGGGTTCAAGGCCCAAGTGGGGATGACTTTATGGGACTATACTCTAGTGTTGTCAAAAATATCGATTTTTCGATTCATATCGATTCTGAATAGTTTCAATACTAATTTCCCGCAATATCGATATTTTCCACACTATCGATACCAGCTGGCTTTCTCGCTCTGTCTTCTCTCCTACAGCGAGTTGTTGACACACAGGCACACACACCCTGCTGCTCTGCACACATTGCCCTGCCCCGCCCCCTCCCCCTCACAGACCTGTCTGGTCAACAAATCCTCTCACTCGCTCCGAAGATGGCAAGTGCAGAGCCTCCGCGACTCGTGGATAAAGAAAACAGCAGAAGTGCTGTTTGGAAGTACTTCGGGTTTGAAGCAAATGACGAAGGAAAAGCTAAAGATGCCACGAAGCCCATTTGCAAGCGTTGTTCCAGAGTACTGCCAACGAAAGGTGCAAACACAACAAATTTAGCAAAACACCTCTAGGACCGACACGCGGATCTCTATAAAGAATTTAGAGAGGTTGGTGACAGCTCCACTTTCAACATCACTGAAACATTAAACAAAATGGCCCAGTAAACTATTAACTTTAGTTTAATACATGAACTCTAGTTTAATACATCCATGAGCTTGCTATCAAAACGCCGCATTGACTGTGTGTGTGTGTGTGTGTGGGGGGGGGGGGCGGTAGATAAGATAGCTAACGTGAAGCTAAGCTAGCTAGCTAATCCCCCTCAAAGCTATCCAGCAATGGGCCAAAGCAGTCAATGTGGCGTCTGAATAGCTGAGGGGAATTAGCTAGCTCACTACTAGCTAGCTCATGGATGTAAACTAGAGGTAGTTAGCTTAGCTTCGAGAATGGCTGTTGGGCTAACAGGACAGCACCAGCTATCAAGCCTGAGGAATCTTGAGTTAATGGTCAGTAAATCAACTTAGATGCTGTTATGCTTAACACACAGTACTATTAACTTTACTTAATTTCTAAGATTAGATTACATAATAGTTATTTTTAAAGGTCGGATCTAAAGAGAAACCAAGGTTTTTAAAAGTGATATTTCTCTTCTCTTATAGTACCAGAGAGAAGCTGAGGAGAATCGACCAGCAACAAAAGCGACACACACACAGCCTACCCTACTAGCTGTATTTGAACAACAAAGAAAGTATGATGCAAAATCAAATGAAACCAAGAAACTGAACAGGGCTGTAGCAGAGTACATATGCATGGATCAGGTCCCCGTGTATACTGTTGAGAAACCTGGGTTCAGACAACTTCTTGGACATTTAAATAACAAGTATGCCCTTCCTTCACGGAATAATTTCATGTACACTGAAATCCCCGCCCTATACAATGAAACAAAAGATAAAATCATGGAGAGCCTTGGGGGGGGGGAACCCTTCTTTTCATGCACCACTGACCTGTGGACCAGCAGGGCCACATCCACATTCATGGCAGTAACTCTGCAGTTTATAACAGAATCCTGGGACATGCAGAGCTGGTGTTTGGGCTGTGTTGGGCTGCACTCAGAGCACACAGGGGACAGCTTGAGGGAGGCGTTGGAGGAGATGGTACATGAAACATGGGAGCTGGACATGTCAAATATGGCTGGCATCACCACTGATAATGCCTCAAATAACAAAAAAACATTTCAGCAGGACTTCACATGGGTCCCCTGCTTTGGGCACAACCTACACCTAGCCATTAGCAAGGGCCTGGATATAGACCGTGTGTCTGGAGCGCTGTCGAGGCTGAGGAAGACAGTCTGCTTTCAGCAGGTCAAAAAATTGAAAATGTTATGCCCTCAATGTTGTCAATTTCTCCCCGTGGTATCGAAAATGGTATCGAGTATCGATACTTTTCAAGGTATCGTATCGAAGTTAGAAATTCCAGTATCGTGACAACACTACTATACTCCAAACCTACACATGTTCATCCTTTCACTCCAACCTTTACCCCTTGCCTTATAAGTCAGATCCTGTCCCAACCCCAACCCTTATTCTAACCCCAACCCTTATTCTAACCCCAACCCACACTAGGGACTGGAAGAAGGACACCAAAACCAACCCGGCGATCTCCACTGCACATGTAGAGTAGTGAGGAGAGCATTGGACTCCCACCCGGGAGACGGTGGGGATGACTTTATGGGACTATACCCCAAACCTCCACACGTTCATCCTTTCACTCCAATCTTTTTATCCCTTACCTTTGTCCAGAAACAGAAGTTGAACCAATTGCAGCAAAATAGCTAACTTTACAGGAATCATCAGTGTAACTACTTTAGCCACTGACCGCTACCATTAATGTTATGGAAGCTGCTGCTAGTTGTTGTGAGCCCATGAGCTAACTGGCTATCCCACTCTTATTGTGCTGGATTAGAATCGGAAGCATTGGAACTGATGTGTCCAGGCGACAAGACCTATCTCAATTTATCAGACATTATTTCATGTCATTTCAATTCACTGCTATTTCAGTGTTGGACTAGCTTCCGTTCGACCAGTCCTGAACAGAAACAAGCCAGCCACGCACATAAGCCAGGCTGGCCTGGTTCTTTCTATTCCCTCTCTCCCTCCACCCCTCCCTCTCTCTCACGCTCTTTGAATACCCACAGTCAATCAGTGTTCTAGTTTAGTGTAAGGGTCAGTCAGTGTTCTAGTTTAGGGTCAGTCAGTGTTCTAGTTTAGGGCTAGGGTCAGTCAGTGTTCTAGTTTAGGGTCAGTCAGTGTTCTAGTTTAGGGCTAGGGTCAGTCAGTGTTCTAGTTTAGGGTCAGTCAGTGATCTAGTTTAGGGTCAGTCAGTGTTCTAGTTTAGGGCTAGGGTCAGTCAGTGTTCTAGTTTAGGGTCAGTCAGTGATCTAGTTTAGGGTCAGTCAGTGTTCTAGTTTAGGGTCAGTCAGTGTTCTAGTTTAGGGTCAGTCAGTGTTCTAGTTTAGGGCTAGGGTCAGTCAGTGTTCTAGTTTAGGGTCAGTCAGTGTTCTAGTTTAGGGTCAGTCAGTGTTCTAGTTTAGGGCTAGGGTCAGTCAGTGTTCTAGTTTAGGGTCAGTCAGTGTTCTAGTTTAGGGTCAGTCAGTGTTCTAGTTTAGGGTCTGTCAGTGTTCTAGTTCAGGGCTAGGGTCAGTCAGTGTTCTAGTTACGGGTCAGTCAGTGTTCTAGTTTAGGGTCAGTAAGTGTTCTAGTTTAGGCTAGGATCAGTCAGTGTTCTAGTTACGGGTCAGTCAGTGTTCTAGTTACGGGTCAGTCAGTGTTCTAGTTTAGGGTCAGTCAGTGTTCTAGTTTAGGGTCAGTCAGTGTTCTAGTTTAGGGTCAGTCAGTGTTCTTGTTTAGGGCTAGGATCAGTCAGTGTTCTAGTTACGGGTCAGTCAGTGTTCTAGTTACGGGTCAGTCAGTGTTCTAGTTTAGGGTCAGTCAGTGTTCTAGTTTAGGGTCAGTCAGTGTTCTAGTTTAGGGTCAGTCAGTGTTCTTGTTTAGGGCTAGGGTCAGTCAGTGTTCTAGTTTAGGGCTAGGGTCAGTCAGTGTTCTAGTTTAGGGTCAGTCAGTGATTCTTGTTTAGGGCTAGGGTCAGTCAGTGTTCTTGTTTAGGGCTAGGGTCAGTCAGTGGCCTAGTCCTAAACTAGAACAGTCAGTTTTCTAGTATCGGGTCAGTCAGTCGGTGTTCTAGTTTGTTTGGTGTTCAAGTTGTGTTCTTGTGTTCTAGTGTTCTTGTGATCTAGTTTGTCCTAGTTCAGTAGATGGACACGGTCACGGCTGTGTTCTCTGTCCTGGCCACACAGTGGTGGAATGAACTGCCCACCGAAGTCAGGACCCCAGAGTCGCTGCCCATCTTTCGACGCAGGCTCAACTCACCTCTTCAAGAAGTACAACCACAATCATCCCTTTTAAGCAACTACATAAAATAAAAAGTTTGGAAATTTGTGTTTGGTAGATTTTTACTTTGTTGTAACAATTCTTCTTGCCGATATATTTTATACCGTTGGAAAGCTTATTTATTTCCCTTTCAAATGGTGTCCCATTTCTAAGGAACATACATTTGTGGGATGAGCAGCACAGTTGAGTATGTGGGTTGCACCTATGAAAATATGACAAATCTTCTCTGCCAATGTCAAACAGCTTATTCTACTGTTGCTTTTGACTCTTGTTTGGTGGATTAGATGATTGAAGTCTACCAGTAACAAAGAAGAACTAAGACATATTGACAATTTATTCATTGAACATACCGTCAAGAGCCTCAGTAGTGTGTGGAAGAACCATATGCAGCCACAACAGCCTGGCTCCTCCTCCTCATGTTGGTCACCAGCCTGGTCACATGTGGCTGTGGGATGCAATCCCATTCCTCAACCAGGATTTGTTGCAGGTTAGCCAACGTGGTTGTGTTGGTAACTCTAGCACGAACAGCACACCCAAGCTGATCCCACAAGTGTTCAATTGGGTTGAGGTCAGGCCTGTTGGCAGGCCATTCTATTCTTTCTGCACCCAAATTCTTGGACCAGATACCAACTGACCACTGAAGTGGAGCCCATGCTCACAGGTGCTTCCAATCAGGTGCCAATTAGACTCATGGGGGTACTGGGGGGTCAAAACAAGAGTCAAGACACACATTACATTACATTGCAGTCATTTAGGTGACGCTTTTATCCAAAGCGACTTACAATAATTGCATTTAATGTAGGAAATGTACTACTACTTTCCAGAACTCACAAGTGCATCTCATTTCTAAAACAAGCGAGTAAGAGCATAATCTATAGCTGGAGGCAAAATGCAAGAATATCAATCTAAAAATACAATATGTGCTTAAGAGGAAGGATCCTGGTAGTATTTCTTGAAGAGATGAGTTTTGAGCCTGCAGCGAAAGATGGGCAGCGACTCTGCTGTCCTGACCTCAATGGACAATTCATTACACCACTGTGGGGCCCGGACAGAGAAGAGCCGTGACTGTGTCGATCGACTGCAGGGGCCTCGGAGTGACGGGGTAACTAGTCGCCCTGAGGTACAGTAGCAGAGAATAGCGGTCGGGAAGGGGTGTAGATTTTGACCATGGCCTGGAGGTACAGTACAGTAGGAGGGAGCTGTTCTGTTCTTTGCCCCATAGGCCAGTGCCAGAGTTTTAATCTGGATGCAAGCTGCTACAGGAAGCCAATTTAGGGAACAGAGGAGGGAAGCTGTGTGAGAACTTGGGGTGGCTGAACACCAATACGAGCAGCAGAATAAGCTGTTTGGCATTGGCAGAGAAGATTTGTCACATTTTTTATGGGGGGCACCCCACATACTCAGCTGTGCTGCTCACCTCACAAAATGCATGTTCCTTACAAATGGGGCACCATTTAAAAGGAAAATAAAACAGGCACTCCAATGGTATAAAATTAATTGTTACAACAGAGTAATAATCTAGCAAACTAAATTCTCAAACTTTTTGCTACTCTTGCACTTTGCCTTCAGAACAAGATTATGCTCTTAGTCACTTGTTTAGAAGGGAGAATTGTGAGTTCTGGTGAGTAGTAGTACACTGTCTTCCTACGTTAAATGCAATTATTGTAAGCAGGTTTGGATAAAAGCTGACTTTTACATGACTGTAATGTGGTTTCAGAGATTCGTAATCATCAACCCTGTCGACAGAGACACAAAACAGACACACATTATCCACGCACACACACACATACACATACACACACACACGCACATGCATGCACACACACACACACACACACACACACACACACACACACACACACACACACACACACACACACACACACATTATCCACACAAGGCAAGGCAAGGCAAGGCAAGTTTACTTGTATAGCACATTTCAGCAACAAGGCAATTCAAAGTACTTTACATGAGACATTAAAAGCATCAAGACAAAGTGCAAGAAACACAAACACAAGGCCATATAAAACGACATGCAGGAAAACAGACACACACACACAAAGTTATTGCACGCTAATCCCATATCCTGTTTCATAGTACAGGGTGCTGGAGTGAGTGGATTCAATAAAAAGGGTAGACTATTGTAAACAATTAAATAGGTGGAGGGAAAGAAATGAACAGATACTAGCAGGAGGAAGAGTGTGGCACTGGCAGAGTTGTGGTGTGGGGTCTGTTTGTGTGTGTGCGTGCGAGTGTGTGTGTGTGCATGCAAGTGTGTGTGTGTGTGTGTGTGTGTGTGCGCGCAGGGGTGTGGCGTGGGGGCAGTGAAAGATGATGGACATGAATGTCAAGGTGTGGTGAAGAAAACCCCAGAGGGATGGAGGTAGATAAGAGAGAAAGATGAGGGAAGATGAGAGAGGGATGAGGGAAGATAAGAGAGACAAAAGGAAGAGTGACAGGTGCCTCGGAAGGCTGTGGAGTGACAGGGGAGTAGAGTGAAGAGAGGAGTACTGAAAAGGAGGGCGAGGGTAGAGAGAGAGAGAGTGAGAGAGAGAAGGAGAGAGAGAGAGAGAGAGAGAGAGACAGAGAGAGAGAGAGAGAGAGAGAAAGATGGAGACAGAGCCAAAATAAAGCCAACTGAATTGAATTGCGATAGAGAGGACATAGGGGTGGGTGCACTTGTCTTTTGTATATTTTTAAATGGGTACGCATCTCTGCCTGACCTACAGCTGGAGGCTGGGTACGGCTCTCTCTCTCTGGGGACGCGTCTCTCTCTGAGCTCCAGTCAGTCTCAAACTAACAACCAGATCCTTCATAGGTACTCAGGACTCTGTGGCTGTAGACTAAAAATAAAAACACACGGCTCCCTCAACGTTCAGCCGATCAGTATTTAAAATCAAATTTTAAAATGTGTACTTATGTTTTTAGTCCACTTTTTTCTCTCTCAATATATTGGAACAGTTTGAAAAAAATACACGTTGATTCAATTTCTTACAGATGTATTACAATGGCAGCAATATTGGGGACATTTTTGTTAAAAATATAATGTATTACTCAAAATACTCTGCTGTAGAATTCGTATATTGATATCATAAAAAGTAGGGAGGGAGAAAGGGAGAATGTCTGTTTAAGAAAACCGTGGCACGTGATAAACTACTATACTATACTACTGTATATATACACATGTCACCAGCAGACCTCACGAAGTCCGATAGATACCCCTGTGTCTACTGTGGATGATGTAGCATGTCCGTAGAATATTCTCTCCCCTATGATGTTTTTAGCCTCTCTCATTCTGAAATGTAATTCAATGCAATGTATTGCTTCATAAATGTTCTTAGCCGGTAGACAAACATACTCCTGGAGCTTGCTCGATCGCCTTGTTGAGAGGGGTCAGGGAAGAATTTTTACAGCTCACTTTTCTGGCCCCCGGGTGATTACTGTTTTTTTGCTTTCCTCTGGAATATGTAGAGAGTGGGTCGTATGCCCACCTCCCTTGTTCTCTGTAAAGCGCATTGTGTTGCCTCTGGGTATGAAATGCGCTATACAAATAAAGCTTTGATTGATTGATTGACATGATACTACTATACTACTGTATATATACACATGATACTACTGTACTATTACTACTGTATATATACACATGATACTACTATACTATACTACTGTATATATACACATGATACTACTATACTAAACTACTGTATATATACACATGATACTACTATACTATACTACTGTATATATACATGATACTACTATACTATACTACTGTATATATACATATGATACTACTATACTATACTACTGTATATATACTGGGGCTGTCAAACGATTTAAAAAATAATCTAATTAATTAATCACGATCTGTAATTAATTAATCGCAAATTGATCCTATATAAAAAAAAATGCTGGCAAAAGCCCCCAAATATTGATATTTCAATAGACCTTTACAACGTGTAAATCACGCGGAAGATAATAAACAATAAGGTAGCTTGATTTCTTAAGACCATGCCTTTGCTTGACACTCAGCATCAAGGGCTGGAATTGGGGGGCTAAATCACCAAATGATTCCCGAGCACAGCACCGCTGCTGCTCACCGCTCCCCCAGGGGATGGGTCAAATGCGGAGAACAAATTTCACCACCCTCAGGTTGGGTGTGTGACATTCATTGGGACTTTGACTTTGACTGATGTCCCTCAAACAAAGCTTGTCCCGTGGTGTGTTTATAGATTAGACATTAGTTTGAAACCATACAGAAAACCAGCCTGCAGGCTGCTGTACCATAATGTTATAAGAAAACAAGCTGTACGATACTCCACGCCTCACTCCACACATCACTTTACAACAGCACCGACACAAAAAGCTATGAAGCTAGTAATGCTAGGTACTTGAGGTACAGTAGCTAATTAGCCTGTAGCTAGTAGTTAACCGATCATTCTCACAGGCTTATTTTCTAAGAATGGATCCCACTAACTTACTCACCCTGCTTTACATGTGCAGTTAGAATCCACAATTTTGTCCGGAGGAATTTCAATCTGAGGCGTTTGTGCCTTTCGCATACATCGCCAACACCTAGCATCAACTTGTATGTTGTCACCTGCTCTGTCTGAAATCCAAATCTCGATATATCCTTGTGTAAAATAGTTAATGCCTTTGCTACTGGGGCTGACAGCTGTTAACATGTTTAGCATTGAGATAAGTTAGGCTAAAACTGCTTTGATGGTATACAAAATGACCGTTGTTTTCGTGTTTGGAAATACATCGGAGTGAATGCAGCTGACGGCTAACTATGGCTCATTCACCTCCATGTATTTCCAAACGTGAAAACAACGGCAGTGAAAAACAATCAGAGTCTGGTAATGATGAGTTTGCAACCCCGATAGTGTATTCAGCCTGTTATTTTGACTATTTCGGTTCTTGAAGTGGTGGTTTTACAGCGAACTTCTAACATTGAAGGCAACGGGCACTTCCACATCCGCACCCCAGACTGACCAATATAGCTGCCAGGTGAATAAGGCGAATGGGAGTTTACATTGAAACTCCTCTCCGATAGGAACAAATCCGCTAGGGGCGCATGTTTTCACTTTCAAGTCTGATTATCTGCCTCATCAAGTTTGTTTGAGGGCAAAGATGCTTCTGGGTGACACATGACGTAGCCTATGGGGTCATTCAGGTCCAAATTAAGTTTGTTGCTTCAATAATGTTAAATCAGGCAATGACGCGGCAACTGTGCCACCTACAGCTGGACAAAATCAAAGAATGCGATTAATTTGCGCTAATTTATTTATTTACATTTTATTACTTTTCAGAAGACAATACAATACAAAACAAGAGACAATACAAGACAAGAGACAAGACAATACAGTACAATACAATACAAAACAAGAGACAATATAAGACAAGACAAGAGAATACAATACAATACAATACAATACAATACAAAACAAGAGACAATATAAGACAAGACAAGAGACAATACAATACATTATACAACGGTTAGTTCTGGTCTGGTTCTTGATTCTGATTGGCTGGAAGCCGTGTTAAAATACTTTGTAACACACACTTGGGACCGCATATCATTCCATTTTCAGTATGAATGCGCCTCCCATTTGATCCAATGCATTGTAGCTGTTGTTGTTGCTTGGCAACCCATTTGTTAGGGGAACTATTTTGCTCCGCGGAATTGAGGGAATGATGCTTCGTTTTGAATACATGTTAATATTTTACATTGCTGTGTGTCTATTTTACACTAATAGCTGTAGTAACCGTTGTATAAAAGCAATAAACCACTCAAGGCCGTGTGTTATAGTGATTTTATAACAGCTAGGGGGCGTTGTTAGGCACGACGCGAAGCGGAGTATAACACACGGCCTCGAGTGGTTTATTGCTTAAATACAATACAATACAGTACAGTACAATACAATACAAAACAAAACAAGAGACAGGGGAAGAAAGATGGGTTGGGTTGGATTCAAGTGTGCTTCAGAAATAGGTAGACCCATGTCAAGTTCCCATTGACACTAATTTGCAAATTTGTGCAAGGGTTTGTTACAGAAAGCAACTTATACAGTACATTGTAGAAACTGTGCCTTTACTTTTGGTGGCTGCTGTTAGTTTTTCCTCCAATAGTCTATTTGTTCCCAGCTCTATACCTCTGGACAATAATGTCTTAATGATAGTGTAAATTTGGTTGTAAGTTAGGAAATCGGAATCTGTCAACCCAAACTCTACTTTTAAGTTGTTGAAAGGTACCACTTTTCCCTTGTCTATGATTTGTCCAACCTGTTTTATGTTATAATGAATAGAGAAAAAAAGAACGCTGCTTAGGTTCCACTGATATACGTATTAAAAAGGAGAGGTGCTCATTACCGTGGGAAGAACTTGATCAAAAATAAGATCGAGTAAAAACTCTGTAGCAAAGGCAAGGCACTCAAGTCTCCATAAGGTTTAAAAAGCCTTTATTAAAGTGGCTAGTTTTATGTTATGTTGTTGCCACACCCTGTCTTTAAGAGTTCTGCCACCCGCTGTGAATAAAGGATTATTACACAGTGGGCATGAAGGTAGTGTACTGTATATCCCTTTAAGGACAGGCGCTTGTGTAGGATGCTCACTATTTCACATGAGAACTTCAATAGTGGATTCTTCAATCTAAGAGTTTTAGGGGGGTTATACCACAACGTTGATAAAGATAATTCTTTATTATGTTTAGATATCAATTGTTCCTCAAGCCAATCCCAGTTTCCAATCAGTCTTGCTCCATTGTAAGCCCACTGCAAGGGGTATCTTGAATTATATGCTATGTAATACTGGTAGATATCTGGTAGTCCTATTCCACCACTAGACTGTGGATTTATTCATTTTTTCTGATTGATCCTAGGTTTTTTGTAATTCCAAAGAAATTCTGAGAATAATTTGTTAATTTCCTTAAACCAGCTGGGGGGAAATTTAAGTGGGATAAAGGACATCAAGAACGTCAGCCTAGGTAATAAATTAATCTTGATAACTTCAGATCTACCCCACAGGGATAGAGGTAGCACCGTCCATCTCCTGATGTCCTCCCTTACAGTCTTTAGAAGGTCTGGGGCATTTAACTCAACCATTTATCAACAGGAGCTTGGATCTTGATTCCCAAGTATTTCATTCCTTTCGATTTCCAGCTAAAAGGGGCAGAACCTAGGTGTGATTGAAAAGTTAGATTGTTAAGTGGTGTGGCTTCGCTTTTATTGTAATTCACTTTATAACCAGAAAATTGACCGAAATAATCTATAAGTTTTAACACCTGTGAAATGGAATGGCTTGGTTCTGATAATGTTAACAGAATATCGTCCGCAAAAAGGTTGGCCTTGAATTAATAGTCGCCAATTGTAATGCCGCATATTTCCTTTTGTGATCGTACAGTATAGCACAGGCTAATGGTTCGAGGGCTAAAATAAAAATGAAGGGGCTCACGTTACAACCTTGGCAAATAGAACGATAAAGTTGAAATGGTTTAAATCTAATACCATTTGTTCTGACTGTCGCACCTGGTTTATGGTATAGTGCCTTGATCCAGTTCATGATCATCGGGCCAAAACCATATTTGGGGAGAGTATAGAGCAGGTACTGTATTTCCATTCCACTCAGTCAAAGGCCTTCTCAGCATTCAGCGAAACCGCTATCACTGGATGCTGAGAGGCCTCCGCCTCTGTCATGACCTGAATCAGCCTTCTCATGTTATTTGAAGCCAAGCGGCCCTTTATAAATCCGGCTTGGTCAACATGGATCAGTGAAGGTATGACCTTTTCTATTGTAGTTGCAAGGACCTTCGCAAATACTTTATAATCTGTATTTAGGATACTCAAAGGCCTATAGTTACTCATTTGAAGGTGGTCTTTTCCTGGCTTTGGTATCAAAGAAAAAGATGATTGCCGCAATTTGTATTAACGCATTAATATTTGCATAATTAATTAATACATCTAATTAACACGTTCAATTGACAACCCTAATATATGCACATGATATACAGTAGAAATCTGTATCACTGATATTTCAGTCTTTTCTGAGAGTGGCTCTTCTTCTGGAGAGTTCATATCCCCAGGTAGCTCATATCCCCAGGTAGCTCATATCCCCAAGTAGCTCATATCCCCAGGTAGTTCATATCTCCCAGGTAGCTCATATCTCCTAGGTAACTCATATCCCGAGATCGTTCATATCTCCCAGGGAGCTCATATCCCCAGGTTGCCCATATCTCCTAGGTAGCTCATATCCCCATGTAGATCATATCCCCAGATAGCTCATATCTCCTAGGTAGCTCATACCCCCAGGTAGCTCATATCCCCAAGTAGCTTATATCCCCAGGTATATCTCATATCTCCTAGGTAGCTCATATCCCCAGTTAGCTCAATTGCCCAGGTAGCTCATATCCCCAGATAGCTCATATCTCCTAAGTAGCTCATATCTACTAGTTAGCTCATATCTCCAGGTAGCTCATATCTCCTAGGTAGCTCAGTTCCTCCTAGGTAGTTTATATCCTGTAGTGGAAATACATTTGATATAGCTATCAAAAGTTAAAAGGATTTGCCAAGGTTCACCCAAAAAGGTTCAGTCTGATTTATAAGGAAAACATACGATTGCAACCGGACTTCAGGACAAAACACAGGGAAGTGTTTCACCCAAGCAGAAGTAACTGGGTTTGTGCTTGCGCGCTGTTATAAACAATGCTATCCGGATATGACGTTTCTAAGATCTGATAGGCTAACTCATCAACACGTCATCAACAATGGCAAGAGGTCAGACATGTGATATGGGAAAAGGCGGTAAATCTTAAATAGGTTTCTGCACAGACAATGGAACAGTGGAAGACACTCTAGTGCAGACAGAAAGTCTGTGGTGTGTCGACCTCCTAGAGATGTCATCCTGTTATAAATGAGGTTATACAACGGTTAGTTCTGGTTCTTGATTCTGATTGGCTGGAAGCCGTGTTAAAATACTTTGTAACACACACCTGGGACCGCATATCATTCAATTTTCAGTATGAATGCGCTTCCCATTTGATTCAATGCATTGTAGTTGTTGCTTGGCAACCCTTTTGTTAGGGGAACTATTTTTCTCGGCGGAATTGAGGGAATGATGCTTCGTTTTGAATAAATCTTAAAATTTTACATTGCTGTGTGTTTATTTTACACTAAAAGATGTAGTAACCGTTGTATAAAATCACTATAACACACGGCCTCTCGTGGTTTATTGCTTAATTAGCACAGCCAGGGGTTTTGCATGTGAAAAGGTGAGGGAGGTAGAGTAAAAAAAGGACAAGGCTGAGGATAACCATTTCTATGACAATCCCCAGATAGCTCATATCTCCTAGGTAGTTCATATCTCCTAAGTAACTCATATCTACTAGTTAGCTCATATCTCCAGGTAGCTCATGTCTCCTAGGTAGCTCATATCCCCAGGTAGCTCATATACCCCTGGTAACTCATATCTCCCAGGTAGTTCATATCCCCAGGTAACTCATATCTCCCAGGTAGCTCATACCCCCGGAGAGCTCATATCTTCCAGATAACTCATATCTCCCAGGTAGCTTATAGCCCCAGGTAGCTCATATCCCCAGGTAGCTTATATCCCCAGGTAACTCATATCTCCCAGGTAGCTTATAGCCCCAGGTAGCTCATATTCCCCAGTTAATTCATATCTCCTACAGTAGGTAGCTCATATTCCACAAGTAGCTCATATCTCCTAGGTAGCTCATATCCCCAGGTAGCTCATATTTTCCAAAGACAGAGTTGAAGATAACATTGGCAACGATATGCTCTGTTCGCTTTTAAACCTTGAGATGCACCATTCAATTGATGCAAATTAGAGAAAAATTTGGACTGCTCACCAGATGCCTCGCACCGCTTCTGTGTCGATTAGTGTATGTGTGTGTGTGTGTGCGTGTGTGAGAGAGAAACTCAACTGACCGAGAGTCCTGCTAGAGAGCTGATCAAATGGAGTGATTGTTGTCAGACCTTGACAGACTCCTAACGGCGCATTTAGAAGTGTGACGTCCCTACTAGCGCGTCGTTGACTGGTTAGGTCTGGTAGGCCTGCATTTTCCATCCATGTGTTTCTATCAATACTGCAACATATTGATTCAGGGAGGTGAAATGAAGGTGTGTGTGTGTGTGTATATGTGTGGGGGAGTGAGTGTGTGTGTGCGCGCATACGTATCTGTGTGTGTGTGTGAGGCAGACAGAGAACAAGAGCCTTATTGGCAAACTGCTTCTGCTACAGTATCTATCTACCTCCTACGTACTCTACAACTGTGTGCTGCAACAATCCTCAGCATTTGTGACTCACTCTCCTGTGTCTGTGTGTGTGTGTGTGTGTGTGTGTGTGTGTGTGTGTGTGTGTGTGTGTGTGTGTGTGCGTGTGTGCGTGTGTGTGTGCTACAGTAAACCTCAGTACTGTGACTCACCCCTGATTCTCATTACCACGCTGGCCAGTAAGCACGAGGAAAGAAAATAAATAAAGAGGGGGATGTCTCTCTCTTCCTCTCTCCTTTTTTTTTCGACCACATATCTCTCCTTATTCCCTCCCTCTCTCTTTCCCTCCATTTCTCTCCTTCTCTCTCTTCCTCCCTCTCTCTCTGCTCTGCTACCTCTCTCTCTCTCCCTCTTTCTCTCTGCTCTTTTTCTCTCTCCCTCCCTCTGCTTTGATCTCTCTCTCTCCCTTTCTCTCTTTCCCTCTCTTTCACTCTGCTCTGCTCTCTCTCCCTCCCTCTCTCCCTACTCTGCTCTCTCTCTCCCTCTCTCTGCTCTGTCTGCTCTATCCCTCCCTCTATATCTCTTTCACCCTCTCTCTCCCTCCCTCCCTCTCTCTGCTCTGTCTGCTCTATCCCTCCCTCTCTATCTCTCTCACCCTCTCTCTCCCTCCCTCCCTCCCTCTCTCTGCTCTGTCTCCTCTATCCCTCCCTCTCTATCTCTCTCACCCTCTCTCTCTCCCTCTCTCTCTCTCTCTTGCTCCGAGGCGCCCCGGGCACAGCTCACACTCGATACAAGGCTTGCTCAGGTCCCATCCTGGTCCCTGGTCCCTGGTGGCCTGTCAGCATGGAGTCCCTCTCCCCAGGTCAGTCTCCCTGAGAGGCGAGAGGAGAGGAGTGAGGAGAGCAGAGCAGAGGACGCCCGGGGTTGTGTGTGCGCTCTGGGACCTTGTGGTGGCTAAACAGCTACAGGCTTACATGAAAACCTACCCTGAACACGCTCTCTCCTCCTCTGTCACTCTCTCTCTCTCTCTCTCTCTCTCTCCTCCTCCTCTCTCTCCCACTCTCACCACAGCTACGTTAGCAGGTTCATGTGGCTAAGTACTCTATGTACAGCTTCACACACAGAAATCCTGTACACACACGCATGCAACATACACACTTGGTATCTCACTCCAGATGGCACAGTCTACTCCCTTTGGTAATCAGGGAATGAGGCAGAGGGAGAGATGTAGGGAGAGAGAGAGAGAGAGAGAGAAAGAGAGAGAGAGAGAGAGGGGGAATGTGAGAGAAAGAGAGAAAGAGAGACAGACTTCTGTTTCTACTCACAACTCTCTCCTATGCATTATGCTGTGTGATGAAGTTATGACACGTTTGTTTTGACACCGTTGCGATTAACCGTGCCAAAACGGATACACTTCCTGATTTATTAGAGGAGAAAAGTGTAATATTTTCAGAGATCAGCTTAAATCCTGATCATGTAGATACAGGTTCTGATTGGATGATCACTGCCTTCCGCCCAGGCCAATCAGACGTTCTGTATGAAGAGAGCAGGATGTGATGATGGATGGAGCTCTTTGCCGAGTATGGAGTATCTCTGCATGAACGTCTGCGTCAACAAGCATTCATCATCATCGACTAAGTCATCCCTCATTTCTCTCTTGCTCTCTGTCTATATCTCTCTCTCTCCCTCTCTCTCTTTCTCTCTCTCATCTCTCCCCTCTCTCTCCCTCTCTCTGTCTCTCTCCTCTGTCTCTTTCCTTTCTTCTCTCCCTCTCTCATCTTTCTCATTAAATTATTCTGTTTCTCTTTTCTCTCTCCTCAACCCCCCCCCTCATCCCAACCCTCTCTACCCCCCTCCCTCACACCCTGCTTCTCTCTCTCTCTGTCTCTCCCTTTCTCTCTCTCTCCCTCTTTCTCTCTCTCTCTCCCCCACATTCCGCTGTCTCCCTCCTTTGCTCTCTCTCCCCCCTACACTCTCTCTCTCCCCTACTCTCTCTCCCTCTCCCCTACTCTCCCTCTCTCTCTCTCTCTCTCTCTCTCCTCCCTCTCCTACCCATGTTTTATGCATCACATCCCTCCGAGGCATTCTCCTGTGTTCTGGGAATGATAGTGCTATCAGTGCTTTCCGACACCTACATGGTTGATATGACAGCATGGGCGGGGGGCGGAGGGATGTGTTGATGGAGCTGTAACGTACGGACCTTTTATTGGCAACATCTTTTTGCACTTCCACGACTGCTTATGTTAAACCAGCCAACCCCTCCGCAGTGTACCCTAGCAATATGTGCATGCGTGCGTGCGTGTATGTGCGTGCTTGTGTGTCTGTGTGCGAGTATGTGTGTGTGTGGTTAGTGTAGACTCACACCCATGTGCATATACATCTACAGTGTCCACACACTCCCACTCAGAAAGAATCTTGTTTCTATGCTCTGTTAGCTCTCCAGGGTATTGTTGCCACTCTGGTATGTGCTTGAGCTCTCAGGCTGGAAGAGACATCATCTTGACTGGGTTTGTAAGAGACACTCGAGTGCAGTAGAGGGCTAGCAGGTCTAGGGGGTATTCTTTCAGCACTTGTCCGTGTGTGTGTGTCTGAGAGAGAGAGAGAGAGAGAGAGAGAGAGAGAGTGAGAAATAGAGAGAGATAAAGAGAAGAGAGAGATAAAGAGAAGAGAGATAAAGCGAAGAGAGTTTGTATTTCTGTTGTGACTCTTTTCTTTGGTAAATGGTACAGTAAATGGACTGCACTTATAATATACAGTATAGCGCTTTTATCCAAAGCACTTTACAATAGCCTGCCTTTTGATACAATGGTCCTCTCAGAGGTAAGAACCAAAGTCCTCTTAGGATGAATAGAGTATAACGTTTATTAGCCATGTGTAACAAGTATGGGTACAGGTACAGTACATTGAAATTCTTGTCATCGCGTGTCATATATTATCTTATCAGTGCTAATGAGTTCTTCATTCCAGTCCAAGGTACGCAGCTAGACATTTAAAGGTTCCCAAACTGGCAATTTACTATCTAGTGGTGTCATCAGTATCAATATCATTGTCATGTACTTATCCCATCCGATCCTGGATGACTGTGTCTGTGTCCATGATGTAGGCAGTGCAGTTAAGTAACATTCAAGTATATAGTCGTGCAGAGTTAGTTGCTTTTGTTGTCTAAGCACCTAAAGTATTTTTTGTTTGCTATTCTTGCACTTTCCCTGCAGCACTAGAGCCAATGGGGTTTGGGGGGTTTACTGCCCAGGGCAGGGGGCGGTGTGGTGGGGGGGGGGGGTGGTCATGGATCATGGGGGTGGGGGGGGGTTAGGGGGTCTGTCCAGGAGGTGTCTTCAGTGTCAGCCTACTGCAGCTGTTGGCTGCTGAGCTTGCGGACGGTGTCAGAAGCTGTTGTGGAACCTCTCCCTCGCGTTCCTGATGTTCAGCCATCTTCCGTCTCTCCTTCAATATGGTGTGAACAGGTGGTTGCTGGCGTGGCTGGTGTCTTTTGTGATGGAGATGGCATTCCTGCGGCAGCGTTGGTTGTAGCTGGATGGATATGATGTCACACATGGGCAGTGATGGGTGTAACATAGGATCATGCTTAGAGGGAGAGATACAGAGGAGGACAGAGGCGGTCATGCTTACTGTAGATTACAGGACCCGGGGGGGGGGGGGGGGGGGGGTCTTTATTTGTCCCCACATGACACACATATTGCACACACAGTGAGCAACGACACGGCACACAGCACACACACACATGCAATTTTTTCGGCCGTCCCCAATGGAAATTGTTCCCTGCACTTCTTCCATCCAAGCCGTCCTCCTCCAGCGGCAGCCAGGAGCAGTGGGCAGACATCGTTCATGGTGCCCGGGGACCAAGTCCAAGTGCTCAGTCCAGGCCCTGGTCAGGGACCGGACTGAAGAGTACCTGGTCTTCTGCATGTTTTTCGTATAGGGTTCTTTTGGGAGGAAACCCTCGAGAACACGGGGAGAACAGGTAAAGATATACAGAGGAGGACAGAGACGGTTATGCTTAGATGGAGAGCAAGACAGAGATAGATGAAGCGAGAAAGGAGGTGGAGGAGTTAGAGAGAGAGAGAGAGAGAGAGAGAGAGAGAGAGAGAGAGAGAGAGAAAGAGATAGGCCCACAGAGGAAGACAGAGAAAGAGATGGGGGTGAGAGAGAAAGAGAGAAAGAAAGAGAGTGAGACATCAGCAGGATGAATTGTGGATCAGATAGCTTAAAAGAGGTGGTTAAACCTGCCCACCCGAGAACACTACTTCATGTTAAGTTCTTCTAAACCTTTATTCTTTTATCGATTTGATCTTTTTAATTTGTGGTTTCTTCATAGAATTATTGTATGCATTTTATTTGAAGTTACTGTAATTTGCTTCCATTTGTTTTGTTTTCTGTTGAGCAATGTCTGTCATCTCTTTACTCCTGTTTTGGTGTAGTTGTCTCATATGCTACCTCATGTATTGTCAAAGCTGCTCTGTGACCGTGTATCGGTAAAAAGCACTATAAAGCTGAATTGAATGTAGGTAAAACAAAGCTGATGTCTCATAGAACACATCTCTCTCTCTGTCTCTGTCTCTCTCTCTCTCTCTCTCTGTCTCTCTCTCTCTCTGTCTCTCTCTCTCTGTCTCTCTCTCTCTCTCTCTCTCTGTCTCTCTCTCTCCCTGCACCCTCTCACTGTCGTCTCGTCTGGTCTCTCCGTCACGTCTGTGAGAGCTGTGACGAGCACAGGAAGAGAGGAGTGATGAGAGAGAGTGGTGACTCACCTGATGAACAGAGCTGTGTGATGGGCAGAAGGTTATAGAGGTCAAAGGTCAGACAGGTTTGTGTGATGGACAGAAGGTTACAGAGGTCAGATAGGTCTGTCCTCAGTGGCAGCAAGGCCACGGTGGCCCTGTCCCTCAAGAGATGAACACCAGATGACACAGATGCACATGGTTGCATGCTCACACACAGACACACACACACACACACACATACACACACCCACAGGCCCCGGTGGTGCTTCCCCCGGCTGTAGCTGCTGTTTGGCTCAACTTAAAGCTGCATGTGAAGTGGAGATGAAAGATTCAGCTCACTTCCCCACAGTACTCTGGGAAGGGAAGGAGGGAGGGAGGGAGGGCGAGAGAGAGAGAGAGAGAGGGAGAGAGAGAGAGAGAGAGAGAGAGAGAGAGAGAGCTCCTACCACAGGTCCCTATGGGGGGTTGGACAAGGCCTTGGCTGTGGAGAGAGAGAGCGAGAGAGAGAAAGAGAGAGAGAGCAAGAGAGAGAAAGAGAGAGAGAGCCCCTACCACAGGGTCCCTATGGAGGGTTGGACAAGGACTCCTGGAACAGCTGTTACACCATCCCTGCAGCTGTTACATAGACCCTGGTATAGGATCAATGGACCAGCTGAGAATGGTGGTTGTGGTGTGTGTTTGTGTGTGTGTGTCAGAGAGGGGAGGGAGTATGTGATTGTGTTTGTGTGTGTTTGAGGGGGGAGTGAGTGTGTGTGTGAGGGGGGGAGGGAGTGCATTTGGGTGGTGTGTTTAGATACTTTATTGAGCAGTTTTATGAAGTATGTGTGTTTGTGTGTGTTTAGATGCTACTGTGTGCTTGTTTGTGTGTGTATGTGTTGTGTGCATCAGTGTGTGTGTTGTGTGTTTCAGTGTGGTGTGCGTCAGTGTGTGTGTTGTGTGTGTCAGTGTGTGTGTGTTGTGTGTTTCAGTGTGTGTTGTGTGCGTCAGTGTGTGTGTTGTGTGCATCAGTGTGTGTGTTGTGTGTCAGTGTGTGTGTTGTGTGCATCAGTGTGTGTGTTGTGTGTGTCGGTGTGTGTGTTGTGTGTTTCAGTATGTGTGTTGTGTGTGTCAGTGTGTGTGTTGTGTGTTTAAGTGTGTGTTGTGTGCGTCAGTGTGTGTGTTATGTGTGTCAGTGTGTGTTGTGTGTGTCAGTGTGTGTTTTGTGTGCGTCAGTGTGTTTGTTGTGTGTGTCAGTGTGTGTGTCAGTGTGTGTGTTGTGTGTGTCAGTGTGTGTGTTGTGTGTGTCAGTGTGTGTACACCCAGACTGTGCGGTCTGACTCATGAGAACCAGTCAGCCTCGGTCGGTCGGTCCAATCATATCATCTTAAACCGTTGCCAGCGTGACCTCAGCTCCGCTCGTACCTCCACAACCTGCCAAAGCAGCTGATGAGGTCACAGAGAGGTCAGAGCAGCAGCAGAGTGGTCTTGGCTCTCAGCCCATGAAATTGACCTGGGAGTCTTTCTGGTTCAAAACCCCTCACCGACCACAGTCTGTCAACGCTGATCCTTCTCTCTGCTGTCATGAACACTGATATAGTTTTTTTCCCCAAACACTTCTAGTTCTGGCCAGTTCTAGCCAGAAGAAATATGTATACAGAAAAATGTTCCACAAGAACCTTTTCATTTTTCCCCTTTTTTTCTGTCTTTACGTGTTTCGTTCCTTTACAAGAGGAAGTCAACAATGTTGTTCTGAAACATTCAGGAGTGCTTGAACACGGGTACAGTAGTCTGGGGAAATGTCAGTGTGCTGTGTGCCGAGTGAAACAGAACACAAACACACACACTAACGCACACAAACACACACTACCGCACACACGTACACACTAACGCACACACAAACACACACACACTAACACACATAAACACACAAAACGCACACTCAAACACACACTAACACACACATAAACACACAAAACGCACACACAAACACACACACTAACACACACACAATGACACACACTGACCTCCACACAAACACACACACACACACACTAACGCCAGCATGCTGTGCATACAACCCAGTTGAGCTCAGATGGAGCAGCCATGGCTGCAGTGGTGCCTGGGGTGAGCTCAGGTGGGGGGTGAGTGTAACCGTAACCGACCGACCTCTGCATCGATCTGCTACAGTACTGTACGTTTCTGATGGCATATTAGCTGACTGAAAGTTGGCTTTCTGGGGTTGTGTGTCCGTCAGAGGAGCCCAGACGAGCCCAGAGATGCAGCCTGGGAGAATGGAAGCAACACTTCGCCGAAGGACGGTCGGTTTTGGCCAGACGGCAGAGACCACAAACGTTAGCACTAGCTACCATTAGCTAGATTTCTAAACTCGGCTAGTTAATCTTCAGTCTGCAAAAACACAATACTCGGTGCGAACGTGAGCTGTTGGTAGCCTGGCCTGTCAACTAGCCAGACCCAGGGAGCTCTAAGCAGCTGTGAGCAGCTGTAATGGTAAATGGACTGCACTTATATAGCGCTTTTATCAAAAGCGCTTTACAATGACCTCTCATTCACCCACTCACACACATTCACACACCAGTGGCGGCGGCCGCTGGCCAAAGCCACCCACAAGTCTGGCGCTGTTAAGTACATCCAGCCGGCCAGTGGACACGCAGCCTATTGCCACAGCAGCGAGACCTGTTCATAAGGGCCCCTTCCTACTGCAGCACAAACCCTGTCGGAGCTGAGCTCATATCTCATCATTAAGATTCACAGAGAGGATTTTCACCCTGGTAACTGATGAGGTCGCCGGGTCACAGATCCCCCCCCCTCTTCACGGACGCACTAATCAGAGCTGCCAATCACCTCTGGGTCACCATGATGACAGTGGGTTGCGGGGCGGGCGACCCGGACGTGTGTCAGACTGAGCGCGGGGTGAGGCGCTGGAGTGGTGGGTTTGCTTCAGTTCTACAGGAGAGTGTAGTATTATGTGTTTACTTAGCAAGAGGTAGAAGGATAGTGATGGTGCCAACCGTGGTGGGTGTGTGTGTGTGTCACACACATCTGTACTGTGGCACTGTCCTTGTCAAGCTGGTTACTTGTCACTAGGCCGAAATCACGAAGCTGCCATATTGGTAAGTCTGACTTATGTGGAATGTGGAAGTGCTCGTTAACTCCCATGTTAAAAGATGACTATAATAATAACACTTCAAGAATCGAAATAGTCAAAATAACTGGCAAAATACACTATGGCAATTACAAACTCATCATCACCAGACCAGATTGTTTTTCACTGTCATAGTTTTCGCATTTGTAAATACATGGAAGTGATGCAGCTGATGGCTGACTATGGCTCATTCACTTCCATGTATTTCCAACCGTGAAAACTACATCAGTGAAAAACAATCTGGTCTGGTGATGATGAGTTTGTAATTGTGATAGTGTATTCTGCCAGTTATTGGGGGCCAAGCAGCGAAGCTGCGTAGGCCACCATTATGTTTCTACCTTTTCTTATTTCTTTCTTTCTTTCTTTATTCCTCTGCCATTGTAGTCTATGGCAGCCCATTGAACCGTATGGTAGAAAGTTATGAAAATTGGCACACTCATTCATGACAGTCCACTGAGTCTTCTTACCAAGACTCATGTCCACACCTCGAACCCTCTAGCGCCACCAATGTGTCAAAGTTGGCAATGCTTTTATGCAAGCAACTTTTGACCCGTAAGTCTGATGAAAAAAACAGGTACTTTTGGAATCCTTGGCTCAAGCCGAGTTCAATACACCTCATAATGTCATTGTCCACCATATTGGATTTCCCGCCATTTTGTACTTTGTGTAAAACACTTAAAATGTATCTACTCCTAGGTTTTTTCACCAATCTGCACGAAACGCAGAATGCACAATCTATAGACCGATGTCCACAAAAGTTGTACAGGGATTTTTGATTGGCCATTGCGTTCGCTCGTGACAGCCAATCAAAATTGGCAGAAAAGTTGCAAAACAGGAACTGGGGTCATATCTCAGTAATGTTTTAATCTATGAAAACCACATTTGGCACCGTCATCCGGGACACACCCATGACATCTGTCACCAAGCCTCATGTTGACATCTCCTGTACTCTAGCACCACCAGCGTGTCAAAGTTGGAGTTGCGTTTATGCCAGTAACTTTTGAACTGTATGTCCAATCTTCAAAATTATGGTAGCAATGGATTCCCTGGCTCATGCTGAGTTCAAAACACCCCATGGTTTCATTATTACTTCATTTGCTTGATTGCAGAATGCAAGGAACACTTTTGGTCTTCTGCACAATTTCACCAGTTTCAGAGTGGTGAAAGGCGCATTTTGGAAAAAGTCACACATTTTCTAAACTGCCTTCCCTCTTCCAATTCTCACAGCTCATACACATATTATATATCAAAACGTTCACACGACTCTGTGGCTCTCCGATGTATATTTCTTACTGTGTGACAGTTGGAACGATGACTCCCCCCCTCCATTCAAAACAATGGAGCCACACTCTAGAAAATGACAGAATCAGTGTTTATTTTTCTAACTCGTCACCTCTCCTACACTTCTGAAAACCGAACGACATATTATACATGGAAATGTTCGCATGATTGTCTGGATTTAAATAGTTGAGCTATGCTATGTATACTTTTCGCTGTGTGCCAATTTAAACGATGACACCCCCCCCCTCTCACTCAACCGAGAGGAAGCGACCCTTCAAGCTGACATTAATTAAGTGCTCAGGACTCAGACTCAGACTGGGATTCAGCTAATAGGGTTACAGGGTTAGCGAAGGCTAACATGCCTTGTGAACTAGGGTGATTCACCTTCGCAACATCCGGTGTAGCACAGTGGTTAGCATGTCGGCCTTGCAAGCAGCAGGTACAGAGATCGAATCCTGTTCAATCATATGTCTGACTTTAAAAATTCTCTGGACCCTCCTTGACCCTTGTCAAACATGTCTCATGTCTAGCTGATTCCTTGGCTGCTTGCAGTTAGACTGCATGGCCCCCACATCCCTGCTTGCAGGTATATTTTTTACTATTTTGAAGTTTGGGGCACTTCCTCATTCTCCCACCTGATTACGTCAGACTTGACCAATTTGGTGGCTGCATGATGTAAGTATAGAGACTAAGGGCCCATTCATAGTCAACGCAAGCTACGCAAGGTGACATTGACGCTAGGGTTAAATATTTTTCCCGAAATTTCCATTTTTTTCCTCCCGGGATTTGCGGCTCTCTTTCCCGGTATTCCCGGGAAAAATATTAATGTTTTTCATTTTATGGTGTGGAGCGCACTCAGTGCACACAACTACTTTTGACCTAGAATCTATATTGAGATAAAGTTCACATGCAGAATAGCTTAGACTCTAGAGGTGTGTTTGTGTGCTGTTTGTCATCTAAACAAACGCAGTTTAAATGGAAATAATAATCAGCAGCTTCTACAGTAATGTAGCCTACGTGATCCGACTGCAGGGAATCACTAACAGCCGGCCTGGTTATACACAATAAACTTAAGACATTTAATTAGTTAAATTCACCATGAGGTCACTGCTCCGAAATGATCACTCAATGCTCAATGTTTACAGAATATTTATTTTGCATGGCACTCAAAGGCTTAATAGTCTACTGCTCATTAATAATGAGACTTATAAGTATAAAACAGACTCGCGTGCAAAATGCAACATTTCAAGAACCGATCGAGGTAGCCTTGTTGGGTAAATCATATAGAAAAATAAAACCAGGCCTGCATGGCACTCACAGGCCTAATGCTCACATTAATAATGAGAAACAGACTTAAGTGCAAAATGCAACATTTCAAGAACAGATCCGAGGTGGGTAAAACTAAATATAGGCATAGGCCTATAGCCCCATATCCCGAGAATGACAGAACAGTCATTTGGGAAAATGTTGCATGTAAGACTAGGCCTATAGCCTCACTGATATAGCCTACGTTGGCCTCTAATCTGATTAATTTCTTCTTTTTTTGGAAGTGAACTTTCAGGAAACATAGTGCATCGATCGACTCTGCACTGAGTCGATTTCTGACTTTGGTGGCGAAATGTCCGCAGACAGAGAAAGCTCTGTCCGCCTCCACGGACGTGGCCTGGATCGTACTAAGCGTTTCGAACAGCTGTTGGAGGTGGCGTGATCGGGTCTTGGTGGCCTCGAAGAGGGAAAACTCTTTAGTTATAATTTTCGCCAGGTCGGCCTCATCCATCTCAGTGGCTGGTTTGGTGATCAAGGAGATAGAGATCTGCAGGTTCTCTGCCAGGGTGGACTGCTGGTTGGGTCTCGAGCGTTTCCCCTCCAGAGCCCTCCATGTCTTCTTCCGTAGGCCTACCCTCTCCCGTGTCTTCTTCTGTGCCCTCTCCATCCTCCGGGTTGTCACGGTTGTTAAACAGGCGTTCAGCAAGTCCCGTTGCCGTCTTGATCAGCATCTGTCTTGAGGGCATGAAGAAGATTTCGCTGGTGGCAAGCTGTGTTTTCAGCACCGCAGGATCCAGGAGGTACCTGACGATGAATTCAGTAAAATAGAAAATATGTCAAAGTCTTTATTAGCCTAGGCCTATATATTTAGGCTACACAGCTGTAATAATAATAATATTACCCTACATCTGATTTGTAGGCCATAGCCTAGCGCTTTTCATGTAGGCTACTCACATTGCTTTATTATGCAGACCAGAGACCTTAACTTTATTCAATCTAAAATATGATTTAAAACACAAAAACAGTTTTAGGCTAGTCTTATCAGGTAAAATACAATAGGGAATATGCCTATGATTATTATATTAATAACTATAATAATAATAGGCTACACTATTATTAGTGAAAATCTAGCCTACCTGTACAGAGACACTGGACCCCTCAGTCTTCGCTCGGTGAATCTGTTCTCAAGTGCTTCACCCATCTCTCGGCTCAGAGCTGTGTCTTGCTTCTCCATTTCACCCAACATGAACATGAAGATCCCGTCTGCTTTGACCAGCGTGGTGTCCCGGTGACAGAGGGACTCGACTCCCATCTTGAGGGGTTTGAGGCAGGTGACGAGCTGCTGGATGCGGTCACGCTGGCTGTCACTGATGATCAGGGAGGGGTTGACATCGACAAGGGTCTTCGTCACTGGTTTGTGGAGGAGAAGGTATCGCTCCAACATATTTGCAAGACTATTCCAGCGGGTTCTGCAATCCAGCTTGAGTGACAGCTCTTTCCCCAGGTCACGTTTGGTGCAGTCTTGCAGTTTGTCGTTGCTCACGGGGGACTTGTGGAAATAACGGGCAACTTTCCTGACCTGCTCCACGCTGAGGAACATTTCCTCCCTTATGCGAACTTCATTGCCCTCTGACTTGGTCCCACTGCCATCTTCCTCCTCCTCATCATCATCATCTTCATCCCCACTCTCATCGAGTTCACTGGCAAGTGGCTTCTCTTTTTTCTGGTACAGCACATCAGTCACTGCTAGGTGAACCGCATGTGCAAAGCACTGCTGTAAAACTGTCACGACCAACTTTCCAAATTTTACCATAACCGACGCTCCGTCTGTTGTGCAGCAAACTATGTGTTTGTCCAACTCAAGGTTAAACCTTTGCAGCTGCAGTTCCACGTTGTGCTTCACTTTTTCGGCTGGCATAGAGCCATTAACTCTGACCACGCCGAGGTTCCAGTACTCGTTGGTTCCATGCAGATTGACACTCAAAAATCTTTTGTTTTGCAATGAAGTATACTCATCGAGTGTCAGTGAAAAACGTGCACCGCTCTTCACCAAGTCTTGTAACTTCTCAGCTAGCTTGTCTTTTTCCATGTTAGCGAAAGCCCTCACGTGCTGCGATATCATGGCTGTATTCTTCGGCAGAATCCGACCTTCTTTCAGAAGAGATGTTCTGAGGTAGTTACTTTTAGCCATGCTGTTGAAACTAAAACCATCGCATGCTGCCATCTCCACTAACTTTTCTCAGAGCGAGACTTTGCAGGTCATGTAGTCATCCATTGTCCGTACTCGTTTAGGTTCGGGAGGCACAGCACCAGACGCAGCTGGCCTTTTATCGTGCCATGTATCCAAGTGACGAATCATGCCACTCGTGGAACCTCCGGCTCATTTTAATTTTCTCTCACAGAGGGTGCAGGTCGCTTCGTCTTTTGTTTTGTTTGCTCGGAAATATTTCCACACGAAGCTGGAGTGGCTGGACATGGCCTATGGGATGTTGTAGGGTAGCCCACGTACGCGGTAGCCTACGGTAGGCCTACGTCGTGCAGAAAATAGACATGCATGTCTATGCACGCACTGTGTGCAGAGATTGCAATAATATCATGCAGCTCAGCTGTTAAAATAATAATTAAAACCCATGCCAATGGATTTTTTGGTCAAAATTATTAATTAAATTATTAATTATTTTTGAAATTGCAATTCCCGTTTTCCCGCTGTTCATTTCCTGAGAAACGAGAAATGGTTCCGAGGACGGGTCCCGGGAATACCGGTAATACCGATTTAACTCTAGTTGACGTGTCCTTGCGTAGCAAAGTGTGTCGTGCAGAAATTTGTAACTTTACGCGCGCAAGTGTTATTTCAATAGAGGCGCTGACGCAAGGCAGCGACCCCCGCGCGAGTGAACCACTTGCGTAGAGCCGTGTTCACAGCCGCGTCAGCGTAGCTTGTGTTGACTATGAACCAGGCCTAACTGGTTCAGTTGATATAAGGTGCCTCATGTATAGTGATATAATATAAGTCGGAAGTGGCTTAGACTTGATATTAAAATGCTTAAATCAGTCTTATATGTTGAAGAAGAGACATTCTGTACCTCAAAGTGTCCCTCTAGGTTTGATGGCTGAGAGTCTAAAAACATCCTGGAGACCAACGCTCTTTTGATCAGATTTATTGCAAGGTTGCAGATAGTCTAACCCCCAGAGAGTTGAGAATCAAAATACAAAGATACATTAATTTCCTTTATAGTAGCGAATAAACAAGGTGTGAGCTCATGGATTGTCTTATCTTGGTGAATAAGTGGCATTGTGCATTGACAAATTCTGGTCGTACTGTGCCCTTCTGCTCATTAAACGTATCTGCTGTTCTCCACTCCCAGCACAAAGCTAGCTGCTTAGCACTGTGCCTGCACACACACACACACCAGCACACACACACACACACTGTTACACCCCTCCCTACACACACACACACACACACACACACACACACACGCATGCAAGCACACACACACACACACACACACACACACACACACACACACACACACACACACTCACAGTAACACCACTCCTCCTTACACACACACACACCCACACACACACTGTTACCCCCCTCCCTACACACACACACACACACACACACATACACACACACGCATGCACACACAGACACACAGTTACACCACTCCCTACACACACACAAAACACACACACCTTCTTGGCTGTCCATCGTGTTCGATGATGATGCTTGCTCCGGGAAGGGGGGTGGCTGTCGAGGCCGATGCATGACCTGTACATCCATCCACAGATGGAGCAGGGGAACCCGGATGATAGGGGAGACAGAGGGAGGGAGAGAGAGGTGGAGAGAGGGAGAGGATAAGGAGAGATATGTGGGAGAAAGAAAGGGAGAGAGAGAGGGAGAGAGAGACATCCCCCTCTTTATTCCTTTTCTTTCCTTGTGCTTACTGGCCAGCGTGCTAATGAGAATCAGGGAAGAGTCACAGTACTGAGGTTTACTGTAGCACACACACACACACGCACACGCACACACACACGCACACACACACACGCACACACACACGCACACAGTAACACCCGTCCTTCATCCCTTTCGGTCCTTCTAAACCAGGGGTGTCAAACTCATTTTGCTTCAGGGGCCACATAGAGCCCAATCTGATCTCAAGTGGGCCGGGCCAGTAAAATAATAGCAAAATAACCTAGAAATAACGTCAACTCCAAATCTTTACCTTTGTTTTTCAATATTTCAATATTATGCCTTAATTTATCATTTAGCCTATATATGTGCATTATAACTCACAGATCACAGTGGATCTACAAAGGCACAAAACATTTATTCACAGATAGGCCTATGGAACTGAAAAAATGGCATTTCACTTTGATTAAAACAACTTGTTTATTTTAATGTACAGTAGATACATTTTCACATCTGACCACCTGAACTGACTCACCACACTATGCACAAACTAAAGTGGGAGCTATGAAGAACGTTATCACCCTGCCTTGTAAATGTATTAAATTTGTACATTTCAAAAACCCATAAAAGTGATAGCAGTGCATGAGCAATAGAGTTACACCAGACCAAACTATTTTGTGCTGAAGCTGCTGACTGATATTATACTGCACAATGTTCATGGTCTTTAAATATTACATTACCACAGTAAATGTTATTTTTAACAGAACTGTATTCTTCAGAGTGCTCTCATCAATTGCAACCGAAAATGCAACAAATGACTTGACTTTGTGATTCATTTGGCTGTCCAAGTCTGCCGAGAGATCTGAAATTCTATCTGTGACAGTGTTCCTCGTTAGGCTAATGTTGGCAAAGGCCTGTCGCTTTTCAGGGCACACGATTTCTGCAGCCTTCAGCATGCATGTTTTCACGAACTCGCCCTCAGAAAATGGCTTGGATTAACTCGTTAGCAATAAGGTAGCTAGCTTTCACCGCTGCATCACTGACCTCTCGGCTACGGGTAAAAACAGACTGCTGTTTCTTCAGACCCACTAACAATTCATTTATCTTCTCTATTCTCAGTTGTCCTCGCAAATGGTTGTATTTTTCACCATGATGAGTCTCATAGTGGCGTCGAATATTATATTCCTTGAGCACTGAAACTTGCTGATTACACACCAAGCACACAGGTTTCCCTTTCACTTCTGTGAATAAATAAGAATCAGTCCATTTTTCTTGGAAAACTCTGCACTCTGTGTCAACTTTTCTCCGTTTTGACAGACATTTTGGTAATGACGGTGCAACCGTGGGTAATTTTGACAACAAGAGCTTAATAACGATAAGGCAAGATTGCCAGATGATTCTGGGCGCGTTGCTGTCACGTGCTGTTTATTTCCGGATCTCTCGTTATGTCAGTGCGACCTCTGCTGGACAAATTTGGAATATCTGTTCCTTTTTATTAATTTTGGACGTCGTCTCGTGGGCCGGTTTGAACCATCTGGCGGGCCGGTTTTGGCCCGCGGGCCGTATGTTTGACACCCCTGTTCTAAACGGAACAACGATTGAGATCACGTCTCGTGTGGAACAGAGCAGACCAAGAGCTAAGATACTGTTAAGAGAACAGGCCAAGAGAGGAGAAGAGCCAAGATAGAGAGATAGAGAGAACAGGCCAAGAGAGGAGAAGAGCCAAGATAGAGATAGAGAGAACAGGCCAAGAGAGGAGAAGAGCCAAGATAGAGAGATAGAGAGAACAGGCCAAGAGAGGAGGAGAGCTAAGATGGAAAGATAGCGAGGACATGTCGACAGAGGAGGAGAGTGGGTACAGCAGAAAGAAAGAGTCACAGATAAGGAGACCCCAAAGCCTTCAGAAAGCCTCAGCTCTACACTGATCCGGTGGTCCGTAGCTGCTGTAATAACACATCCAGGCTGTAATAGCTGCTGTAATAACACATCCAGGCTGTAATAGCTGCTGTAATAACACATCCAGGTTGTAATAGCTGCTGTAATAACACATCCAGGCTGTAATAGCTGCTGTAATAACACCTCAAGGCTGTAATAACTGTTGTAATAACACCTCAAGGCTGTAATAACTGTTGTAATAGCACATCCAGGCTGTAATATCTGCTGCACTAACCCATCCAGGCTGTTATAGCCGCTGTACTAACACATCCAGGCTGTAATAGCTGCTGTAGTAACACACCCAGGCTGTAATGCTCGGGTATTCATTTATGGCTGGTCATGTAGTCGATCTGGTGTTTGAAGCACCTTTGGCTCATCTTTCGTGACACCCTCCAGCTTCAGCTGGTGGCCGGAATCGCAGACACTGTTACGCGTCGCTCTTTAAAAGCTCTGGGTTCCTCCCGTTTTCTGCAGTAATCAGAGAAGGAGTGCAAAATTGGATCAGATACTCGGCACGTGCCCCCGGGGACCGCCGACGACCAGAATAGTACGGAACGAGTTCCAATTCTCCGTCGGAATGGTGAGCTTCAGAATTTGGAGCAGTGAAACTGGGCCTGGGCGTTTGTGTGCGGAGCACACACTTCTACGCTCGCGTCCGCATGGTCGCATGCACAAACGCGCGCATGCACACACAAAAATGGACACACACACAGGCATAGACACACACACGCAGGCACGCACACACACAGACAGACACACACACACACACAAATCAACAAGTATAAACAAACACACAGAGACACACACACTCAGAATCCTCTACAAATGTTAGCTAAGGAGAGGAAGACCGTCTGTCACAAACACAAGTTAATCCCCCTCTTATGTAAATATTTGGCTCGTATTCAAAAGCTATATGCAGACTGGAAGAAGCTTAGGAGTAGGCTGTCGGACTGTGGCATTTACGGCACTGAGATGAACTAGCCTTTATTTCAACACACAGACACAAGTATTGAGCAACATGTTGATGGTTCTTGGGCTAGACAAATTCCTTCATTTCAAGTCATTTGCACCTTTGCTTCACTGGTCTTCTGCTCCTTCTCCAAATCCTATTTTCGACACCTCTTCGCAAAGTGCTTGGAGCCCGGTCATTGCCACTTGTGGCTATATATATATTTTTTTATTTCAGTTAACTTTTACAAAAAATCACGCCTTGTTTTGTGTTTTTGTTAGTTTTCATTAACTATAATAACCTTGAGACAGACACATACACACACACACAAACACACAAACATACATGCACGCACACACGCACGCATGCACACACACATCTCGCAGGGGGCGGCAAGAGGAGCAGAAAAAGAAAGCAGAAGAAAAAAAAAACTCAGCGAAAAGTAAACTTTTCAATAATTTCCCTACACCATAAATGACAATAATACTATACAGTAGTAATGGGCATTATCCTAAAATAGATTCCCCAGGGTGCCCCCCTGGGATTCCTGCAGTTTACATTCTGGAGTGACGGTATGAAGTGTCGCGGGATTAGGATGTAATCCAGTTTTAATCCGGGCCGAAGCCATAAACCTTGAGTTGTCACATCTGGAAGATTTAAGATACAGAGATAGCACTGGAGAGGCTGGAATTATGTGTGTTGAGAATTAACATTATGCATTCATGAGTTCCATTTTCTATTGCCATTTCCATATGTATGTGCACTTTAAATTCAGCGCAGAGTGCTATTTTATGGCTACACTTGATGATGAATACGCATCTGTGCTCTGTTCAGTGCCAAGCTTTCAAAGTGTATGTGTGTGTGTGTGTGTGGGTGTGTGTGCTTATCAACAGTCATTCAGATGGATGTTTATTCATAGCTGCTATAAATAGGACGTGTTTTTTTCACTTCATAGTCTTTTACGTTGTTTCTGTGTATTTTTATATGTATAGCACAGCACATCGAGAGAAGCCACTTACTTAATATACAGTAGGGGTGGTTCAGAACTTTAGTATGTTTTCAAATCATCAACATTTCAAATGTTGATTGTTTTGTACAGTATATCTCACTTTAGCCTCATGGTTTGGTTTCCTTGTCTTCCAGACATCCGCCAGTTCTCGGGGGACCCCCCCTTCCTCCCACCGACACCAGAGTGACCTCACACATCCGAGGAGAGAGCATGTGGGGAAGTTGCGTCGCTCCCCGTCGCCACTGCCCAACAGGTCATGACGTAACACGGGTACCCTGCTAATCACCATGACGACCATACAGCTGTGACTGGCTTTGTGAGGCCACGCCCCCCCTCTTTTCTACACCCAAGCCGGACACCCCTCTCCCTTTTCTAAAGCCAGCCTAGCTACCTCCATCTGCCTCTCCTCCCTTCCCGGAAAGCTCTCCTTCCACCTCTCCGCTCCATCTCTCTATCTTTACAGCCCCACCCCCCTTCCCTCCCCTATCAACGGCATGCAGAGCAGAGCCCCCCACCCCCCCTCCTCCTCCTCCTCTGCCCTCCTCCTCTTCATCCTCCCGTCCCTCATGCTCTTCCTCCATCTCCCCAGTCTGGTCCGGGGGGACTGCTGGTTGATTGAGGGGGACAAGGGCTACGTGTGGCTGGCCATCTGCAGCCAAAACCAGCCCCCCTATGAGACCATCCCCCAGCACATCAACAACACAGTTCACGACCTCCGGCTCAACGAGAACAAGCTCAAGGTGGTGCTGTTCTCCTCCATGTACCGCTTCAGCAACCTGACAGACCTCAACCTCACCAAGAACGAGATCTCCTACATCGAAGATGGCGCCTTTGGTGGACAGGCCAACCTGCAGGTAGTCTCGCGTGGCCAGACCCATCTCCACACTTGTGTGTACATAGCCAGACCACTGTCTCCACACTTCAACATAGCCAGACTACCTCCACACTTCTACATAGCCAGAGCTACCTCCACACTTCTACATAGCCAGACCTACCTCCACACTTCTACATAGCCAGAGCTACCTCCACCCTTCTACATAGCCAGACCTATCTCCACACTTCTACATAGCCAGACCTATCTCCACACTTCTACATAGCCAGACCTACCTCCACACTTCTACATAGCCAGACCTATCTCCACACTTCTACATAGCCAGACCTACCTCCACACTTCTACATAGCCAGACCTATCTCCACACTTCTACAAAGCCAGACCTACCTCCACATTTACATAGCCAGATCTACCTCCACACTTCTACATAGCCAGACCTATCTCCACACTTCCACTGTAAATTGCCAGAACCATCTCCACACTTCTACCTACTGTAGCCAGACCTACTGTATCTCCACACTTTGTTTACGCTGTGTGAGAGCTGGAGAAAGGTCTGGTTGGATTCATTACCATTCGGGGATAGGGAGGGTAAAATGCTGTATTACTTTAAATCAATCAAATTCAAATAAGCTTATTGGCATGGCAGATGAAAAACCTATGTTGCCAAAGTAGTACAGGAAATGTGAACATTGCCACATAATAAAATCACAATGGAGCAGTTGATAGGTTATTGTAGCGCTGCGCTGTGATGTTGTTTCAGCAGTCTGGATTGGCTGACCACATGAATCGGATGCCACTGATTGGGCAGTAATAAACGAATGACAAAGCTTATTCCCAAAAGCTACATCCATTGAGTCAAACTAACCTGCAGGTGACTTGGTCGATTGATTTTTACTCGACACTGTAGATCACTTCATTCTTGTTTTTCTCTGAAAGTCGTGACACATGAAGTAGGTTAGATGCCAATACACTAAATGCTAGCCTTAAAGCTGCATTTATTGATTTCATTTTACCACTAAATGGCAATAAAGGATTTGCATAAACCTGTTTACAAGCAAGCGACCTCTAGGGATGAGTCATAGTCGTAGGACGCTATCAGGACGCTATAGCTTAGTGAAACAATGTGATATCAGGTGGTATTCATTTGTTTTGAAAATGTGAATAAAAATCAATGAACGCAGCTTTAATACACACTAACAAAAGTCAAGTTCCGGTCAAGGACACAACTAACAAAGTCACTGCGTTCATCTGGCAGGTGCTCCAGCTGGGTTACAACAAGCTGACCAACCTGACGGAGGGCATGCTGAGGGGCCTGGGCCGCATGACGTGCCTCTTCCTCCAGCACAACCTCATCGAGGCCGTCGGCGCCAATGCCTTCTGGGAGTGCCTGAGCCTCAGCAGCATCGACTTGTCATCCAACAAGCTGGCGCGCCTCGACCCGGCCACCTTCACAGTCCTGAGCCGCCTGCTGGTGTGCGAGCTGGCCGGAAACCCCTTCCACTGCGGCTGTGACCTCTACAGCTTCCTCACCTGGCTGGAGTCCTTCAACAACGTCACGCACACATATGACAGGCTCCAGTGCGAGACCCCCAGGGAGATGTTCGGGTACCCCCTGCTGAGCCCCAGCGCGGCCGGCATGCGCAACGCTCGCACCGCCCTGTCAGCCAACTGCAGGGACGGGGTCTTCGTCCCCGGGATGACGTCGTCTCCCCTGGACACGGACTCCTCCGGGATGGGCCCGGATGTATTCGGGGGGGGCGTGATCCCCTATCACCAGCCCACCACCTCGTCCTCGTCCACCGGGGACAGCTTCAGCCCTACGCTCAAGCTCAGTCACGTCTCACTGTCCACGGCCTCGCTGGTGGTCCAGATCCCCAGCCCCTTCAGTAAGATGTACATCCTGGTGCAGTACAACCAAAGCTACGTCTCCGATGTCATGAACCTGAAGAACCGCAAGCAGAAGATCACCCTGCACAAGCTCAAGCCGCACACCAACTACACCTTCTGCGTGGCCTCCATCCGCAACTCCCAGCGCTACAACCACACCTGCCTGCAGTTTGCCACGCGGGCCCCGGGCCCCGACGACACGCCGCCCGCCTCGTCCACCACCACCCACTACATCATGACCATCGTGGGCTGCCTGTTTGGGATGCTCATTGTGCTCGGCCTGGTCTACTACTGCCTGCGCAGGCGCCGGAGGCGCGAGGAGCAGCAGAAGTCGGTCTGCGCCAAGAAGACCATCCTGGAGATGCGCTACGGACCCGAGGTGGCGGCGGCCGTGGCGAACGACCCATCGGCCGTGCACAAGCTCCAGGAGCAATCGCGGGACCACCACCACCAGCAGTACCAGCACCACCACGGGGGAAAGCTGCCCATGTCCGCCTCCTCCAGCTCAGGCATGCTCCACTCGGCCAACACCAGCTCCTCCAGGCTGTCCTCCATCCCGCAGGTGGAGAAGATGGCCACCGCCTTCTCCGAGGCCCTGGCGACCAGCAGCAAAGGGAACTACATGGACATGCGGACCGGAGGAGCGGCGGAGGAGAGGATGAGGGACGGAGGAGGAGGGATGGGCGGCAGCCATGGCGGGGGGATGAGGGAAGAGGACCTGAGGGAGGATGACGGCACGGACGCCGGCGACGACTCGGACGACGACGGCAGAGGCTCCGCCTCGGAGATCTCCACCATCGCTATGGAAGTGGACAAGGTCAACCAGATCATCAACAACTGCATCGACGCCCTGAAGCTGGACTCCGTGGCCGCCGCCTCCAGCGCCGCGGTGTCCAACCCCGCCTCCCCCACACCTACCTGCGCCTCCTCGCTCACCCGCGGGCTCATCCCCCTCTCTCCGGGGGCACCCGAGACCTGCCCCGTCATGCCCTCCCCCAAGATCCCCCCGCCGCCGCCCCTCCCGTCCTTCGCCGTCCCGCCGCTGTCGGAGCGCCCGGGGATCAGCGGCGGCGGCTTCGTCTCGCCCCCCTACCGCCCCCCTCCGCCGGCGTCCGCCGTCCGGCCCATCCAGCGGCAGATGAGTGGAGACGCCGCCGCCGCAGTTGGCGGAGGCGGCGTCGTAGTGAAGAAGCAGTGCAGTACCTCCTCCTGCGGGTCCACCGGGGGCCGGGACCGCGACCGGGGAGGGTCGCGGGTCTACAGCCTGGATGTGCCCGAGCCACGCAGCCCCGACCCCTGCTGCGTGGAGCAGCAGTACGGGGAGCGGGCCAGCCCGGTGGGCTGCGGTGGCGAGCCCCTGGAGAGGCTGCCCCTGGTGGGGAGCGGGAGCTGCGGGGGTGGTAGTGGTGGTGGCGGGGGCTGCGACAGTGTCGATCCTCACCAGGAGAACCACCAGCAGCAGCAGCTGGAGGTGCAGCAGGACTTCCACTGCTCCGAGCACCGCCACTCCGTCCCGGCGCTCTACTACGATGGCTCTACCCACCACCAGGGCTCGCCCGCCCAGAGGGCCTCCTTCCTCAAGCCGCTCGCCCGCGTGAGGCGGGACGCCGCCTCCTACTCGCAGCTGTCACCGTCGCGCCACCACTCCGGCCACTCCGGGTACTCCTCCAGCCCGGAGTACTCCTCCTCAGAGAGCTCGCTGCGCATCTGGGAGCGCTTCCGGCCCTACCGGAAGGGCCAGCGCGACGAGTCCTGCTACGTGACGGCCGGGAACGCCCTGCGTAAGAAGGTGCAGTTCGCCAAAGGGGAGGACCTCCATGACATCCTCGACTACTGGAAGGGCGTGTCGGCGCAGCAGAAGCTGTGAGAATCACGTAGGCGGGGACGTGTCATTGTGGGAAAAGGTGTTTTTGGAAACTCTTGTTCCTGATTTTGGGAAACTCTCCTCCCTGATTGGCTGGTGAGCCAGACACCAGTGGAAGAGTAGAAGTGTAGAGAGAGAGGGAGTTACATTTAGCCTACCAGAGCCTGGTTTCTCTAGGCATGTTCAATATGTATTTAAAAAATAAAGAAAAGAAAATGTTTCTCAGCAGCCAGAGCTGAGAAAGATGTTAGAATCAGAATGTTTATACAGCGTGTGTCACTTGTTCTGGAAAATGCTTGTTTTGAGTTAATGAATGCTCACATTGAACTCTCCCTTTGGAGTGTCATTCTATGTGCAGTCTATGGCTAGTGACAGAAAGAAGGCTTAGCTAACTTCAGTTGACATCCACTTGGTGTGTGTGTGTGTGTGTGTGTGTGTGTGCGTGCGTGTGTGTGTGTTCACAAGAGACAAAAGAGATAGATGGAGAGAGAAACAGCTTTGCACTCTGTTGAGAAAAGGGCAATTTTGAACAGAGCTGCCAAGCAACGTGTCTTTCCCTGAGATCCAGCATAGCTCTGAAACACCAACACACATATCAGTAGTGTCTATCATACATGAAGAAAGAGAAACCAGAGAAAATGAAGACCCCTCAGTAGAGGATCTGGATTAGGAAGGATACGCTGTTAAGAACGGGAGAGTAGAAGCCTAAACAGCAGGCTAATCCTGGAGCATGGAGATATGTCTGCTCTTCACCAGAACCCACTGAGAGAGAGAGAGAGAAAGAGAGAGAGAGAAGAGGGGGGGGGGGGCAAGAGAGAGAGAGAGAAGGAAAGAAATATATAGAGAGGGGGGGGGGGGGGGTAGAGAGAGCAGCAATGCTTAGAGACAGTGAGAGATATCCTGTGTTGGTATGCATTTAAGTATGTAAGTAGATTAGTACAGTTCAATGGGGGTGAAATCGATTTGCTACATTTGACATGCGTACAAACTATACATTAGCTGCACTCCAGATTCCTCCCTGTCTCCATACCGTTAACGCATTAGCAGACAGAAAAAACTTTAAAACTGATCACCAGCGACATCACTGCCTCAAGTACTGTAGGTCGCTGGTGAGTGACTCCTGACCCGGCTATGTGAGAGAAGTCTTCCCTGCTCTGAGGCCTAATCAACTGAGGAGGAAGAAAGGACACTTTTAATTAACGCCGACACCATCTATTTCTAGATCTTAATACAGATGATGTCCACTTTAATTAGACAACTTAATTAGCCATTAACCACAAATGTGTCATGGGGAGTGTATGTGTGTGTGTGTTTGTATGTGTGTGTGCACGCACGTGTGTGTGCGTCCGTGCATGTGTATTACAGGTGTTCACTTCATGTGGGCAGGTAATCCGATTGATCTAATTTGATTAAACCTGCCTGACTTGACATCGGAATAAGACATGTGTTGCTTTGCCCTAGGGGTCACTGACCTGTGTAACGGGCGACAGCCTCCAACTCTGAGGGCGGGCGCGGTAATCCACAATATTAGGTTGTTCATACTGCGGACAAGTGCACAAAGCACCAAATGCTCATGCCCTCACACGCGACTACGCTCCATAGATGCATTACCTCAGCCATGTTGTTCAGACTACTCTTAATAGATACACACACTGAGAAAGGGAGAGGCCACACTGACTTAATCCACGTGAATGAATAATCCCTCTGTTAACCTTTTCTGTTATGAAAGTGTGTGAGTGCCCTGCATGTGTAAATCCCAGGGCAGGGATAACATCGCTCTGTGGAAGAGTCACAAACTGACCTGTCTATTTAGGATCAGTGATATAAGAGCCTGAAGTCTTTTGGAGAGGATCGCTAATACATTGTCTCAGATGACATGTATGTGTATGTATGTATGTATGTATGTGTGTATGTATGTATGTATGTATGTATGTATGTATGTATGTATGTATGTATGTATGTATGTATGTATGTATGTATGTATGTATGCATGTATGTGGCATATGCCAGTCAATTGAAAAATGATACATTTCAGTCTGAAGTATTAAAGACAAGTTAGTTTCTGCTATCAGTAGTAGTAGTTGATGTATGATATCATTTTAGTGTGAGATCTTAGATGAAAGTGACAGAGATTTAATGATGAAACAGATACCTCTCTCTCTCTCTTTCTTTCATATGCTGTAGTTTTCTTCCCTACCACTGTGGATGTTCATTTGCAACACCTCCCTCCACTCTGCCACACACACACACGTGCACGCACGCGCGCTTGCACACGCACGCGTACGTACACACACACACACACACCTTAGTCTAATGGGAAACTGGCCTTTTGGGGGTTTGTTGCGATCGAACACAACAACCCAGTATGGAGCCCAGTCTAGCAATTGCAATACAGTGTTAGCCTTTGTACTGTTTTATTTAACATCATGTTAAATGACAAAACTCAAATTCAAGTGTCCATCTGCCTCTCTCTCTCTCTCTCTCTCTCTCTCTCTCTCTCTCTTTCTCTCTCTCTCTCTCTTTTCTCTGAGTGTTTGACAAACATGTGTGGATGATAACATTTTTATATCATTGAGGATCAAAGGTCACATTTCCCTAAAAACTAGATAAGCTACCAAGTTTATGCACACATGGAAGAGGCCAGGTCAAGGAGCAACAGACCGCAGTGTCAATGTCAGTGAAAGAGGACTATCTGCTGGACTGAGACTGCAGTACTCTGATCTGGACTCCCACATGAAGAGGCTCTGACAAACAGACAGATGTGGAGACTCAACAGGGGTGACGTCTCAACAGGGGTGACCACTGTTCTTCGCTCAGTATGAGACACACTCAGTATCTATGGATGAACTGCCACCGGGGTGTAACTGTGACTGACTCTTACCTTCACCAAGTTGAAAGACCAGGATTTTCAGACAAACTCATACTTTCGAGATCACACAATCATTTAAAAGACTCTTAATTTGTGCTCTTTTTTTGACTCCAAAACCGTAAACTCCTATTGTATGTTTACAGACACATAAACCATGTGGGGAAAGTGTTGCCTGTGCAGATGGACTCAGGTGGAGGTTTGAAGTATTTAAAGGTGTTTCACTCTTCATATGAACAGAAACGAATGCCCATACAACCATGCCAGCTGCCACCATTTTGCTTCTGTATGGCCTGTAGCTACAATGAGACCAATGAGTCCATTGGTTTTAACTATTTTACTACTCTTTTTGGTTTCCTAATTTCATATTGTTTTTATAATTCAGCCAATGATATTTTGTTGATTGGTGTTGTTCATGATAATTCATTCATAACATTCTTTCAGAGGAGAAAGACTGAAGCTCGTCTGAGTGCTTTCCTGCTCAAAAAAACATCTGCTTCTCACCACACATCGTTCGCTGAGTGCTTACACAGCACTGTGACGTTAACACCTCCTTTCAGGTGTGTACAGTGGCAATCTTGATCATAATTTGTTGTTTATATTAAAAAACACAGTCCATAGTAGATGCTCTTCCTTGCTTGCTTTACCACTGATTTGGAGTGGATTTGCAGCTGTTTCTATGAGTGCTCTGATCTTGGGTGGTTCATCCTTCCGATTAGTCATTTCAAATTTGACTGACTTCATTAATTCTATGACCACTTTGAGGAACAAATCAGTAATGGGAATCTTAAAGGAGTTCAGTCAGAATACAGATGTTTGGGGTTTTAAAGGGTCCTTGTAATGATGGAACTTGTAGATTGATTTCAGAGCGTTGGTAAAGAACACCTTTAGTTGATTTTTGTTGTCCATTCGTAACACCCTTACTATGCCACTTTAAGGAACAATTGAGTTTGACTTTGGTTCCAAAAGACAGGTCTGCCAAAATATCAACCCAGAGGGGGGAGGGGGGGGGGGGTCAAAGCTTAACTTCCTAAAATAACGTCTGTTTCTCCAGTCGCTGAATAATGAATGCATTGCCTGCCTGTTTGCTGGGAACGATAAATGGTGCCGCATTAGCCTCGACTGTTGTGGTAAATGGCCACTGTTTGGACGTGATATTTAGCAGAACAGGGCCATGCTCGGCTGGGTTGTTATTAGGGATTAAGGGTTGAAATGGGCAGCGCTGCTGTCACTTTGCAGGATTAGGCTGGATGCAGAACATATACTGTAGGATACTGTGAAAGGAACGTTCATTATGGTGGGCGAGTGAGTATTCACATTGGGGAGTGCTGTATTTTTACAGCTGATTTTAGAGGCTAAATCCATCCCTCAGTAATGCCACAGTATTTTGACTCTCCCATGATTGATAAGCAGTTTACATGTTTGCATGCAAAAATTAACAGGTTGTTTTTTATGGTCTTCTGCCGAGCACTTTGCAACCTTTCAGCTGTAGCTAAGAACCCTGGGAAAAATCTTAGATTTAAAGCTCTTAAGCGTTTCAACTTGCCGTAAATCGTGAATAATCCTTTTCGTAAGAGATGGTACACAGTTCTCTCTATCTCAACACACCAAGAAAGAAGATCCCACTCACTTAAACAGTCTCTAATTCTCAATAATCCTTTGACACACAAGCCATCATAATCTAAAACCACACTAGACACGTGCGGCAAAGGTCCAGCTTTGCACAAACCTCGTTCCGACTGGGTCACTCGCGCACTTCACTTGTTTCATCTCGTTGCTCAGAGATCTGTGAAAAGTCTACATGACGTCTGTGGATTCAGGGTGCTCTCGCTTCAGGTGTGCAGAGTCTGGCTCTGCAGTCACGAGAACCAGAAGACATCGACCATCATCTTATTCATTCCGTTTGCCGTACCTACACAAAGTTTACGGTCCACTGCTGACAGATGGTCTGTCACTGCATTGCAGAGCAGAAAAAGAGCTTACGTTATAACCTGAATGTGTCTTTTGAGGTAGAATCAAGAAGTGTGCGTACAGAGGGACCCTTTCCAATACAAAGACAGAGAACAAGAACACATACAGTAGAAGTAGAGAGTGATGGAAGGGATAGAGAGAGAGGGAGAGAGAGGCATCTGGTATTATAGCACAAGATACTGGATTGTAGGACGAGGTTTAGAAATCAAGGACCTGAGAGGCCGGGACAGGGAGGGCTCTGTATGTAGAAAAGAGATGAGGCGGCAGAGAGAGAAAATATGATCAAGGGCGTGCACGAGACAGAGAGAATGGGCTCAAGGGTGTGCACGAGACAGAGAGAATGGGCTCAAGGGCGTGCACGAGACAGAGAGAGAATGGGCTCAAGGGCGTGCACGAGACAGAGAGAATGGGCTCAAGGGTGTGCACGAGACAGAGAGAATGGGCTCAAGGGCGAGCACAAGACAGAAAATGGGCTCTAGGATGTGCATGAGACAGCGAGTTAGAATGTAGTGCGACATTAATCATTGTTCAGCTACTATGTTACAGCGAGCAGAAAGTGGATGACTTCTACAGGAGTTCTCTTCCGAAGCGTTTTATCCATGGCCCTGCATTAGGACCTTCTCTGGTGTTACACCCTGGCCCAGCGAGGCGGGAATGTGCTTATAATGCTGAATCCTGAAAAGGGAATTCAATGGGGAGGGGGGGAGGGTTAGGGAGAGAGAGAGAGAGAGAGAGAGAGAGAGAGAGAGAGCTGGAGAGACATTTTCAAGAGAGATTTTAAAAAGCATTGGAGTACACCTGCGTTGAGGCTAGCTTGCGGCGACAGGTGATACTGTAGGTCTTCAAAGAGGATGTGTAAAAAAGGACGGTTTAACGAGAGGGATACTGGCAGATGCTTAGGACCTCCCAGAGACCCAGCCTGGGTGCTCTAGGACTCTTTCATCACACACCTGCCAACACTTTTAATATGGAACACATCACATTTACCCACACACTAGAGTGCTACACACACACACACACACACACACATACACACAGTATGAGAAAAGAGAGGACAATGCTACTGAAGAGAGGCTAATCAGAAACTTCGGCATGTCTGACTCAGAACAAAGAGATAGTCAATTCTCCTCACGATCCCTCTCCCTCATATCCACTCCATCATAATTAACCTCTCACAATCTCAGGACTTGTAGCGTACACCATTCTGAGCTGTGATACTGTGTCTCTGTGGAACAGCACAGGGGCTCAGACACCTGTGGTCAGTCATTCGAACGGGGGATGGGGGATGGAGAGTGATATGCATCGTAGAGTTAAATGGTTTCATTATCATGGTTGGGTTTCTTTCAGCTATCAGCAGTAACCAATGGCTGTCTGATGGTTTCGCGCGATGGCGGTGTCTTCAGTATAGCAAGTATAAGAATGCAACGTTCAATGTTTGCTTTTTGCCTGGCGGGCCTGTTCTGATTGGTGCACACATAAGGAAGGGAGAGAACAGGAAGAGGAAGTCACACCACCAATGGAGTGGTAAGCACCGGTGTTAACATGCTTTTATTATGACTCATATATATATATATATATATATATATATATGAAGTCATTTGTGTTGCTTCTACACTGGACATTAGAGAGAGCCGGGTCTCCTGAAGGAAAAGCTCTTGTATTACAGTATAAACCAGACGGTCCTTTTATAATGAAAACCCAATGCACCCACGCAGCCTAATATAGCCTACAGTAATACAGGCTGCTTGTGTTCTGAACAGATTGGACATGAAGACATGAACATGAAGTCTGTGGTATTAACACCTTCTCAAGGAGTAAAAGGAGGAAAAAGGGAACAAACACAACTCCACTCTGCTATTCTGGGCTGGTGAACATTGATGTGTAAGAGTCCACAGAAGACGTGGGGGTGGTTGATTTACTGGACTGGAGAGACTGGGTCTGTCTCCTACTGAAGAGCAGGGACTCTATACATCCATATGTACAGTATGCTGCATACATGCTGTACACATGCTGTACATATGGATCTATCTATCTATCCATCTATCTACTGAGCTATGTTTCTGGAGGGATGAGGAGAGGATTACTGAGAGGTTATGTGTTTGATTTTGGCACGTTTGGGAGACGTAAAATCATTCTGGATCAATGAGAAAGATTTTGAAACATGTTTTAAGAAGGGTCTTACTGCAGAGTTGTATTTCTGGTGTACATCAGTCCTCCCTTCTGACATTTCTAGAAAGGTCCTGGGCAGAGAGCACATGTACCAGTGCTTCTGCCGAGAAGTCCAGACTCTTATGAGAGGTGGCATGTGGTCGTTAACTGCAGAGTCACTCATCCGAACAGCTGCTCCACCTACACTATACATCTCATCTCACACTCATTTCCCTTTGAGCAGGAGAGCACTTTCACCAAGCCTGTTAGTTGTTCCAAAAAGTGGCTCAGGAGTAAGAATAAATAAATAAGAAATTAATACAGTATGTGTATTTTTGTCTTGTCGCAATGATAAGACAAAAATACACAAATCGTTCCCCTCACACACTCATGCCACTTTCCCCTCACACACCCATGCCATTTTCAGAGATTTGGTTTCCAAAGGAAAATGGATTGAAAAAATCTGTGAAATATCTGTGAATTTTGTATACTGAAAAAAAAAAGTATGAAAAAAAAAAAAAAGATTATCTGGATGTTTTTCTACCGAGCCTGATCTGTTGATATGTCTGTGTGCTTCTTTTTTTGAACTGGTTGTTTTACTTCTGGATGAAGAGTTGGTTCTCGGGGGGTTAATTATGGGACGCTGTTTTTAGTACTTGCCATGATTTATGTCATAAAGGTTTAAGAATAGAGAAAGCTTACAAAGTGAATTACAAAAAAAGAAAAGAAACAAAGTCTTATATTTGCATGATTTCCTGTATTTTTCAAGAGAAGAAATTATATTGTTGTGTATAATGAGTGGACGTACATTGAAAAACAAACTTACAGTATAGGGACTGAAATACAGTATTTGTCAGAACTTAATCATTTCTAAGCTTTAGGTTTGTTTGTTTTTTTCTTTTCTTTTTTTAATCTATCTGATGTTTAATATTTGCAGTCATGCCGTATCTTTCAGTTTTTTTTACTTGGGTGAGGTTACTGTCTGTTAAACTGACACTGTAGTTATCATTACTGCTGTTTCTTGCTAGAGGTTGGTGTAGTTCTGTGCTATGGAAAAAACGTTCAAGCCCTTAGTTGTTTGTATCAATCTGTTAAGCAAAGCTGCAATGTAATTCTCTACATTACAATGATTCTACTGGGAAAACAGACAAGCTATGCTGTCTCCTTTGTATTTGAGCACGGCACTGCTTCTGTTGGGAATGTAAGATTTCTACTGCATACTGCAGGTCCCACTGAGAGGAACACACACACACATGCACACACACACGCACACACACACACACACACACACACACACACACACACACACACACACACACACACACACACACACACACACACACCTCTATAGACTTGGAGGTTAAGTAGATTGCTGTAAAACAGGGGTCCAATAATGGCTTTAGCCTAATCCAAACTAGTTATGAGTCAAGCGGAAATCAATGCATATCTTTTAGAGCTCGACGGGAGCGTTAAAATAAAAGACCTTCTAGAACCCCAGAATCGTAGAATGCCTGCACTCCCTATTCCATACATTCTATGTGATGATATGCATGAAGAGGAATTTGCCAGCCTCAAGTCCAAGTAGATGAGAAACCTGGCTATAGAGTCAGTATATAGAGGTTTAGAATTATAATCCTGTGTCTACAGTTAGATAGAGGGTAAGGGTTAGAAATTTGTGTCCATAGTTAGATAGAGGCCTAGGTTTAGAAACCTGTGTCTATAGTTAGATAGAGAGTTAGGGTTAGAATCCTGGCTCTAGAGTCAGTATATAGAGTTAGGGCTAGAATCATGTGTCTATAGTTAGATAGAGGGTTAGGGATTGAAACCTGGCTGTAGAGTCACTGTTCACAGGCGTGAAGTCCAGAGCACTTCACCCATCCTGGCCTTTAGTCAGTGATTATCATCTTTACTGGGGGTGCAGCTCTTTAACAGAGATATATCTGCCAGGCGTAACGCATGCCAAAAGCATAAGAGGCTGTCTCACATCATTTAAAGCATAACATGAAATAGCACTCTTTCGGGGGCAGCCATTTTCCGCTTACCTTTGTTCTACTGGGACAAAACTGCACAGTTATCAGATTAGGAAGTGGGGCGTTAGCATCTGTGACTAGTCTCTGGTGGCCGCTGAACTAGGCCCCCGTCCCCACCACCACCACCTCATTATTGGGACCCTCGTCTGGAAACCCTGTTTAGCTGCAGAACTCATTAAGCCACTGTGACGTTCTGATCAATGCTAAATGTTCTCGGCTAAATGTTCTCGAAGATACAGGCTGGGGAATGCATTTGTATTCCAAACACACTGTGATAGTTCCAAAGCTGGGAAGATTGAGATTGGGATCTTGGAGGTTTTCCGCATGCTGCCTGTGTTCCTGTGTCAGGGAACGGGTGTCAGGAACGGGTGCTCCTTTCTCACCGCATTCAGGAAATTAAATGTCCGGGGATCAATCGGCGCTGGGCGGAGATGTGTTGCTAAAGAGACAGGCCAATCACAGGCCAGCGTTCGGGGAGGCTCCCACATTGGACACCGGGGACCTATTCAGCTGCAGACGGAAGCCAGGCCGGGAAAGACGTGTTTCATTCCGGACACAACATTCTGTCAAGTGATTGAAACTCACGTCCGCTCTGTTCACCGCACCGCACCTCCACCAGGGGAGAGTTTAACATATTGACAGCGCCACAGTATATAATTAGGACTGCTGCTACGAGAGTAGTCTGACCCCCCCTCCCCCCTGTGCACACACACACACACACACACACACACTGGGACTATTGGAACTATTATTCTCCTGTAAAAAAAAAAAAAAAAAAAGAATCTGCAGGAAGTGACGCTAAGAGAAGTAGGGAGCAGTCACCCTACAGGGAGCAGTCACACTACAGGGAGCAGTCACCCTACTTCTCTTAGCGTCACTTCCTGCAGAATTTTTTTTACAGGAGAATAATAGTTCCAGTAGTCCCAGTACATTCCAGTCCATAACCTTAAAGGAGTAGTAAAGGGAAAAATCATGTTTAGCCCTGTTTTAAGGTTACTTATGATCATATACAATGGTTCAGATCAAAAAGTTGACAAAACTAGCACTTTTGAGAAATTCTGATAATTGCTCTACCACCGTTTTGGTCATACAATGGATGTGAGTGGGCACCGTGAAAAATCATTAAAAAAGTCAAACTCTCAATTTCAAAGACAAGAAACTCACCGAGGTGTTAGTTGGCGTTCTGACATATAATTCGCCATAAAGTAAGACTAAATATTTAGCATAGAACTATTTAGTTGCAGCACATACGTGTGTAAACTTCTGCAAACTAGGTAGCCTAGCAACATAAACAATAACAATAGCTACCGTAAGTAGTTCCGCTTCCTGAATCCCCTCCGCGGATTGATCTACACATCTACAACGGTCGCGTCAATACAAGTCAATGGATTTCATAAAATGATCAATAAAACCCTACAGGATTCATACTTTCCGGCGAATTTGATGTCAGAACACCAATGGACACAAATTACCCCCACGGTGAGCTTCTTGTCTTTGAAATCGAGAGTTTAACATGTTTTTGAATGATTTTTCAAGGTGCCCACCCACATCCATTGTATGACCTAAACGGTGGTAGAACAATTATCAACTTTCTCAAAAGTGCTAGTTTTGTCAATTTTTGGATTTTTGATCTGAACCATTGTATATGATCATAAGTAACCTTAAAACAGGGCTAAACATGATTTTTCCCTTTACTACTCCTTTAAGTACCGATTTAGCACACACTCAAGCCCAGCACAGTACTCATGTTTAAGAGATTGTTTGTTTCTTTTAGCACCTGAATCATTTAATATCTTTACTATTTATGTCATTGCAGCAACACTGGCAGGCAGAGTTGTTCTATAGCAACAGACTCACTGCAGAGTATAGTGACCTCAGAAGGCATACACAGCTTCAGCAGAACATTAACGACAGTAGGTGATAGACAGCTTCAACAGGTTGTTTGTTTTCACAGGTCAGAGATACCTGGCCTGGCAGTGTTGGGTCCTTGTTCAGAGTGTTGTTGGTATACATACTCTCAGAGCAGTGGTTGTCTCTTCCTAGCGATGGTCCTTTCACACGGACAGATGTGCACGTGTGTCTATTACATGTTAAGACTGATGCTAAGACGACTGGCAGACTGCAGCTGGAGCAGACAACATTTGGTTACTAACTTTCTTCAGTCGTTTTTTTTTTTTTCTCGGTGTTGCTAATGATGACATTTAAGATGTTTCCTTGCAATTTCTGTACAAAAAGATCAATTTCTATATTTGCAATAAATTTGTTATTAAAAATGAGAGCAGTGAGGTCACCTCGTTCCTGTTCACTGAGTCTGATCTGTGTGTGCGTGTGTGTTCCACCATTTTAAATTTTAACCTATTGCTCTAATTGAATCATTCACCCTCTTTGAGCTTTCATGGAACACACACACACACACACACACACGCACACACGCACACACACACGCACACACACACACACACACACACACACACACACACACACACACACACACACACACTAATGGCCTTGTTGCACCTTTAAAAACACTCATTGACATGAGGGCCCTGGTAGGCTGGAGAGCAGGTGGGTACCCAGCTTGTGGAATAAAAATGCACCAAGTCACCAAGACAACAAACAGGTACAGTATAACTCACTGGCTCAGCACCCAGAGTCCATCATAACATCACAAACAGGTATAATGCTACGTTCACACCGGGCGCGGCGAGAAAATTTGCACCGCCCAGTTCGCTCTAATCTCGCCCCGGGATCAATGGGTTGCCGCGCGAATCCGCCGCAGAAAGTAAAAAAAAAAAAAAACTTTTGCGAATGTCGCCACGCGGCGAATCCTGTCCGCCGCGCCGTCAGGTTTGCCTGATTCGCACTGCCCGCCGCCCAGTTCACGCAAATTGTATTGACTTTCTATGAAAACTCGCCGCGCAGCGGGAATAATTTGCGCCCGGTGTGAACACAGCATAACTCACCGTCTCAGCACCTAGAGTCCATCATAACATCACACACAGGTATAACTCACTGGCTCAGCACCCAGAGTCCATCATAACATCACAAACAGGTATAACTCACTGGCTCAGCACCTACAGTCCATCATAACATCACACACAGGTATAACTCACTGGCTCAGCACCTACAGTCCATCATAACATCACACACAGGTATAACTCACTGGCTCAGCACCTAGAGTCCAACATAACATCACAAACAGGTATAACTCACTGGCTCAGCACCCAGAGTCCATCATAACATCACAAACAGGTATAACTCACTAGCTCAGCACCTAGAGTCCATCATAACATCACAAACAGGTATAACTCACTGGCTCAGCACCCAGAGTCCATCATAACATCACAAACAGGTATAACTCACTAGCTCAGCACCTAGAGTCCATCATAACATCACAAAAGTGTCACAAAATGTCTGTCTCCTTTCCTCTTTCTCCCTCTCTCCCTCATTTTCTCTCCTTCATTCTCTCTCCCCCTCCCTCTCTCTCTCCCCCCCTCTTCTCTCTCTGTTTCTCTCTCTCTCGGTGCATCACAGCATCCTCACTGAGCTGTGAGCTGGAGTAAAGCAGTGCTGATAGAAATAGTAGATGACTAAGCGTATCTCTGACCAAGCCATATGACATTCTTTAGGTGCCTAGGGATTAGTTAGAGATTCATATTTGACCCCGGCTCTACAGTCCAGTCCCTGACCAGGACCTGGACTGAGCACTAGGACTTGGTCCCCGGGCAACATGAACGATGGCTGCCCACTGCTCCTGGCTGCCCCTGGAGGAGAAAGCAGAAAAAATGAAGGGTATAGTTTCAACCAGCGACACCTGAATTTGCATGTGTGTGTGTTTTGTGCCATGTCGTCGTCATTGTGTGCAATGTGTGTCACTGCATGGCCAAAATAAAGACCCCCCCCCACCCAGGTCCTGAGTCCTACTTCTACTTTTTGACTGATTTGATTGGTCAGTAAGGCCTGGCCTCTGCCCTCTCTGCCAGAGTAGGTAGAAAAGAAAGAGGATGGGAGAAGAGGGGGAGGAAGGAACAGCTGAGGTGAAACTCTGTGGGAACCGATACTTTCTCAGCTTTTATTGGGCAGGAAGAAAATTTCAAAGAGCACCTCTGACCCTCACACACACACATTTACTCAGTCAGTCAGTCAGTCAGTCAGTCAGTCAGTCAGTCAGTCAGTCAGTCAGTCAGTCAGTCAGTCAGACACACACACACACACACACACACACTCACTCACTCACTCACTCACTCACTCACTCACTCACTCACTCACTCACTCACTCAGACAGACAGACACACACATATTCACTCACTCAGACAGACAGACAGACACACACACACACACACACACACACACACACACACACACACACACACACACACACACACACACACACACACACAGACATCCAACGTGGGGATGTATGGTAACAAGCTGTGCCAAGTCCCCTGCGTCAGCAGCAGTGTGCTGTGTGGAACAGTCGCTTTAATGAATGGCAAGGCATGGAAGATGAGAGAAACATTTTCATATTTTAATGAATACAAATCTGCCGGCCTTTTTATGTGTGTGTGTGTGTGTGTGTGTGTGTCTGTGTGTGTGTGTGTGAGTTTGTATGCAAAGCCTACACGCATGCAGCTGTGCCCTTTTGAATCACAAATTAATCCTCATTATTCTGATAATGCTATCTCTGTCACCGATGTAAAGTTGAGTGGCAAGCAGACACTTTGCAATCCTTTATGATGTAATAACTACAGTATAATAGGCTGCTAGGGGGGTTGCTACGGATGTTGCTGTGGATGGAATGTTGGGTGAGTTGAATATTCTGGAAGAGGCGTAGTTGAAGAAAAGAGCACATTGGTAAGTTCTCTGTGAAAACCTCTCCATAGATTCTATCAGTAGTATGAGGTTAACGCTATCAAAAGGATGCCTTGAAGCTAAATACTATTTTGAAATGTATCTTTTTGCAGAGACCATTTGAGTTCTTGAAGTTAAATACTATTTGGAAATGTATCTTGATGCCGAGACCATTCAAGTTCTCTCTGGCTTCACGTCAGTAAGCACTGCTTTGATTTGATCTGAGTTGTTTTGAATGGATGCAGTACGTGGAAAAGATAAAGGGAACTTTTTGTATTATTTTTGCTGCAAAATGAAAGGAAAAGAGCAGTGTTTTTATTCCTGAAGTAAACACATTTTTATTTTTTATATTTTTTTATATTTTGGGGGTGGAACACTGCTATCTTTTAGGCTGGAGACCATGATGTCACATTGTGAAATATAATATGTCATAGTTGATGGTCAGGGTGACAGGTAGTAGATATTCTAAAGATGGGCCTTTTTCTAGTCCCTAGTGCCCACTGTAGTCCCTAGTGCCCACTCTAATCCCAATTCCTAGTCCCTAGTGTCCCTCCTAGCTTCCCCTTCAGGTTCCCCCTTGTGCCCCCCTAGCTCCTAGTGCACTCAGCATTCCCAGTGTTCTTCCTGGCCCCTCAGGCTCCACCTTGTGCTCCCCTGTTCTAGCCCCTCCCTACTCCAGGGGCCAGGTGTTGTTCCATCGGAGGTACTGCAGAAGCAATGTTCCAATACCTCCTCTAGTACCTGGTTCCGCTGAGTCCCTAAAGTTCCCCCCTCGGTCTATCCCACCAGTTACCTCCCTCCCTCCCTCCCTCCCTCCCTCCCTCCCTCCCTCCCTCCCTCCCTCCCTCCCTCCCTCCCTCCCTCCCTCCCTCCCTCCATCCATCCATCCAGCCAGCCAGCCAGCCAGTTCATACAAATACATGTAGCACACAGTGCTTTACAGAATGATTAAAAACAGTTAAAATAGTAGATAAAAATAAGAGAATAAAACATGACAGATCATAAAAGAGAATAGAAAGTAAGAGAATAGAAAGTAAGTAAAAAATAAATAAAAGTGAGTATGTAAAAAAAATTATATATATATATATATATATATATATATATATATAGGTAAAACTACAAGATGAAAGCGAGATTAAAAACGTATGTCTACAGATCTTGCTTAAAATTTTCCATAGTTTCGACCATCCTTAGGTATTCTGGCAGGATATTCCAGAGGCTGAGGGCATAAAACCTGAAGGCTGCCTCCCCATGTCTCTTGGTCCTGGCTCCAGGAACCATTAAAAGTTCAGTGACAGAGGATCTCAGGGACCTACTTGGTGTATAACGTAAAAGCATGCCTGATATGTATTCAGGTGCATGACTATGGAGTGCTTCATAAACTAATTAAAAAATATCTTAAAATCTTTTCGAAAACTGACCGGTAAACAGTGTAGTGATTGTAAGACTGGCATGATGTGAGCCCTCCTTCTGGTCTTAGTGAGGACACGTGCTACAGCATTTTGTATCATCTGAAGTTGACTAATAGCTTTCTTTGGTAGACCAGATAGGAGAGCGTTACAGTAATTCAACCTGCTACTGATAAAATCATGCATTAGTCTTTCAGTGTCGGCCTGGGAGAGAAAAGGTTTCACCTTGGCAATGTTTCTCAGCTAATAAAAAGATGTCCTTGTCACATTCTTAATATGGGCCTCAAAAATAAGATCAAAATCAAACATGACACCTTGCTTTTTGGCATCAGCGTTGATTCTTAGATCGTTTACAACCTTGACCAGTGCTGTCTCTGTACTATAATGAGGGTGAAAACCAGACTGAAACGTATCAAGGATGCAATTTGCATCTAGAAAGTCATTTAACTGTTTGAATACAATTTTTTCTAGGATTTTACCTAAGAATGTGAGGTTGGATATCGGTCTAATTACTGAGGACTGATGAGTCTAGGTTATTTTTCTTCAGAAGTGGTTCTACCAGCAAAGTTTTAAGAGCCGATGGGAAAAAGCCTGTACTGAGAGCAGTTAACAATGGCTAAGGTGTCCTCAGACACAGAGTTAAAAATAGTCTTGATAAACTTGGTCGGCATAGGATCAAGAGGGCATGTAGATGACTTCAGTTGTGACACCATCACTGCTCAGTATCTCTGTGTCAACCAGTGTAAACAAGCACATACCACTGCTCCGTGGAAGAGGAGGGTCAGCAAGCAGAACATTTGGTCTTGCCTGGGCAGGGCCGTTGCTAGGAATTCTGGGCCCCCTTAAAGAATATTGGTGTGGGCCCCTACCCCTCCAACTTTTTGTCACCACTTTTTTCAACCCCTTTTTTTTTTTTTTAAATGCATTTATTTTGTGAACCAAACCCAACCACCCACACCAATACCCTCCCATCCACCCACTCCAGCCCACTCTGGAGAAAATCAACATTTGTTTAGTAACCACTGTAAATGATTGCCCTAATATCAATTCAATTATCAAGGATAGGAAAATCTGAAGAAAGAACTGGCCCCAATCCAGATGGTACAAGTATTACATATTTAGATACAGGCAATCAAATTATATCATGTAAACACAAACAAGTCTGTCAAGAAACACAAGGTTGTATAGTGCATCATCCTATATAGTGCTGCTTACATTAGGCCGTGGGATTCCAATTGACTAAATCTGACTACATCTAGATATATACCCATTCAACTTAAACTGAGATATACTGAATAGTGATCATTCTTCACTATTCATATGCTTCAATGTTATTCCAGTAAAACACAAATAAGCTGCGACTATTCAGCTTGGATGGTTCTCTACTTTCACAACCCCTGGGAAATGTGAAATAAAGCCAGTTCTTTAGCCAAACCTTATATACAGCAGTCACTTTACACCCTATACCCCCACCCTCCTCTTCCCCATGCCTCTCATCCCGCCCTTCTTCCGAGATGATTTCTAAAGGGAAAACAGGATCAATGTTAACAGCACTGTTGAGTATTTTGAAAATGTATCTGCAAGCCAGCCTTTGTCTTACTTTTCTTTGCAAGACAACAATAATTTTTATTTGTGATAACAGGTAGTCGAATGCTGATGTAAATGTATTCTTACTTTAAGTGTGATAGCCTTCTGGTCAGTCCCTACAGGTAAAGGTGGATTTGAGGTCCTCTGGGGACACTTTCTTCAACTCCAGACTCCACTGGACGATTCTGCCCTCCTCTGAAGCTGACCTGAAACCAGCAAAGATTCGACTCTTACACTCCCACCCTCGCTGTACACCAGCCAGACAGCTCCCCATTATCTGGTCTGGTGTGCATAATATCTGTTTATAGCCTTAATGTAGGGTGTGAAACATATGAATATTGAATAAAGGGATCCAATATTGAGAGTACTTACTACTTTTTTGCCTTCTTTGCCTGTACCAGTACTTCTAGTGCCTTTTTCCGCTTCTGAGCAGCTATGTGCCTGACTTTGGCTTGCCTGTCCTCCTCCACTGCAGTCCTCCTGCTTTGCTCGGCACTGGTTGTTGGCTGGCACCCAAACTTGTCCTGCCTCTCTTTCTTCTTCAACAGGGCCTGTTGCCTGGGAGCCTGGTCCTTTGTGCCTGCAGCATGGATGTTCCTGCAGAGGACCTTGTCAACCTTGGAGAGCTTCACATTTTCTCTCTTGAACATTTGGATGGCGGTCTGACCCCTGGACCTGAAGGCATACTTGGTTGTCTGGATTGCATTGCCATGGTCATTGTGGTGCTTTTCTTGTTAATTATGTCTACCATGGCGCTGAATGATGACTCTACCATGAGTCCATGGAAAATAGAGAGAGCCCCTCGAACCACATGGTTTAGACCTGGCTACCTGCCAATGTCTATAACATTTGCCCACCAGTTCACCATGTTGTCACCATCGATGTACAGGGGAAGGGTGGAATCAACATTGAACTTCACCACTTGTCACCACCGCATGTCACACTGGGGTGGCACCAAGTGGCCCATCATCCCTGGCCCTGACAGCCGCTTCAGCAGTATTCCAGTCTCTGAGTGGCCTCTCACCAATGGGTCCAGAGCAGACAGTGCTTGTAGGGTCCTGCTGTTCAGTGGCAGCTTTTTCTGCATGCAGGCTGCTGTGGACATGTTCGCAGTCTTCACTGTTTCAAGAAACTGCAGCACAATCTGGAAAACATTATAAATAAAATGAATGTAAATTAAATCATCACCTAGAGAAATGTATAAATGTTCGATTTGCCATTTTCAATACATACTAACCCGATGACGTGGATTTTCTGCCTTCAGTTTCTCAGCCCCCGGTCCAACATACAGCTCCCTGAGAGGCAGCATTTTGTCCTTGAACTCCATCTCAATGAGCTTCTTTAGTGTGGTGTGAAGATGCTCAGCCCTGACACAGCATGCCATGAAATTGGTGACCACTCCAAGCTGCTTGTCATGCAGCTTGTGAACAAGTGTTTGGCTGCCCTGTGAATAAATATGGCATGTTAATCTAAAATACTAAAACAATTCTATTATCATACAGACATTAATTGGATATGAGGGTCTGTTCTGAGGAGACTCATATCCTCCTCATACGAGATAAGACTATCTATCAGAGATTGATAATTCACTTAATGTGAACACACCTGGAACACCATCACATACTCCTTCAGGATGGGAAGGACACCGAGGTAAACGCTCAGATGGAGGTTCGTGTTGAGACTCTCGAACCAGAGCTTCTTCACCACCCTCTTTTCTGTCCTTCCCAACTTGCGTCATTCCTGGAAGAAAGAAATTAAATTAAATGTGGCTGTATACTGTGTAGCCCAAAAGCCACATGAGGACTAATCACATAAGATTGTGGGGCTGAACCCCCCTTTAAACCTGTCCAGACAATATTAGGTCAATTTCAACAATTTTATATTTTTTCTGAGGTCCTGGTGGAAATACTGAATCCTGGCCTTTGCCCACCCACCATCACCATGGTCCTTGTAGATGTCCTCTAGGACGTCTTTGTAAAGGGTCTGGTCTGCCTGACTGAGGAATCCAAAGTACAGCACCTTGTATGCAGGCAACATTCGGCGAGTGCTGATGCCCACATCATAAGCCGAAAGCCACCGATGCGCCACAAACCGTTGTGGGTTCGTGCCCGCAATGCCCAAACGTTGCAGGCCTGTTATGACGATTGGGTGCATTGAATTCGTTCAACTGAACAGTCCAGTATTGGTTCTACTCACAGTCTGACGTTTGCGCAACTCAGCAACGGAACAGTCCCGAATTGGTTCTACTCACAGTCTGTCATTCAGCACGCGCTGTTTAAGCTGCTCTGGTGCGCCCAGCAACAGACATGTGAAGAGATCGGATGCGGTGCAGCCTCGCCAAACCGATCCAGAAAAATCTCTCACAGTCCGTCTTCGGTCCTGCCAGTCGGATGACTGGTAAACTGTAGCTCCTTCCTAAACCGGGGGGAACAAAAAAGATCTCATAATAATGAGAAACTTTCTCATAATTCCGACTTAGTCTCTCATAATTATGACTTAGTATCTCATAATTATGACTTAGTATCTCATAATTATGAGATACTAAGTCGTAATTATGAGATGGCATCTCATAATTATGAGAAACTAAGTCGTAATTATGAGAAAGTTTCTCATAATTATGAGATACAAAGTCTTAATTATGAGGAAGTTTCTATGATAAAGTGCGCATGGGCAAGCATTTCCGCGCTCTCTGTGTTCTACCGCGTCCTGTCAAACTGCCACCGCTCTGGATTTGAGAGAGCCCTGCCTGGCCATCGAGGTACCGTATTGTAGTGTGAATGCTTGGGATAGGCGCACTCACTCTTCATTGAAACTGATACATGCCACACTCACTCTTGATTGACAATTGATCTGATTGGTAATTGACTGCTCCCATAGCCTTGCCCATGAACTCTACCAGGGACTCTGGAGAAGAGATTTAAGTCAGAGCCGGGAGACGGGCGGGTGTCGATGGTTGCGCTGTGGTCTGGGTTGCCGACCCATTAACGCTACGGGACTCACACTCATCCCGGGGGGTGGCGTGTTCGCAGCTGGTTTAGGGTCGCCGGCACAGAAGAGCTAGTCAGCCAGGGGGCTTAGGGGTCTACTAGTTAGCCAGAGGGGAGCTGGGACTACACAGGAGTGTGACCCAGCTGCTCCCATCTAGTGAGAGTGTTTGGCCTGCCGCCACACTCTCTTTGTTCCTGCGCCTATAGTCTATCCCTGAGCTCACTTAGCCTTAACATTGCTGTCTTTGTTATTTAACTGCCCGGATAAATAAAGTGGCTTTTATTATATCCACCTTGTTGATGTGTGTTCTGTGTGATCATCGTCTGACAGTAGGCCGGTCTGGTCTAACCCACTTAAGGTTTAATACAGTATTTATATAGGCCTATATAAATCATACATTTTAAGCTTAATTTGATCACATTTGCCAGTAAAATGTATGATTTATGTACATAAATAGCCTACAGTAGGCTACCTTCAGCGCGATGGCCAGGCAAGGCTCTCTCAAATCCAGAGCGGTGGCAGTTTGACAGGACGCGGTAGAACAGAGAGCGCGGAAATGCTTGCCCTTGCGCACTTTATCTGATGTAAGTCATAATTATGAGAAAGTTTCTCATAATTACGACTTTGTATCTCACAATAATGAGATACTTTCTCATAATTACGACTTATTATCTCATAATTATGAGAAACTTTCTCATTATTATGACTTATCTCATAATTATGAGAAACTTTCTCATAATTATGACTTAGAATCTCATAATTATGAGAAACTTTCTCATAATTACAACTAAGCATCTCATAATTATGAGAAACATTCTCATTATTATGACTTAGCATCTCATAATTATGAGAAACTTTCTCATAATTACGACTTAGCATCTCATAATTATGAGAAACATTCATAATTAGGTGGGCTAGCTTGTAAAAGCTAGCCCAACTTGTGATATTCCCACTATTTCTTTATTATTATTCTTCTTCTTCTTCTCCCCGTTTTTTGTCTCCTTCATACTTTGTGCTAGAAACTTCATTCAAATTTTAAAATGTTCACGATATTTTGCTCTTTAACGGATGTATTCAGATTTTTGATATTTTTTATAGTTTTTTAGTAATTTAACTTTTAATAGTCATTTTTGTGCCATTGAAACTGCTGGTGGAATGTTCAGTATCATTATGCTTTTAGAGTGGTGGCAGCTGTTGCTTTGAAAATATTTACACATTTTGTAAACTGCTGGCACTCCTACAGTTTTGAAAGCTCACACACATATTATACATAAAAACTTTCACACAACTGTGCTGATTCATACAATGTAAGTATCTAAGCCGTGTGACTTATAATTTTCGCTGTATGACGATTTGTTTGGCAACTGCGCTCTCCATTGAAACGTATGGGCCCACAATCTACCTTTTGAGCTGCTAATTTTGCATTTTTACTCTTTTTCTAACTCGTCGCCATGCCTACAGTTTTTAAGCTACACGGACATATAATAGCCTAAAATGTTCAGCATTTTCTCAGGATTCATACGGTGTCAAAATCTAGGCTGTGACCTTTATACTTTTTGAGAGAGAGCTGTCTGAAGCCAACATGCCTTTCCATTGAAGTGAATGAGAGGATGCTCAGTGTCAGTTGGGATTTGAATTTGGGGACACGTGCATGCTCTCTGTACAGGCACCCTTTATTGACTACTGTGGTAGCATTCATATTCCTTCCTTCCTTCCTTCCATCCATCCATCCTTCCTTCCTTCCTTTCCTTCCATCCTTCCATCCTTCCTTCCATTCCTTCCTTCTTGCTTTCTTTCCTTCCTTCCATCCTTCCTTCCCTTCCTTCTTTCTTTCTTTCCTTCCTTCCTTCCTTCCTTCCTTCCTTCCTTCCTTCCATCCTTCCTTCCTTCCATCCTTCCTTCCTTCCCTTCCTTCCATCCTTCGTTCTTTCCTTCCTTCCTTCCTTTCCTTCCATCCTTCCTTCCTTTCCTTTCTTCCTTCCATCCTTCCTTTCCTTTCCTTTCCTTTCCTTTCCTTTCCTTTCCTTTCTTCCTTCCTTCCTTCCATCCTTCCTTCCTTCCATCCTTCTTTCTTTCCTTCCTTCCATCCTTCCTCCTTTCTTTCCTTCCTTCCATCCTTCCTTCTTTCTTTCCTTCCTTCCTTTCATCCTTCCTTCCTTCCTTTCCTTCCATCCTTCCATCCATCCTTCCTTCCCTTCCTTCCATCCTTCTTTCTTTCCTTCCTTCCTTCCATCCTTCCTTCCTCCTTTCTTTCCTTCCTTCCATCCTTCCTTCTTTCTTTCCTTCCTTTCATCCTTCCTTCCTTCCTTTCCTTCCTTCCTTTCCTTTCTCCCTTCCATCCTTCCTTCCTTCCTTCCATCCATCCTTCCTTCCCTTCCTTCCATCCTTCTTTCTTTCCTTCCTTCCATCCTTCCTCCTTTCTTTCCTTCCTTCCATCCTTCCTTCCTTCTTTCTTTCCTTCCTTTCATTCTTCCTTCCTTTCCTTCCTTTCTTTCCTTCCATCCTTCCTTTCATCCTTCCTCCCTTCCTTTCCTTCCTTCCATCCTTCCCTTCCTTCCTTCTTTCCTTCCTTCCATTCCTTCCTTTCCTTCCTTCCATCCTTCCTTCCATTCCTTCCTTCCTTCCTTCAATCCTTCCTTCCCTTCCTTCCTTCCATCCTTCCTTTCCTTCCATCCTTCCTTCCATCCTTCCTTCCATCCTTCCTTCCTTCCTTTCCTTCCATCCTTCCTTCCATCCATCCTTCCTTCTTTCATCCTTCCTTCCTTTCCTTCCTTTCCTTCCTTTCATCCTTCCTTCCTTTCATCCTTCCTTCCTTTCCTTCCTTTCCTTCCTTCCATCCTTCCCTTCCTTCTTTCTTTCCTTCCTTTCATCCTTCCTTCCTTCCTTTCCTTCCTTCCATCCTTCCTTCCTTTCATCCTTCCTTCCTTCATTTCCTTCCTTTCCTTGCTTTCCTTCCATCCTTCCTTCCCTTCCTTCTTCCTTTCCTTCCTTCCTTTCCTTCCATCCTTCCTTCCCTTCCTTCCTTCTTTCTTTCTTTCCTTCCTTCCATTCCTTCCTTTCCTTCCTTCCTTCCATTCCTTCCTTCCATCCGTCCTTCCATCCATCCATCCATCCATCCATCCTTCCATCCTTCCTTCCTTTCCTTCCATCCTTCCATCCTTCCTTCCATCCTTTCTTTCTTTCTTTCTTTCTTTCTTTCTTTCTTTCTTCCTTCCATATATTCAAAGAAATATTCAGAATGACACTCTTTTTCAGGCTGCAAACTCCTGAACAAATTTTCTCCTCTTTCAGCTATTGAACTCAATAAAACTATGAGTTATGATGAGTGGTCTTATCTATTTTTGAGTGTAGTACTAGCAGTACCTATAACAAACACCTACTGCAACACCTCCACAGCTACTGCTCCGCCCGGGGTGGGCTATAGACACATGGTCTCCAATGAGGGGTGCATGGGGATGGCCTGGCAATCACTGACCTGCCCCCCACAACCTCTGACCTGAGGGGGCGGATTCTCGCCACCACGCCACTATCCACGCCACCGTCCCCACATCTCAGACCCTGAGTTGGCTAAAGACGCAGTTTTCACGGTTGGGTGCATGTGAATGGTCCGGGGAGCAGTACGCTGTCCTAGACCGGCTCTGACCCGAGGGGGCGGAGTCTCGTCACCACGCCACTATCTACGCCACGGGCCCCACAACTCAGCCCCTGATTGGGCTAGAGACACATGGTCTTCAGGGCGGGTAGGTGGCCCGGAGAGGGGTACACTGTCCTCAACCAGCTCTGACCTGAGGGGGCAGAGTCTCACCACCATGCCACTATCCACGCCACAGACCCCACAACTCAGCCCCTGAGTGGGCTAGAGACGCACGGTCTTCGCTGGTGGGTGCATGGAGATTGCCTGGTCCATAGTAGTTCTAGCAGTAGCTGTTACATACAGCTGCAGCAGCTAGCCCACCTCACATTTTCTCCAGGAAATGTACTTTCTAGTTACAACTTAGTATCTCATAATTATGAGATACTTTCTCATAATTATGAGATACTAAGTCATAATTATGAGAAACTAAGTCGTAATTATGAGAAAGTGTCTCATTATTATGAGATGTTTTTGTTTTTTTCCCGGTTACGAATATTATTTTTTTCTTAGTGGAGGAAATGGGCTTCCATAAAAAACGGTATCCTACTCTTCTCTGGTGCACAGTTCTGTACGGGAACTGTAGTCTTCTGTTGGTAGTTCAACTGCACGCTCTCCGCAGCACAACTAACTAGCTAACACTGCAACGGATTCCCTCATGTTACTGCTAGCAACACTGATACAGTAGAGCTAATAGCCTAGCAAGCTAGCAGGTAGCCTCTAACATTAGCTTCTCGACAAACTTGGCGTACAGACTTCAAGCTAAGTTGATTACCACTGAAACATGAAACTTAACTGTACACAAGACTGCTGGATGTACAATAAACAATGTTTCGAATAAACTAATGTTAACTACTTATAACGTCTTTTTCTCTCTCCCTCACGTTTACCACCCAAACTCTCCCTCTACATTCATGCACACACCGGCCTCTCTTCACCAAACCCCGCCCTCTCGGTTCCTATAGCCAATCACTATTGGTTAAAATGGACTGATAACTAAAACAAACAATCATGAATTTAACAACCAATCATGAATTTAACTATTTATTTGTTACTAAATTAGTTATACATCCACACTGTTTCAGCTCAATCTATTTACTATCATGTTGACTGGTTTTAAGCGCTCATATTGATACCAGGTCTACACCAGTATAGGGTTAGGACAGGAGGACTCCACAGCAGGAGTCAATGGCGGAGATAGCTGCATACTGTGTAGGCATCTAGCTGGGAACGAGACTTACTGGCAAAGGCCCAACAAGTGGGCCTGTTGCAGTGGAACGACCTCCGGTAAGCATATTTAAAGCAGAGATGGAACAGGACTGCAGTGAACGCGTCTGTTTTCTGGCGTTTCCTCCCAGACGAGGCCGTCAGTGTCATCATAGCAGGTTTTGTTAGCAGCGTATTCATAGCCAAACCACTAGCACTAGCTAGCAGTATCCATTTGTTCTCGGCCGACTCAAAACTAGCCTACTCGAGAAATCCGAGTGGCCAATTGATAAAATAGTTACTACGTTAAAATAAATAGATGGAAACCACAATATCTTAAATCGATCGCAAATATATGGTTAAAACTGGATTAAAAGAGCAGACTTTCAGCAGAACAACTCACAGCCAACCAGGAAGTCCAAACTAACCAACTAACTAACTAACTAACTACCTACCCACCCACCCACCCACACTGTAGCTGTATTAGAAATTGTTCTCTTGTTCACTCACTCCCTATTCCCTATGTAGAGTTCCCCATATAGTGAACTACATAGGGAATAGTGTTGTCACGATACCAATATTTGACCTGCGATACTATACCAGCCAAAGTATCACGATACCAAGTAGTATCACGATACCGAAGCATTAAAATTTGTAATTTTAAAATTGTTATTTATATGAAGCTGCAATGTATTTACAGTACATTACAGTACAGTGTAATCACTTTATACGAGTGGTGCATGAATAACATGCATTTAATGCATTACATTGTAGCTCTATAGGTAAGTAAAAAGATACTATGCATATTATGATTTATTATATTATTATATTATATATAATATTAAATATTTAAAACACATATCTTAAACAACTACTGAATCAGCCATGTATACACACAAGTGTAGTATCACCAACCACCAGTAAAGGTCAGCGGAGGGCCACTGGGTTTTGGTTGATGGCAGTGACGCTTTATCTAGCTTTCACTTTTGTGAAAGTCAAAACCAGATCAAATGACCAAATGTCAAGAGGTGGATATCATTGGATTATCATTGGATTCGTCTCAGCAAACATAATCTAGCTCACATTATTTTAAGGAGTTTGGAGTTGGAATAAGAGGACGACAATTTTCATTCAACAGCTGTGCATGACGACATGACAGCAGGTAGGCTAACTTACTTCATGAGCTAGCCAGCTGGCTAGCTTTGGCTGGCTGGCTAGCTAGCAATAGCAGCACACGCTTTAGCTAAGAGGTTTATTCATTCATTTTTGTAATATAAGCTAATGGCAAGAACACTGCTAAAGTCATACTAACTTCATTAGCTCGTCTGTATTCCAGTGCAAGGTCTGGATGACGAGATTGTAGATGCTTTATTAAGTTTGATGTGTTGCCTTCTTTTGCCTATACGGCATTGCCGAATCGCCTGCACAACGGACGGCCATCATCTATAGCGTTTCCTTGTTTATCTGGTTTAAAACCCAAATACTGTAGTTCCATATTAAACTTTTAGAGTTATGTTTCTTCAATAATGTTACATTTGATGGTACGGACTCAGAGCTAGGGAACGCTTCTGACATTACGATAGCCTACTGAGAACCAGACTGGCTCACGCCCAGGCATACAGATAACGTCAATATATATTGTGACTGCCGAGATGCTTGCGCGAGCCAACACATTGGGAGCTGCCACAACGGTGTCGCGAGCCAGTGACTGCGGAGATGTGTGCGCGAGTCAACAAATTGGGAGCTGCACAACGGTGTCGCGAGCCAGTCTTCTCATTAGCAGAAACCAGTGAATTTGGGAACAGAGGTAACATTGTCCCCCTGCCATGTTCAATGGTAGTACCGTATTCCGCGGTAGTACCGTTGTATAGAGCTTATAGTATAGTTAGCACTGTCACGTTTTGGCACCGCGATAGACCGTTGGTACCGGTATATCGTGCAACACTAATAGGGAACGATTAAAAGGTTTTCGGACACTACATGGAACGTCATTGCGTCAGAGGCAGGGCTTAAAAATGAAATTATTTTTCAATCGGTTCGCTCCGAGCAGAACCAGAATATTTAACGTTTCCGTTCTCGTGTTCCGCCACCAACATAGCGTTCCTGAACCGGTTAAGAACGAAAAATAACGTTCCGTTCACCGTTCCGGGGGTGTTAGCCTAAGACTCTATAGGCCTACAGTATTTCTTGTACAAATATTTTCTTGTACTGTTGCTGCAAGCTATTTTATTCTGCGCCTGTAGGCCTATTGTTTGTTTTTATTTCGTTTTGTAATGTTTTAGGTTATTTATAAATAATTAGTCACCTCATTCATTCATCTGCACAATCCCTATTGTTTATGCTGCGTTCCTTTTGTATGGGAGCTCCGGATTTGGCGCCTATACGCGTAATACGTAGCCTATCGTCTGACATCCGCGGTCTTTAATATTATAATAATTTAACTTATGCTATTCAATGATCAGGGTTGCACGGCACATTGTCACTAAAGTGTGCTCATATTAATTAATGTAGCCTTATCATTTGGTTTGGGAAAGTCAAGACGTGACAGAAATCTGTGCAACAATAGGCTATGACTAGATTCCAAGAGGCGCGCTCGCTTTCACAGCCTAATTGCCGAGTTGAACTCTGAAGGAGGCAGACCATTAAATTCGCAAAACATAGGTTTATGCATACTAGTATACATCCAAGCAACTGTTCTCCGTGTTTTAAATAGCCAAACCATACTTGGAGCGAGATGCGCAACGAGTGAAAATTGGCTTCCGCTGAATGTTGGTTATAAAGATAGAGGAACTTTATTGCAGACACGCAGGTCCATATAAAACATTATATTTGCACAGTAGGCAGGTCCATATAAAACATTATATTTGCACAGTAGGCTATTATTTCTTTCACTTTATTATTTGCATCATTCTTTGTGGACCAATGTTGGAATAAATTTGCCTTCGAACGTTATTGCCCTCTCTGACATCCGCGGTCTTTATGTGAAATCTAGTTTTAGCCTACTGAAACATAACAGGCTATAGGCTAGCCTACTCTTCTTCAATTAAACAAAATAAATCACATTGATATCTTTGCTAAGTAATAAGCTGTAAGGACAGGCTGAACTACTGTTTTGCACTGGAAAACAAAGGAGAGTGTGACAGCCCTGCGCAACGTGTGCAAATTGGCTGCCGCTGAGTGGTTGGGAAACATCAAGAATAGTCATCCATCTTAGCTTGCAGAGTTTGAGAAACATCCTCAATTTTTCTAAATAGCACTTGTTGTAGAAACTTGGGCATCCTGTTTTTAGACTAGTCATGTAATCGGTTACAAAACCACCGTCTAGTCATCAGTGAAAATAGTCGCTGCGCACATCCCTAGTCGGAACTAGGCTATGCATGTTGTGTGTTGTTGTAATAGGCTATCTAAATCTCTTCATTTCGCTAAGCAAGCATTTAAGATCCTGACTGTGAAATAATTTATAATAATAATAATCTTTCCATGTCCTGGATGCCATCCCCGTCTTCTCTTTAGCAAAAGCTGTAGCATCCTTGGTAAACTTGGAACTGAATGTAAACAGCCGGCGTGTTGTTTGGGAAGGGTGGGGGCGGAGAACCCGGAAGCAATAGCCAATGAAAACAAATCATGCTAATCGATCTGCCCGCCCCCAAGCCCGGCTCGAAATCAGCTCAAAACGAGCTTAGTTTGCAGACTAATTAAACGTATTTCGTGAACCTATAACTGTTGTCTGTTATAGTAAGTGGGTTCTTCACAACTTCAACTTTGGTAATACAAAATAAAACAAAAAACGAAAAAAAACGTTTTTTTATGTATTTTGCCCTCTAGCGCATTTCGGGGTTTGCCGAGTTGCGGACCAAATCACCAGCCGCTGTCACCTATATTCCCCGGGTCCTATGTTCCCCGGGCCCTATGTTCCCCCCAAAAAAGGGTTCTATGTTCCCCGGGTCCTAGGTTCACAGCGAAACGCCAAAGATAAACGTGATTATGCCATCGCATGATTTAATGCCAAAAGGGGCAGATTATACACCTATTTTAGAAAGGTTGCATTTTCACCACAATAATCGCCGAATTCTGTGCAAAATATGCCTTAGCTATTGGCCTTTATCCGTTATGTTTCTCCTGACTATCCCAGTATAGCTTTACTTTGTTCGTTTGTTTGTACTTTGTACATCGTAGATGTAGTCTGAACTTTTTACCATTATACAGTATCTCAAATACAATTTGACAGTATTTTGAATTCCCCCTCAAACTATTGCTCTCTCATGGAAAAAAAATACACTACCCACAATCCTATAGGGCAACAGCGCAAGCTCCACCAATCAGAGACGCTGTTGGCAACCCAAACCAACCCCCGCCTAGGATTACATTTGGCCAAATTGATTGCTGCTGATTGAGCATAGCCTCACTTACTCTGCAATTAGCAGCCAAAAAACAAGACAAGCCAAAAAACTTTTCAGACTCCAGCCAATTTGTCACTCATGAAGATGATACATACATACATACATACATACATACATACATACATACATACATACATACATACATACATACATACATACATACATACATACATACATGTTCACCTGTCAGCTGCCACATGCCTCATGTGATTTAAGGTTGTTTGAGAACATTCTTTTGTAGAACTTAAGAAGTTTATTAGAAGATCAAGCGAAGACCAAACTTCTAGCTTTTCACCTGGCTTAACAAGAACATGACCTTCCCTTGGTGTCTATGGTTGTAAATTCAAGCCCTGGATAATGCAGAATAAACATGCTGATGCCTACTTCTAGTATCTGAAATCACTTGGATTTCAGACAAGTGATTTTAAAGATATTTTTTTATTTAAGAAGTTTTAAATAATTAGGGTCCGGGCAAAGACACGCATGTATTTGTCATTTGTCTCCTCCTTCCTCTTCCTCCTCAAAACGCCCGCCCCTGATCCAGTGCTGCACAGCAGTTATAATTTGCTGCTGAGATTAAAAACCCTTGAACCTGTGCTGCCTGCCATCATCCTGCGTTCTGGCTCCTACCAGCCACAACTGTACTCTTTGAATGATTTCATTTAAGTGACATTTAAATTAACCCTGAAATAAATGATTATTCCTGAGAAATACCAGAGTTCTCTCTGTATGCTAACACATGTCATAGAAATAGATAATGTTAAGTAAAAAAAAAAATCTTTGTTCATATATTTTCACTTTCACTGTCCTATCATCCCAGAGGGCAGAGCCCACAGAGGTGCGGAGTGAGTGAGTCAGGAAGACTGGTGTTTTGGTGGTGACCTGCTACAAAAAAGGGAGGGTAAAATTGGGACACAGTTAAACTAGTGAGGTGTGATGTCACTCTCTCCAAATGCCAGGAGAGAGAAAATAGGTAGAATAGAGGACTATGAGAGGCTGAATGAGGTGGAGGATGGAGAGAGGGATTGAGGAAGACAGGAACACTGAATCAGTGTTGCATGGAGGATGAAAGGGAAAAGTCGAATGAGAGATAAAAGAAGGAAGAATTATTACAGGAGGAAGTGGAGGGACTAGAGTGAGGGATGCTGAGAGAGAGAGAGAGAGATGGGAGAGAAAGAGAAACAGAGATGGGAGAGAGATAGAAAGAGATGGGAGAGAGAGAGAAACAGAGATGGGAGAGAGAGATAGAAAGAGATGGGAGAGAGAGAGAAACAGATGGGAGAGAGAGATAGAAAGAGATGGGAGAGAGAGAGAAACTGAGATGGGAGAGAGAGATAGAAAGAGATGGGAGAGAGAGAGAAACAGAGATGGGAGAGAGAGATAGAAAGAGATGGGAGAGAGAGAGAAACAGATGGGAGAGATAGAAAGAGATGGGAGAGAGAGAGAAACAGAGATGGGAGAGAGACGGGGCTGGACTGGCAATCTGGCATACTGGGCAAATGCCCGGTGGGCCAGACCTAGTTTGGGCCGATCTAAAATATATATATTTGATATGGCTTTTTTTTTTGCCAATGAAAATGATTATTTTTGGCCATTAGTCAATTTTCTATACTGACACTGGGCTGGCCCAATCATAGGCCCCACCCCTCCCTCTGTCAGTTTCACGTGTCAGATGTGCGGGCCGTTAGAGAGGCACAAGTCAGTGAATGGAGAAGGATGGATAAAGATAAGCATAAACAAAAGTGCAAGGGGGCGCGGAGAAATTACGGGCAAAACAAATTAAAAAATCTTGAGGCGGATGCTGCCAAATGTGCAAAAATCACAGATATGTTTGCTGCAGGGGCTGCTTCAACATCTACAGCCGAAGACGATGTTGTGCAGCAAAAACAGGTGCAGGATGTTGAACACAAACTTGAAGGAGAGGCGGCTGAGACAGGAGCAGGACAGGGAAGCAGGGGAGGGACAGAGACATGACAGGGCCGAAGAGGGACAGAGACATGACAGGGCCGAGGATGGACAGAGACATGACAGGGCCGAAGAGGGACAGAGACATGACAGGGCCGAGGAGGGACAGAGACATGACAGGGCTGAAGAGGGACAGAGACATGACAGGGCCGAAGAGGGACAGAGACATGACAGGGCCGAAGAGGGACAGAGACATGACAGGGCCGAAGAGGGACAGAGACATGACAGGGCCAAGGAGGGACAGAGACATGACAGGGCCGAGGAGGGACAGAGACATGACAGGGCCGAGGAGGGACCGAGACATGACAGGGCCGAAGAGGGACAGAGACATGACAGGGCCGAGGAGGGACAGAGACATGACAGGGCCGAAGGCAGAGTGAGCAGGAGGAGTGTATAGTTGAAACGGTAAGGAAACTATAGCTAAAAGTGTTAAATATGAATATGGGTGTTGGCTGTCTGCTGGCTAGCATTATCTAGGTACAGTTAGCTAGCATTATCTAGCTACCCACCTCCCTGCCCAGCAAATCGGGTCATGCTGTTTATCAATGTTCATAGCAATGCTTTTGGGAGAAACAACTTGTTCTGCCCTATAAAGGTTAGCTGCAATAACTAGGCTACAGGTATTAGTACCTGCAGCCTGACCTTTTTTTAACTGGCTAGCCAATGGGTTATAGGTATATGTGATATTGCACTAATTGTATATGTAGCCTATTCATGGGGTAATTTATATGCCCAAAAAACATGATGGCTGATTTGACCAGGGTTCATTTGAAGTTGGAACTAAATTCTGACCAAATGTATCGTCACTGCGGTTAGCCTTTAGATAGTAACAATTTAATAAATAATTTGAAAATTATACTTTGACTTCTATCAGAGCTTTTCCTTTGACAATTTCTTGTACTTCTACTGTAACTTACTTGAGTATGGAGATGGTGTACTCCACGGCCACGTCTGACCACCAGGGAGTCAAGAGTGAGTACACTCATCCATTTGCACTGGTTCACTTGTCCACGGAACTTACTCATCTTTGTAGTGGTTTGGGGAAATAGTACGGTGGTATTGCATATTTAAAGGGACCGCAAGGATTTTGTACTGGTGGGTGGTGTCCGACCGATTGTGGTGGGCCGGTCTGGGCCAAAAATGCCAGGGTTGATTTTTTGTCCCAATCCAGCCCTGGAGAGAAAGAAAGAGAGAGATGGGAGAGAGAGAGAGAGAGAGAGAGAGAGAGAGAGAGAGAGAGAGAGAGAGAAGCAGAGATGGGAGAGAGAGACAGAGAGAGATGGGAGTGAGAAAGAGAAACAGGGAGATGGGAGAGAGAGATAACAAGAAAGATAGAAAGAGAGAAATGGGAGAGGGAGAAATAGACATGGGAGAGAGAGAGAAAGAGAACCAAAGAGAGACAGAGAGAGATGGGAGAGGAGAGAAAGAACGAGGGATGATCCAGGAGAAGAAGATGGAGAGGTCATGGAGGAGCAGTGTGGAGGGAAGGCAATACTGGGTCACAGAGGACAGGTTTCCCCTGGAGGAGGGTCTGTGGAAAGGAAGTAGAGGAACCGAAAGAGAGGACAGAGAAAGAGAACAGGTTAAAAAAAAAGATGCTGAGAAAGCAACCCTGTCTGCATGATGGAGTGAGCGAGGAAAAGAGAGGAGAGAGGGAGGAGAGGCAGGCAGAAGTCTACCTGGAGAACGGACCGCAACGGAACACTGAGCCGGAGGGAGAGGAGAGCAGGAGAGGAAGCAGTGGAGGAGAGAGGGAGGGGAAAAAAAGAGTGAAAGAAAATTGGAGAAAGAGATTGAAGGAAGGCAGTGAATAAATACGCATAAAGATGCTGCTGGATATGGTGGTAAAAAAAAGAAGGGAAGAAAAGTAGAACTTACAGAGAGCAGAGAAGGAGAGTGAAATGATACTGATGACAAGAGAGGAGAGAGAGAAGGAGAGACAGGGGGAGACTTTTGATACACTTTATTGAGACATCCTTACAAAACACTAAAGAGCACACAAATTAAAACCACAGTTATCATCTTAAAAAGCACACAAAACAACCCCCCACACACCCACACACACCCACAGTAGCACAGAACAGCACAAGATCATAAACAAATATCGAGCCCATCTGCCCCCACCGTACAAACCGCCCCCCACCCCCACGCCAGACGACACACCCGCTCAAACTCAGCCACATTGTTATTGATCACAAAGTAGGTGTTCTACCCTAAGGCGTGCAGAGCCACCCCCCTAACCACCTGGACTGGGTCCGTGGGTCCCCCTCTGACCTTATTCCTCCTTGTAATCTAGATGGACAACTTAGCTTTCCCAAACAGAAAATTTAGCAAAAAACTCTTTGCCCTCTCTGTACTGTGGCCCCAAAACAAACAGTTCCTTAGAAAACGCAAACCCAAACCTTACACATAACTGCTACAAAAGAACAAACAGAGGAACAAGATGTGCACAGCCAGAAAACACATGTACCACTGTCTCTGCCTCACCACAGTATGGGCACCACTCCTCCACCCCTGGGTCAAGCCGGGCCAGAAAGTGGTTGGTTGCCAGGGCCCCATGCACCACTTTCCACTGCAAGTCGTCTGTCCTTTTAGGGATGGTGGGCTTATACAGCACCCTCCACCTGAACCTTGCACTGCTCCTGCCACCTAGAACTTCCTGCCACTGATGGGCCCCAGCAGCCCCCTGCCTCCTCGCCTTCACACATGCCTCATACAGAGCCCTCCCCTTAACCTGTCTGAGGTCACCCAAGCTCGGAGTACTGAAAGTCAGCAGCTGGCTCCCACTGTCCTGCCCGTCTCCAGAGTCCACCTCAACCGTCAGCAGAGGAAACACCAGAGTCGTCCTCCCTCGGCCGGGCCAGAATGTCCTTTACTGAGTCGGCCAGCGCCCCCCACACTGCCACACAGATCCTCTCCAGCAGCCTGACAGAGACGACTCCTGTCTGCTCCAACAAGTCCTGTGGTGTCCTCTAGTCCCCATCCTCGGGGACACACTGATGGCCCAACTTAGTCAGGCCCCCTCTCATGAGCCACTCGCGCTGTCTTCATGGCCCCTAACTGGAGCAGTGGGGTTGTAGAACAGAGGCTCCTCCCACACCCAGGGCCCAGCCTCTAAGCCCCCCTCCGTAAGGGTCTGAAGCAGCCCCAGGCCCTCAGGACCGCAGCATAAAAATCCGAAAGACTCGTAAGGTTAAGCCCATCTTGCCTCATGAGAAAGAGCTGGCGGTCCAGCCCTAAACCACCAGCCCTCCTCAATAAAGCCAGCTCCCCCCAGCATCTGTCCTTGTTATACAGCAGTCTTTGGGCAGCTTGCAAGCAGAACGCAGCCACCCTGCTCTCCTAATCCACCAGCCCAAGCCCCCCCTCACAGACAGGCAGGTACAGCACTGGTGCCCATAGCCAGTGGTATCCCGACCAGAAGAAGTCCACCACCTTCCTCTGGAGCTCCACCAGTAGACCACGTGGAGGATTGAGGACTGCCAGACGGTGCCATAGCGTGGAGACCGCCAGATTGTTTATGATCAGCACCCGGCCCCTGTATGACACCTGGGGTAGGATCCATTTCCATTTAGTGAGCTTTAGAGAGAGCACCCGGACCCCCCCCCACACACAGTTCTTCTTGACCCAGTCCTCTGAGCCCAGATAAAATGGTAAATGGTCTGCACTTATATAGCGCTTTTCCACCTTAGCGGCGCTCAAAGCGCTTTACAATGGCCTCTCTTTCACCCATTCACACACACATTCACACACCAATGGCGGCAGCTGCCATGCAAGGTGCTAACCTGGTCATTGGGAGCAATTTGGGGTTAGATCTCTTGCTCAAGGACACTTCGACATGTGGACAGTCGGAGCTGGGATTCGAACCGCTGACCCTTCGATCACTGAACGACCCACTCTACCAACTGAGCTACAGCCGCCAAGATAAACTCCCAGCAGCTTGAGTCCTTCCAGACCCCACCACATGTCCCCAAGCAGCTGAGTTGGGCCCCCTCTCCTCCAGTCCCCACATAACAGGCCCTCACTCTTGCCCCAGTTCACCCTGGCTGATGAGACCCCTCGTATAGCTTCAGACCGCCCTCCAAAAGCCTGAGGTCCTCCTCTCCCCTAACAAACACTGTCAGGTCGTCTGCATAAGCAGAGACACACCCTGGAGCACAGACCTACCCCTGGTGAATCTACGTCCTGCAACGTCCTACACAGCAACCCAAGCACAGGCTCAATAGCTAAAGTGTACAGCTGGCCTCACAACAGGCAGCCCTGGCCAATCCCGTGCCCCACCCGTACTGGCCTGCTCAGCCCCGCGCCCACCTTCACCAAACAGGAAGCCCCAGCATACAGTAGCTTCACCCCAGATATGAAACGCTGTCCAAACCCAAACCCAGACAACACATTAAACAAATACTCATGATCCACCCTGTCAAAGGCTTTTTCCTGGTCCAGGGACACCAGGCCCAAACCCATGTCTCCCCGTCATGACAGTTCGATCAGGTCCCTTCAAAGAAACAAATTGTCCATGATCGACCGACCCGGCACACAGTAGGTCTGGTCCCTATGCACTCTAGTGTCCAGGTAAGCCTTCAGTCTATTTGCCAGAGTCTTTGCGTATATTTTATAGTCTGCACAGAGCAGTGCCACTGGCCTCCAGTTTTTCAAGTCACTCAAGTCCCCCTTCTTGGGTAGGAGCATTAGCACCGCCCGCTGACAGCTCAGTGGCAGCTCACCACCCCTGGTGCATTCCTCCAAAAAGTCCTGCCCCATTAAGTCCCAGAAGTGCTTATAAAAATCCACAGGCAGGCCATCAACCCCAGGAGCACGGCCCAGGGCCATCTGACCAACTGCCTTAGTTACCTCCTGATATGACAGAGGCAAGTCCAAGTCGCAGGCAACAACTGAGGTAGGTCCTTCAACAAACATTCAGAATATGCAGCATTACACCTCTCGACCCTAGAACTGCAAAGCCCCCTCCCGCATCTCCCACACCACAGACAGACGCAAACAATGCATTTGTTTAGACTCACAGCGTTGTTTCTCCAGCCCAAAGAAGAAGGAACTGTGTGTGTCCATCTCCCTGAGCATGGAGAACCTAGCCCTTACAAGAGCCCCCCTCTCCCTAGTCTGCAGAAAAGCCCCCAGGTCTTTCCGTAATTCAGCCAAATACTGCCGCTGCCCCTCTGTATGCTGCCCTGCTAGCTCCGTCTCCACCTGCCTGATGCTGCTCTCCAGCCCCTCCAGACCCCTCCTGGACTGGGCTGAGGAGAACGCCGTGTACTGCTGACAAAACAGTGTAATGTGTATGAAGGTATTTTTGGTGCAAAAGTGCTGAACACCTGTAACAGTGGAATTGTAGTCGTAGAAAAATAGTCACACACTTGTAGGAGTAAATTTCGTAGTCAGAGAGAAAATGTGCACACTTGTAGGAGTAAATTTTGTAGTCAGAGAGAAAAGTTGCACACTTGTAGGAGTAAATTCGTAGTCAAAGAGAAAAGTTGCACACTTGTAGGAGTAAATTCGTAGTCACAGAGAAACGTTGCACACTTGTAGGATTTATTTACTCTCTCATACAAACACAACAACAAATCAGCAGCTAAGGGTACATGCATTTATGTCTGTGGGTACACGAATGACATTGCACCAACTGTCTCAGGGGCGGGGCAATGGTCAGAGATTGGCCAATCAACAGAGCCCTTGTACACATGTCATTTAGCGCCTCCTAGTCTGGGGCCTTTCTCGTTCGGTGTTGTTTCGCCGGTCTAGAGCGGAAGCGCGATGACGCATCGCATAATCATCCGGTCTGGACCGGAAGATGAACAGTTGTTGTAATGTTTTTACTGTAGGCTGCACATGGTGAAGTTTCGAGTAGATAACATTCGTGATGGCATCACCAGGCATAACACCGACGAAAATTGTAAAAGAAGATGCGAGGAGAACTACCGGTTAAGGAAAAATAAAGCAAGCGGATGTTGAAGGCGGGCTCTACAAGCTCGAGCCGGATGATGGGGCGGGCTTAAGGCAGTGAAGTAAATAGATACCAGGCTCTCCTTCCCGAGGAGAGACTGGTGACGCGAGGCTAGGAGGCGCTAAATGACATGTGTACAAGGGCTCCGTTGATTGGCCAATCTCTGACCAGTGCCCCGCCCCTGAGACAGTTGGTACAAAAGTCATTCGTGTACCTACAGACATAAATGCATGTACCCTTAGCTGCTGATTTGTTGTTGTGTTTGTATGAGAGAGTAAATAAATCCTACAAGTGTGCAACATTTCTCTGTGACTACGAATTTACTCCTACAAGTGTGCAACTTTTCTCTCTGACTACGAAATTTACTCCTACAAGTGTGCAAATTTTCTCTGTGACTTTGAATTTACTGATATGCATGTGTGACTATTTCTCTACGACTACAATTCCACTGTTAAAGGTGTTCAGCACTTTTGCACCAATAATACCTTCATAAATGTGGACCTTCCCCACATCCCACCACTGACGGAAAGACTCACACTCCTGTTTCCTGGCTGTCCACCCCTCCCAAAACATCCTGAAGCTAGAGCAAAAGGAGGCGTCTTGTAAGAGCTTCACATTGAACTTCCAGTAGGCACACTGGCGGGGCCCTGCCATTAAAGAGACATGAACCATGGCAAGATGATGGTAAGACAAGCAGGACATACTTCAGCTCACTACTCGATTACTACACTGACGAGAGATGTAAATGCGGTCTAGGCACAGCGAGAGAGAGAGAGAGAGAAGGAGAGAGAGAAGGAGAGAGAGAGAGAGAGAGAGAGAGAGAGATCCTACCACAGGGTCCCTATGGTCCCTATGGGGGGTTGGACAAGGCCTTGGCTGGACTTCTGGAACAGCTGTTACATACATACAGAGAGATGGAGAGAGAGGGGCAGAGAGAGAGAGCGAGAGAGAGAGAGAATGGCAGTGGAAGGATGACAAGGGTGCGAGGGAGAAAACAGGAGAGGGCGAGACACATGCAGAGATAAACCTTTGTCAACCTGCCACACACACACACACAGAGAGAGAGAGAGAGAGAGCTAGACCTTCCTGAACCTCCAGAGAACAAAAAGGAGTTCAAAAGGAAAATGGAGAAAGGCAGAAATGAGCAGCACAGATTAGGATGAGGACAGAGAGAGAGAGAGAGAGAGAAAGAAAGAGAAATCTCAACAACAACAGAGAAGACCGGGCTGAGATACAATTGGACGTTTCAAATGGCCGGTTCACACAAACACCACAATTCTTTCATATTCAATCGACATTGGTAGGTAACTACAATCAAAGGCCCTCATTACTTTGCTACTGCCATCACATCACTGACTCTGATCCACAGTGTGGGGCTCAGTAAGTACCTTACCTTCCTTTGATGTTGCAAAATAATTGTAGGCCTGCCCTGCTATTAGCAGAAGAGAGAGAGAGAGAGAGAGAGAGACATGAAGGAATGACATAACTAGTGTGGACTTTTCCTCCAAAACAACCTAGAAGACTGAATGGACAGAATGATGCATGGCTGTCAAAGACTGATAAATTATGAAAAGAGATCAGGAAAGGCAGAGTCGCATATGTTGTCATGTCATTAATAATTCAGTTTCTACAGTACTATCTTCACTTTGTATCTTCCATGTGATATGTGTGGCTTTCTATATGCATTCTAAACTCCTTAGTGTGTGTGTGTTTGTGTTTGTGTGCATATGTATGTACAGTAGGACCCCACTCATCCGAACTTCAGAGATCCGAACCTCCCGGTCTACCGGACAGGCTTAAAAAACTTTCTTTCTTTTTTTTTAGCCTGCTATCTGGTTACTGGTGGGATTTTCATTACAGTACTGTACCCTACTGTGAATAAAAACAGAACTGTATGTAGACCTACATGTTGCCTGTAGGCTGTAGCCTACTGTCACGTTTCATTTATTTGTTACTCTAATGTCGAGCGCAAAACGCAAACGAGTCTGCTGCGCGAGAGCTGCATTCCTTGGTAGCCAGAAAGCGCGTCAGCAACCTGAAGCAGAGGAGCATCGAGTCATTTTTCGTTCCCAGTTAATGGACTTCAGGAACACAGACGTGTTGTGGGCATGTAGATAAGCCTACTAGACCTACTGTATTTGTTAAATAATAGCCTACAGCCTAGGCCACGTTAGCCTACATCGGTTGTTTTAGAGACTTTCTTTTAGGCTACAATAGCCTAAGACACAACAACTTGTCTGTAATTTCATTTATTTATTTCTTGATTATCATTTGCTCTAATTGTTCTAATGTTGGGTTGTTTTAAGGCTATAGGCTACCATGTTGTTCTGCGAATACAGTAGCCTATCGATGCAGCGTACGCCTCATTTGAGAATAAAGTACTGTATTTGATCAAAGCTGGCACTCAAGTGGAAATTCGGTTATTTTATTATAGGCTACTGTTGGTCTATTATAGGCTAGGCTATATGAGTTTAGTTGGCTATTTGATTGCAATTTTGATGCATTTTCACAAGTAATTAAGGGTATTTATTGGTCTATTATGAGTATATGAAACAAGTATACCACTTATTGAATTTGGTGCATTTTAACATAAGTTTCAGTCATCCGGACATTTCAGAGATACGAACGACCTTTGGTCCCGTTGGGTTCGGATAAGTGGGGTCCTACTGTATGTATGTATGTATGTATGTATGTATGTATGTATGTATGTATGTATGTATGTATGTATGTATGTATGTATGTATGTATGTATGTATGTATGCTTTTACACAAATGTGTTTGTGCATTCATGTTTATGCTTTCATCCACATTGAAGACATTGTGACAGTTGTGTGCTTATTTGTCTACACACACACACACACACACACACACACACACACACACACACACACACACACACACAAACACCACACAACTCTCAAGCTTTAGGGTTGTGAGACTGATGAGTCAACAGAGCCTTGTGACGCCACGTACCAGTTCACAAATCTGTGTGTGAAGCAGCCTATCTGGAAAACTGATCAACGTTGGCCATGTTGCAGAACATCAGTACATCAACAGTGGATGCTGCACAAACAGTCTGGAATCTGCATAGGGTGGATGTTATGTCTAGTCAGGGAACTGTCTGTGGTGAAGAACAGCTGTTCCTGTTTCTGAATGTAATAGAGCTATCCATGGTGCTGACTGTTACTGTTTCTGAATGTAGAAGAGCTGTCCATGGTGCTGGTTGTTACTGATTGTACTAGAGCTGTCCATGGTGCTGTGTCTGATTGTAGAAGAGCAGCCCATGGTGCTGACTGTAACTGATTGAAGAAGCGCTGTCCATGGTGCTGAATGTTACTGATTGAAGTAGTCCATGATGCTGATTAAAGAATAGCTGCCCCTGATGCTACCAGGTCCAATAACCAAGCTTGACCACGATGGATTCATCCACCATGACTCCACAAGTAACTCCACCACCCTAGATGGTGCTGAGCAATCTTCTTTCCACCTCCACCATGCCTGAGATGTCCTCGGTTAGGGGTGGGTAAAGGGAGGGAGGGATGGAGGAACTGCAGACGAATGTTGTAATTGTATATCTGTGCAAGTGAATTCTGACATGCTTTTAAAGCCAACCATGACACGTAATATTCACCATGTTCTATCTGCGAGAACATGCTCCCAATCCTAAAACCACCCTGCCATTTTCAGACTTCACAAAGACCTTCTACTAACTCACAGACTTTCATACGGTTACACCATCTGGTCGTCAACAACCAAGGGGTGGTGGTGGACAAGGGAAGTTTGTTAAATATGTATCATTTGGATAGCTCTCCCCAGGACTCTGTATGTGTTATCTCTGAAAATGGACTGCTTTCAGAGGGCTGTGCAACCCTCACAGCATCCCAATGTGCATGTTATGTTCCGCCTCCAAACTATAATGGACATTTGAATGCATTTTCATTGTTTTCTCCTGTATTGACATTGTTTTCAGGGTGAGAGCCGTCAACTGTGGAATTCTTTCTCTGTTTGTTTTTTCTCTCTCTTGGGGTGAACTGTGTGTTCTAGGTGAGGTGGCTGTACTTTGGGGATGTTGGGAAATATATTTTTTTGTGTATAAACAATCCACTCAGTGTGGATGGCGTATAAGTTTGGCAACACAAATATATGTGCAGCACCTAGATGAGTCGAGATATATGTGTGTGTGTGTGTGTGTGTGTGTGTGTGTGTGTGTGTGTGTGTGTGTGTGTGTGTGTGTGTGTGCGTGTGTGTGTGTAATACTATATGGGTTTGGTGGGTTTGTGTGGCTTTGTGCATGTCGGTGCATATATGTACCCATGTGAGTGTGTCTGAATGCCTGTGTAAGTATGTGTGTAAGTGTGGCTGTGTTTGTGTGCGTCTGCATGTGTGAGTGCGTGTGTGTGTGTGTGATAGAGAGAGAGAGGCCTGTCCATGCTCTCACAGAGCTGTGTAGTACAGTCCATTCCCCTGCAGGGCTCTGAGATCCCTCATGACACCATGTAATTATGCTGAATATTACATGTTATCCCACCGCTGGCTTTAAAAGCATGTCAGGATCCACCTGCACGGATATAATTATTAACACTTGTCTGCATCCCTGCCTCCTTTCACCCTCCTCCATCCTCTTTTCTCTTCTCTCCACCCTCCCTCTCTCTCTGTTCTCCTTCTACATCCCCTAACCTCTTCTCTCCACCTCTCTCTCTCTCTCTCTCTCTCCTTCTCTCTCTCACTCGGCACACCCCTGTTGCTTTCCCTTGTATGTTTGGTTGTTAAGTGGAGCACTTCTAATGTAGAAATGCTCTCTCTCTTTCTTTCTTTTTTCTTTCTTTGTCTTTCTATCTCAGTCTGTTCTCTCAGACCCCTCTATCACACACACACACACACACACACACACACACACACACACACACACACACACATACACACACATATATTGTACACCTCCCTCCCTCCCTCCTTACCTCTCCTTCTCTCCTTTCCTCTCTCCCTCCCTCCCTCCCTCCCTCCCTCCCTCCCTCCCTCCCTCCCTCCCTCCCTCCCCACCTCAACTCTCCCACCAGCCTGTTGAGTGATATACTTGATTGGACCTGTTCCCAAAGAGGTTTGAAGGCTCATATCCCTTCAGGCTGCCATTAAAGTGCCCAACTGTGCCAACCGTTAACAGAAGGGGCAGGGGTAATAATTGATGGGTCCTAACTGCATTTAATCTACTGTTCAAATTACCTTTGGTAATTGGAAAAAAAAAGTTTTCAGTCCAAGATTTAGTTTATTCTTTTACAGTTTCAGGCACATTTTGAATTAGCCCTATTGCTCTACCAGTAGGTGTTGATCTTTTATGGCCTCATTAAAATATGCTGGGCCCATTATTCTCAAATCCAGAGGAGGTTTGTCATTAGGGCCACTTTGAATCATGTCTCTCAGTATTGTAATTATCCAAGGTCTGGAGCCCTGCACTGGCAGAGCTGCTCACTGCTGGAGGAACGAGGAAACCAGTGACGTTTGAACTATTTTCTGAGGGGGGGGGGGGGGGGTGCTGACCATGTCTCAACAGCTAGCAGGGGGCGTGGGGGTCCTCCCCCAGATTTCTTTTTAGGTCGGACACTTAACTTCCTGCATTGTGGTGAATTTTCTGTACAGCTATCAAGAAAACTACAAAGCTAGCCTACTTTCACAACACTTGCAAGATAACGGTTACCATGTCAACGTACGCACATGGCCTACATTTGCTTTCACGCGTAGGGTAGGCTAGTGTGTCCCATTCCTTTAGCTTCTAGGGCTAGGGGGCATATCGAGGGCTAGTTGACGTTCAGCCCTCCAAAACGAGAGTTTTCAGATGCTAACTTGAAACCGAGGGGTAGATGAAAACTCACAATGCTTTGCGAACAGAGGCAGTGATATGAAATAGCTGCCGGTGCCGTGATAACCATGGGAAAGAAGCCCAATATCTTTGCAAATAAATGTGATTTTTTTTTAAAAATGTGCGGAGTAGCTTAGTTTAAAGTAGATGCAAAGGAACATGTCATTGAATTGTTATGACATGCATTTCAGAAAAGAAAAATCACTATTCACAATGTCAACTGCATTTCATTGTTAGCCTAATTGCAGCATTTTGATGTTCCAGTAGGCAACGGTGCAATGTTGCATCTAATCTAATCAACAGAACTTTGTGTAAACAACTATTTTTGAGTGACAGTGGATTCCATATCCCGTTCATGAAGTCCAAAAAATAATCCAGCAGTAGCATTTTTCCTGCACTTCTCTGCTCATCTTATCAGTGCATTTCTATGGGCAGGAATAACGTTAACAGCCGATGTGTAAATATTCCTGGCTGTAGCCTACAAGTGATTAATCTGTCTTGTTCTGTCCTGAAATGTGGTCAGATTTGTCACTCTTAAAATAGTAATCATACTGTAACATCCCAGGGACTCCACAGAAAATCAGGCAACTAATAAAATTCCAATCGAAGACGTAGCAAGTGGTGTCCCATTTCTTAGGTAAAGATTTCAACCCCTATCTCTTGTGGCTCCATTCTGAAGGGCCACTACCCCGTCAAGGGCACTCCAAAACTAGGGGCTAGGTCTAAGGGAGAGTATTGGGATTGGGTCTAATAGTCATCTAGTGTCACTTAGATTATGCTTGTGTTGGTGCTATTTACTGACTGCAGACATTTTCATTCATTATTTTTTTAATATTTTATGAATGCCCATATAGGAAAAATGAAAGTCAGATTCTCTTAAAAAAAAAAGAACCCCCGCACCCCTACTTCCAACGTCTATGGAGGGAACCGCTGAGGAACCAACAACAAACACCCCAGGACCATGGGACAGCTGGGGAACCAACACCAAACACCCCAGAACCATGGACCCACTGGGGACCCAACACTAAACCCCCCAGAACCATGGGGCAGCCAACACCAAACACCCCAGAACTGGGGAACGGCTGGGGAATCAACACCAAACAACCCAACTCTTTAACCTCCAACTAACCCTGAATAATTAGAAAACTTTCTTTCATAACCTTTATTCATTTTTTTCCTTTTTATTCATTTCTTACGCTCGATTCTCCAAAGAAAGATTTGAGAATGTTGCAAATGCCATTACAAATGTAGGCCAGAGCTCTGTGTCCTCCTAGGGACGGTCTTCATCATGGTGGGTCGGACTGAGCCAACGAAGCATGTTCTGCATATGAGGAGGAAAAGCCTAGGTACCTGATATTAGCCCATGTTTGTCATGCACTTAAAAGTGTAGGACCTGTGATCTGACATTACTAGTATGTCCGTGTTAGTGGTGCACTTAGAGGGGAGGAATAGTGTTCCATGCATGGGCCCCAGCCCTGGTTAATATTTCAGCGTGCCATGAACATCACACAGCTGTTTGCTCTCTCAGAATAGTCGCTCTGCCTGCCGACCCCTTCTAGGAACAGGGGGTCAGTTTCAATGCCATCTTGGCCCGGTGATTGTGATGAGTGTCCAACTGTATCTTGAACATTGAGAGTCTTATTACTACTTTATTACTACCAGAACGATCAGTGCTCATCATTACATTATAGCAGCCACTAAGATATTATTCAGTGGCTGATATAATTCAATTCTCAGGGCTGATCTCAGTTGCTATCACTGGATATTATAGTTTCATCTTGAATGGACCAAGCAATGGCTGTTGGAGAAGTCTGGCAAAACTTTCTGGCAAAAATTGTGCAATGCACAGCAGGTAGTGATCATGGCTGGTCCCAGTGTGGAGTCAAAGTCACACAGTTTGACTTAAGGATGTCAAAGGTCATCTCTACACCCACACAGACTGAGCTGAGCCACATATTAAATGATTCCTGTTCTGGGGTCAAGTTAGGGGAATTTATGTAGCCTTTCATCAGCCAATCAGGAGGGTTATGCAGGGTCACTAACAATTGAGCTCGACATCTTCCCCCTCGATGCTGAGGGAGAAGGAATACAACTCTCTCCCACCAACATTGCAAACCATCACCAAAAAGGTATTTTTGTGCTTGTCTTCTCCCCTTAATTGCTTCCAGTAGAAGGAGGTTATTATGAAGCTGTTGTTTGATTAAGATCTTCACAGCAACAGCAAACAACGCGCTGAACAGACGACTAATATCCATCTTGCCAAGTTTCGACAGCTTCCGTAACCATAGTTACTCACAATAGTAACTCACCCACTACTGCCTGCGTGCATGTGTCACACAGCTGTTACGATTATATTCTCGGTGTACAGTATGTAAACACCATACATATGCATGCAATTGCAGCCTGGTCAAAAGCACCTCCATTCACTGATCACTGTCTCCCTTAAAACCACGTTTTTTTAGCCAGATCAAAATCTGCGTGAAGATTATTGGCCAGCCTGTAGAGGCCGTTTTTAAATCCTTCAAAGAAGCTCAGACCATGCTTAGATTAGCTGTTAGTATATCATCTGACCCCTTGCATGTTCTGAATGGAGAATACCAACTCTTGCCCTCCAGGAGGCGCTTTAGAGTCCCAAAATGTAGACGCAATAGACATAAGAATTCCTTTGTACACCAGTCTATTGGTCTGCTTAACCAGAATAAGTAAACCTCTTTCCAACTGGTTGCCTTTTGTATTCTGTGGATATGTTCTGAATGTGTTTTATGTCTGTCTTGTGTCCTTCACATGTATGTAACTCTTGAACGGAGGTGCCATGGATGCAAAACAAATTTCAGCTTGCCGACAATAAAGTATTATCGTATCGTCACCGGTTCTCAGCTGCATTTTAATTTCTGTACACAAGCAAGAGTGTATCGGGGTTAACGATACTTCAATGGCACTCACTTGTAGATAATTATTATGTTTTGTAATTACTGCAGTTAGCAGCGGCTTCCACAACTATTAGGCTATGGTAATCACTGTGCAGTCAAGATGTAGCGGGAATACAAATAGATCCCGTCACATCCATGTCAGAAAGCAGGCGGAGCCCTGGATAATAAGATGTCACTGTGTGGCTTCGGAGCATGATGAAAAGCTGCTTGGCAGAGCCGTCCAATAGCAAGCCATTAAAAACCTGTTGCAGTGGGGTTTTTTTTTTTTATGTCCGATGAGTATTGGGCATTCTGTAAGATGTTTTATACATACAGTATGTCCTTAAATATGGATGTGGTCAGATGATAAATGTTGAATGTGTTTTAGACATACAGTGTGGGTTTTGTTCATTGTCAGGCTGACTATGCTAATGTTAGTACGGCACTGTTTCTGTGCAGGGGGGTGTTTTGTATGAGAGAAAGAAGGAGATGGGGAGAGAGAGGGAGAGAGAGAGAGAATTTGAAAGAATGTGTGGTGTGTGTGTGTGTGTGTACGTGTGTGTATGTGTGTGTGTGTGGTACAGTACTGAGTGTTTGTGTGTGTTACTGTGTGTGTGTTATGGAGTGTTTGTGTGTGTGTATGTATGTGTGTATGTGTTTGTATGTGTGTACAGTATGCGTGTGTGTGGGGGTGTGTGCATGTGTGTGTGTGTGTGAGAGAGAGAGAGAGAGAGAGAGAGAGAGAGAGTGAGTGAGTGAGTGAGTGAGTGTTTGTGTAGTCAATGGTCTCATAACCCCTTGGTTTTGGTGACATACAGTAATTGTGTTCCAGTGATCCATCTAGTTCTCCAGGCCAGATGACTACAGTCTGAATCTGTTCATCACCGCCATCACCCATCACAGGAGACCTGCTACTGCCAGAGCGCCAGGGCAGAAACATGACTCACACACACACGCAAACACACACACGCAAACACACACACACACACACACACATGCAAACACACACACACACACACACACACACACACACACACATGCAAACACACACACACACACACACACACACACACACACACACACACACACACACATTTTAGTATCCAGGCCAGCCACAGTGAGACACTGTAAGGAGAACTAAATACAATCAACACAAAGACAAACAGACATTAAACACACACACACACACACACACACACACACACAAATTGATGCATGTATCCAACCATTGGTAGACTAGCCAAAGTCAAGTCCTGTATTAAGGTTACGTTAGCTCAGCCAGTGCACATGTTCAGCCTATAGCGTGTGCCTGAACTCAAACCAAGCACATAGTGGGCCCATAGCAACATGGCTGGTCAACCATATGAATGGACACATAAAAGGCTACTATAGGCCCTTTAGCCATTCTAGCTTAGCCCATTCAATCTAGCAACATTCCTAGCTGCTAGCATCGCTAATCCATTCAACCGAGGCTCGCATACATAATGGAATCACAGACATATTTGCCCCCATTGTAACGCACACTACATCAAGATCAGCCGCCCGGGCACATTTAGCCACGAGCTAGTGATAATTAGCTGGGTGTTATTCTCAATGTCAACAGGGAACTGCCACCAATTATCAGGCATATCCATATTTGATTAGTGAGGGTAACCTTGGCTTGATTCTGCCTCCAGGACTTCTAGTCCTCATAGCTTTTTAGAGAGGTGTATGACAGGAGGTGTGTATCATCTAGAGAGGTGTATGACAGGAAGTGTGTATCTTTTAGAGAGGTGTATGAGAGGAGCTGTGTATCTTTTAGAGAAGTGTATGACAGGAGGTGTGTATCTTTTAGAGAGGTGTATGACAGGAGGTGTGTATCTTTTAGAGAGGTGTATGACAGGAGCTGTGTATCTTTTAGAGAGGTGTATGACAGGAGGTGTGTATCTTTTAGAGAGGTGTATGAGAGGAGCTGTGTATCTTTTAGAGAGGTGTATGACAGGAGGTGTGTATCTTTTAGAGAGGTGTATGACAGGAGGTATGTACTGTATCCTTTAGAGAGGTGTATGACAGGAGGTGTGTATCCTTTAGAGAGGTGTATGAGAGGAGCTGTGTATCTTTTAGAGAAGTGTATGACAGGAGGTGTGTATCTTTTAGAGAGGTGTATGACAGGAGGTATGTACTGTATCTTTTAGAGAGGTGTATGACAGGAGGTATGTACTGTATCCTTTAGAGAGGTGTATGACAGGAGGTGTGTATCCTTTAGAGAGGTGTATGAGAGGAGCTGTGTATCTTTTAGAGAAGTGTATGACAGGAGGTGTGTATCTTTTAGAGAGGTGTATGACAGGAGGTATGTACTGTATCCTTTAGAGAGGTGTATGACAGGAGGTGTGTATCTTTTAGAGAGGTGTATGAGAGGAGCCGTGTATCTTTTAGAGAAGTGTATGACAGGAGGTGTGTATCTTTTAGAGAGGTGTATGACAGGAGGTATGTACTGTATCTTTTAGAGAGGTGTATGAGAGGAGCTGTGTATCTTTTAGAGAGGTGTATGACAGGAGGTGTGTATCTTTTAGAGAGGTGTATGACAGGAGGTATGTATCTTTTAGAGAGATGTATGAGAGGAGGTATGTATCTTTTCGGGTGGTGTCTATAATGTAGATGGTATCATTGATTCATAATGAATACTGTACGTATGGGCTGATTAGCAATTGGTGTTTTGGAATTATATATATTTATAAATTACGACCCTGGATTTCATATTCATTCAATTCAATATTGTTTAAATTCATACATTCCCATGTTCCTGATCATCCCCGAGCATGTAGTGTCGGCTGTGACGTTATTCCACCGGAATTTGTCTTTGTTAAAAGCAGCTCCGAGGCATGTTACTCTACCGTACAGAGCCACTCGCGTGAATCTCGCTTTCTTCACAGAACAAATGAGATGACCTAGCATGCCTAGAGAGATCCAATGCCAACCATATAAGTTTAAGTTACAAAGTTTCCATCGTTTCGGGTCGCGGAGGCAGCAGTTCCAGCAGGGGGCTCCATACATCCCTTTCCCTGGCAGTATCAACCAGCTCTGCCTGGGGAATCTTTAGCCGCTCACAGGCCGGTGCGGAGATGTAAAAAGTCCTGGGTCTACCCCGCGGCCTCCTCCCAGCCGGACATGCCTGGAACACCTCCCTAGGGAGGCGCCCAGGAGGCATCCTCACTAGATGCCCAAACCACCTCAACTGGCTCCTTTCGACACGTAGGAGCAGCGGCTCTACTCCGAGTCTCTCCCGGATGACTGAACTTCTCACCCGATCTCTCAGGAGACCCCAGCCACCCTCCGGAGAAAACTCATTTCGGCCGCTTGTTTCCGTGATCTCGTTCTTTCGGTCATGACCCATCCTTCATGACCATAGGTGAGGGTGGGGACGAAGATAAACCGGTAGATCGAGAGCTTTGCCTTTTGGCTCAGCTCTCTTTTCGTCACAACAGTGTGGTAAAGCGACTGCAGAACCGCACCAGCTGCTCCGATTCTCCGGCTAAACTCCTTCTCCATGGTTTGTGAACAAGACCCCCAGATACTTGAACTCCTTCACTTGGGGTAAGGACTCATTTCCTACTCGGAGCGGACAGACCACCGGTTTCCTGCTGAGAACCATGGCCTCAGACTTAGAAGTGCTGACTCTCATCCCAGCCGCTTCACACTCAGTTGCGAACCTATCCAGAGAGTGCTGGAGGTCGCAGGCAGATGATACCATCAGGACCACATCATCCGCAAATAGCAGCGACGTGATCCCCAGCTCACCGAACTGCAAACCCACCTCCGCACAACTACGCCTCGATATACTGTCCATGAAAATCACAAACAGGATTGGTGACAAAGCGCAGCCCTGGCGGAGGCCAACCCCCATCAGAAAGGAAGACGACTTACTGCCGAGGACACGGACACAGCTCTTACTCTGGGTGTACAGAGATTGGATGGCCCTAAGTAGGGATCCCCTCACCCCATACTCCCGCATAACCCTCCACAAGACCTCTCGAGGGACCCGGTCGTAAGCCTTCTCCAAGTCCACAAAACACATGTAGACAGGTTGGGCAAACTCCCAAGCCCCCTCTGAGATCCTTGCGAGAGTGAAGAGCTGGTCGGTGGTTCCACGACCAGGACGAAATCTGCATTGTTCCTCTTCGATCTGAGGCAACTATCGGCCGGACCCTCCTTTCCAGCACCTTGGAGTACACTTTCCCTGGAAGGCTGAGTAATGTGATGCCTCTTTAATTGGCACACACCCTCTGGTCCCCTTTTTTGAATATTGAGACCACTACCCCAGTCTGCCACTCCTTTGGCACTGACCCGGACTTCCACGCAATGTTAAAGAGGCGTGTCAACCAAGACATCCCCTCAACACCCAGCGCCTTCAGCATTTCTGGACGGATATCATCAGTCCCTGGGGCTTTGCCACTGTGGAGTTCTTTGACTACCTCAGTGACCTCCTCCAGGGAAATTGACGATGACCCCCCATCATCTTCCGGCTCTGCCTCAATCGTAGAGGGTGGATTAGTCGGGTTCAGGAGTTCCTCAAAGTGCTCCTTCCAACGCTCAACAACCTCCTCAGTTGAGGTCATCAGTGTCCCTTCCTTGCTGTATACAGCTTGGATGGTCCCCCGCTTTCCCTTCCTGAGGTGTCTGATGGTCTTCCAGAAACACTTTGGTGCCGACCGAAAGTCCTTCTCCATGGTTTCTCCGAACTCCTCCCACACCCGCTGCTTTGCCTTGGTCACGGCCGAAGCCGCAGCCCTCCGGGCCAGTCGATACCCTGCAACTGCTTCTGGAGTCCCCCAGGCTAACATATCCCGGAAGGCCTCATTCTTCAGTCGGACGGCTTCCCTGGCCACTGCTGTCCACCACAGTGTCCTAGGGTTACCGCCCCTTGAGGTACCTATGGCCCTCAGGCCGCAGCTCCCAGCCGCAGCTTCAGCAATGGAGGCTTTGAACACCGACCACTCATGCTCGATGTCCCCAACCTCCACAGGGATGCCAGAGAAGTTCTGCCACAGGTGACGATAGAAATCTCTCCAGACAGGCTCTTCATCCAGACGTTCCCAGTTCACCCTCACTACACGCTTGGGTTTTCCAGGTCTGTCCAGAGGTTTCCTCCGCCATCGAAACCAGCTCACCACCAGATGGTGATCAGTGGACAGCTCTGCCCCTCTTTTTACCCGAGTGTCCAAAACACATGGCCTCAGATCAGATGATACGATAACAAAATCTATCATCGACCTTCGGCCTAAGGTGTTCTGTTGCTAGGGGGCATCCTTGTGTTCGAACATGGTGTTTGTTATGGACAAACCGTGACTAGCACAGAAGTCCAACAACAAAACACCACTCAGGTTTAGATCGTGGTGGCCATGCCTCCCAATCACGCCCCTCCAAGTTTCTCCATCATTGCCCACGTGTGCATTGAGGTCCCCCAATATGACAGTGGAGTCCCCTGCAGGAGCCCCAAATAGGACTCCACTTAGGGTCTGCAGGAAGGCTGAGTACTCTGAACTGCTGTTCGGTGCATAAGCACAAACCACAGTCAGAGTCCCCCCCCCCCCACAGTCCTAAGGCGCAGGGAGGCGACCCTCTCGTCCACTGGGGTGAACTCCAGCACAGAGGCACTCAGCTGGGAGCTAGCTAGTATAGCCACACCTGCCTTACGCCTCATACCGTGAGCAACTCCGGAGAAGAACAGGGTCCAACCCCTATCCAGGAGTTTGGTTCCGGTGCCGGGGCTGTGCGTGGAGGTTAGCCCCACCAGGTGTAATTGGTATCGCTCAACCTCCCTCATAAGCTCCGGCTCCTTCCCCCCCAGCGAGGTCACGTTCCATGTCCCCAGAGCCAGCCTTTGCCTCCCGGGTCCGGTCCATCGGTGCCCACCGCTTTCACTGCCACCTAGTTGGCAGCGCATCCGACTCCGACAGTTCTTCCCGTGGGTGGTGGGTCCACGGGATGGAGGATGAGATGGTGTCTCCACGTCGCTTTTTTGGTCTCAACAAGAAAATCAGCTCTAACTGTCCAAAACAGTCTCTTAAAGGAGTTCAACTAAGGACAGAACAGGTACACAAATTTCCATTACATCACTGAATGAATTTCGATTTTCTTATCCACATTGCAAACCATTGCTGGATAGCTTCCTCACCAGCCTGTGGACCTGTCACTCGGTCCCATCATTATAGGATGGATTTTAATGAATATTGACTTTAATGAATATGAACTCCAGGGCCATATCTAGACATGTGTTGCTTAGCGACTGCCATTGATTGGTGGAAATGTGTGTTGCTTATTTGGCTCTGCATGCTACTGACCCCGTTCTGCCTCTCCCTCATATTTTCTAACCAGGTCATGTGGATGCCCCTCTGTCACCTGCAGACCACCCTGAGTCCGGTAGTAGCCCTGTCTTCCTCTCTCCTCCCTAGTGTCTCTCCCTTGTGTACTATATCTATCTATATATATATATATATATATATATATATAAGTCCTCCCCTACCCCCTTTTCCTAGTCAAGGTCTTCCTGAGGTTCCCATGGCTCCCGGAGAGACCCCCTGCCATGCTCGTGTCCAGCTCCATCCCACTATGCGTCGCCAGCTGTCCCGATCAAGTCATCACCCCCCCCACACACACTCCCCACCCACCTCCTCTTTCTTGGCTCTCTGCTTTTTGTTTCTCCACTTCTGCTTAGTGGATTTACCTAGTTTACTCTACATTCTTTAGGAGCCTGCTAAGCCTTATTACGCGATACACTTAAATATCCTAATATGGACTACAGGGATAGCTAACCCATAATGGCCTCCCATGTAGGCAACATCTCTGTAACTTATTTATCTGCTCTACTGTCATGTCTCTCTCATGTAGTATTTAGCCAATGTGTATTGCTCTGTAAATGTTATTAGCCAATAGATTTAAACATTTTCCAGGAACTTGCTTGATTGACTCGTTGAGAGGGGTCAGGGAAGGTATTTTACAGCTCACTTTTTCGCCCCTTTGGTGAACTGTTTTTTTGCTTCCCTCTGGAAAAAATTGAGGTAGGATCTATGTCCATCCCCCCATTGCTCTATGTAAAGCGCATTGTGTTGCCTCTGTCTATGAATTGCACTACACAAAGTTTGATTTGATTTAGCTTGATAGCTGTTTTGATATGGATCTTGACAGTGCATCAGAACATTATCTGGCTAGCAATAAGCTTCCCCAGATCTCTTACCTTAGTGGCTAACATGTTGGAACTCACATTGTAACGCAGCTCCAAAACTTCTCTGTGGATTTTCAAAATTAAGGTCTTTCAGTGTCCACTAAAACACAAGGGGGCGAATTCACAAAGAAGGGATTGCGGCAGCAAATAGCACCATGTAGCCTACAGAAAAAGGGCAATTCTCTATAGGAGGGAAAAAGGGCAGGGGTTAAAGTACCCTTTGAGGTCTATCTGTGCACGTGCCTGCACACACACACACGCACACACACACGCACTATGGGGTGTGATTCGTGCCAGCGTAACAAACACTCAGGTGCTTTCGTCGCCTGCATTGCGTGTATAAAGGTACTTTGGCAAGCTGATTAATAGGCTTGCATATACGCACGCGTTACGAGTCGCTCGCATTCTCAGAGGGTGACGTGTAAAAAGTGCCGTGTCACTTTTGCGCACATGCATGTAACGTTTGCACGCTCGTGTTAAGTCAGCGGGCACTAGAAGCTGCGAGCGGGGCTCATTTGTCCATATTGAATAAAAATTAAGAATATTTATTTGCACTCAATCAAATTCCAGGACCCTCCTTGCATAACTTTTCCTAGATATGTGTCGTTTTATCTCCACTATCGCTACATTTTCAAATAGGTTGTGGCTGTTCAAACTGGTGCTGACGGTGCTGCAGCGCCCTCTATTGACAAGAAACACGTGTATCTGAACATTTTGTTTTAAATTGCGAAGAAAGAGTTACTCAGATATTAAGCTTTATTAAAAACAAGTTGCTTAACATGTGCGAATTCCATTTATTGAGAATGCATTCCCAATGGGCAAGGACGAGATTAGAACCAGCTATGATTTAAAGGCAACTGACCTTACACGTGCGGCCGCTAATACGTCTGCTGCGCAAGCAAGGCACTGGCACGTTTGACACGTCGCTATGCAATTTCTGCACACATTACAAGACGTACGTACGTACGTACATCTATGATTTTACCAAACTGTCATGTGTAGTGTTGGTGTCGCATATGTGAGGCGCATCTAACCTGTAGTGTTGCCGTCACGCACACGATGCGCAATACGTGTAAACAACATGTGCACAGCGTCTGCGTTACAGGTACGTTACAGCTATGAGACGTCTGTCTCTCCATTGTTTGTCAATGGAAATTATACACGTGCGTTTAGACGTTTGATGTCATCGCGTCTTCTTAAGTAGGCGCAAGTCAAGCGTTTCAGTATGGTGTGCTGGCACTAATCACACCCCATACACGCACAAGCACACACACACACACACACACACACACACACACACACACAGACACAGACACAGACACACAAAGGCCCCTGGATGCCAGTTTGAACTCATTTGCCGCTCTGTTTTGCCTGTGATTCCATTACTTCTGCATGGATTCCCATTAGCAGGGACGAACCCCCAGCCAGGGCTGCAATTATACATGACCTCGTCTACTGCGGCACCAACCCCCCCCCCCCCCACGGCTCGAGGTCACACAACAATAACACACACACACACACACGCGCACACACACCCACACACACACACACACTCACACACACACACACACACACACACACACACACACACACACAGCCCTAGGTCCCACTGGCCGTCCACCACTCTGTGGACTGTTCTGGACTAAGTGCTGTAGGCCTACTGTACCTGTGGGCGCTTGCTTGCATGCACTATGTATGTACTGTATATATGTTAACACCCAGACATGTATCCAGTCATGTCTGTGTGTGTGCACACATTTATGTGTGTGTGTGTGTGTGTGTGTGTGTGTGTGTGTGTGTGTGTGTGTGTGTGTGTCAGAGGATCCATCTATCTGTATTAGCCTCAGAGCCGTGTGTGTTTTCTATGTGTGTGTGTGTGTGTGTGTGTGTTCTACGTGTGTGTGCTCCTGGCGGAGTCCTCCTAGCTCAGCCGGAGCAGCAAGGATGAGAGACAAGGACACACCACTGATCCTCATAACCGTCGGCACTCGCCTGTCAAAGAAGCAATTAAGATCTAAGAGCTTACAGTGTGTGTGTGCGTGTGTGTGTGCGTGTATGTGTGTGTACATGTGTGTTTGTGTGTGTGTGTGTGTGCGTGCGCGTGCATGTGTAAGTGCGTTCAACCCGCCGCGCCTCTAAAGGATCAGTTTTATTATTTAACTATTATAATGCGGGCACCGCACCCCACCAGCTTTGCTCTTGTGCCTGACCGATGTTCCCTCAACATCCACCCAGCGTCCATTTGAGGGTTGTAAACATGGGCATACTTTGTCGCATTCAACGGTGCTCCGGGCTAACCACAATCTCATGTCTTTGCTTTTACAAATTAAATAAATCACCGGACCTGAGGGGAAAGGGGGGTGTGGGTTCTTTAATGGGCCACACAGTGAGACACACATTGCACACAGTGAGTGGCGACATGGCACACAACACAGACACTACATCAGTGTGTAGAATTTTGTGGCAGAATTTCGTGTAGAACTTGGCAAATATGGAATATAATATTCTGAAGTATGTTTTGATTAGTGTATAATCCCATGAAAATAATAATCTTTTTTTTTCTGTTACCTTAGTATGAATTCTTTATATCTACATATGGGAGAGGGTCGTTCCACAGAGGTCGCCTTGTTGCACCATATAATTGTATTCAGTTGGTTGCAATCTAAAAACCACTAGATACCGCCATAATTCACACAGTCCACCTTTAAAGCCTATCCTTCCCAAGGAATCCTTTGTCTGCCACCTTAATGCTGTCACCAGGTGTCAAAGGGACAGCAGAGCCACTCGCCCCAAACCACCTCTCCTGTCTTTAATGGAGCCCTGTTGTGTGACTGACCTCTGCTATCACCTCCTGGCTCCTGTCTTCACCTGGATGACTTCCTGTAACATTCTGTGCATCACGCTCGCCGCTCGTCACAGACTAGGCCTGAGCCTGGGGGTCTGACAGGTCGCCATGGTCGTCAGTGTTGCTATGGCAACACTTTAGACAGTTCCCATGGTCATTTTATAGCAGGGGACACTGGGAGAGTGTCCTCAAAGAACACAGAGCAACGCAACGCAAGTTAAACAAAGGAAATTACATCGTTCCATACTATAACACCATTCAAATTCAATTCAACACAATTCAACCCCCTCAGCTACAGTACAATAATGAATCCACTCATCTCAACATGATTTGTACCTCAACCCAACCTACAGTATATTGTGTATATTTTATATTTTATACATACTGTAACTGCATGTAGATATTTTTGAACTATTCTATGTATATTCTTTGCTCTGTATAATCTTTACTCTGATCTATTCTTCTGTATGCTCTCTCTGCTATAACGCCAAAATTGACATTTAAATGTGTTATATTTTCTAGGTTTGAGGGAATGTCAGATGGTCATTTATTAACGTTAAGGTTGAGGTAACAGGTACAGATAGGATTGGGGTTAAGATCATTATTAACGTTAAGATTAAGGTACAGGGACAGATAGTTGGGTGAAGATTAAGGCCTTTGCACATTGAGTCAGTTTTTTCGTATGCGTTTTTCGTATCCGTCATCTGATAAAAAAATGTAACGCACAGCATCATTTCATTTGCATATGTGTTAATTGTTTTGGTAGTGCTCCATCACCCCCTACAGGCCTCATGAATATAAACAGTCCACATTGCGGTCCGTTGACAGCGGTCTTACTAGATCGTCTTTCACTTAACATTGTAGGCCAGGTAAAAGGCTTCTGGCATACGGAAGTCAATTCCAAATGAAAAAATCAACCAATCAAATTAGCCCACACATACAAAACTGCGAAAAATGTCATCATCAGTCGAAATGTAACCTAATCTGTGATTTTTCAAAATGCTTAAAAGTGGGCATAGGGTATGCCTGCTTCCAATGGCTTACATTGGAAATCCCATTGACATTTTAACATTGGGATGGTTTATCCATTCAAAACTAGTTATGATTGTCTCCCCATTCATCTGTCTGTTATTCACCCGAGGAGAGCCTGATGATGGGAGGCTTGTCAGTCACAGTCACTTTAGCCACATTAGCTATCTAGCTAGCTACTGGCAGTGATCAACATGGAAAACGGAGATCTGGAACATTTGTTGAAAAATGATTTTAAAAAACTTGATGATTGATTGCTGGGATGGTGGATTGGACTAATGAATCAGAGACGAGGCATTGGATGTTTTATTTCTAGCAATGTTTGAGTCTATGGCAGTGGACTACACTTTCACTGATTTAACGTGCATGATTTGGATTTAACTTGAAAAACAGCACGAAAACAACTTCTCTTAAATGAAGTGGATTAAACGGGATTGGGTTACGAGATAAGGTAGGCTTTTGTGATCAATTACGAGTTGTTAATACAGTTTACGAAATTATGGGAGGTTTACCTTAACAGATCCTCCGGGAGGACTGTTAACTTAAATCTCCATCCTCCTGCACTGTCAAACGCCCACTTGCTTAGCTGTAATCCTTATCGACAGGTGAAACGGAGGCGTTTTGAACATAAACACGGAACATCATTTCATAGCTCAGAGTGTGATTGTAGGATTGTCAAGCGTTCTCTTCTGACCGAGTCCCACACAGGCGCGCATGCAGCCTCTCTCTCCCACTTACAAAGTGGCCTCTTGTTTCTTAATAGTACACTCTAAAAACTGCTGGGTAAATAATCACCCAATTTGGATCATTTCAGTGACCCAGTGAGTAGTCACTATGTCACCTACTCAGCGCTGGGTCATTTTGACCCAGTACCCAACATGCTGGGTCGACCTATTACCCCAAAATGTGTTATTTTGAGCCAGTAGTGTGGGTCACTTTTTACCCTTTTGTTGGGTTAATGTTATTTATTGTTATTTCTGGCATTCTTCACCCAATGCTGGGCATTTCTTACCTAGCATTGGTTTATTTGATCCTTTTTCTGGGCTTTCTTATTCATTACTAAATCAATAACAAACATTTATAAAACGCAGAAACGGCTTCTTTAAAAAAGTATTTGTATTGGATACATTCATACAAATCCAACATCCAAACAAATACATGAAAATACAATATAAAATACATCCTAACAATAAAGTTCAAGTAATTAATGGTTCTGATCTTGTTTTCGCAGCTTCACAGAGATATTCCGGCAAGTTGTTTCCAGGCTGTGAATAACAAAACAACAGATTCCAGTCAGGAGGGAGGAACTTTCATAATCTTAGTGAAATAAATGTAAAGTCAAACAGGGGAAGTTAAATACTCCTCACAGGGGCACAGAATCATTGTTATGACATGGACTACATGGGGAAAGTAAAATATTGCCTTCAAGTGTGCCTTACATTTTACAAACAGTTAAATATTTCTATAATAATAATTCATTGCATTTATATAGTGCTTTTCATGACACCCAAAGCACTTTACTGTGGTCTTCTCATTCACATGCCAACGTCCTCTCTGTTCACAGTCACACTCACACACACAGCAATGGCGGTCAGCTACCATGTAAGGTGCCGCCTCAGCCCATTGGAAGCAATTTAGGGCTCAGTGTCTTGCCCAAGGTCACTTTGACGCACACAGGAAGAGCCAGGATTTGAATCACAAACCCTTTGGTTGTTGGACACCTGCTCTACCTCTTGACCTACAGTTGCCCCTTCTATACTTACAGGTTTCATGTCGATAAAGAAGGTCTTTGCCTCATCCAAAGTGGGACGGGTGCCGTTTTTTGCTACTTTGTGATCCAGGGAGTAGATATGGAAGGACCTGCAGAGCCACATCACCTTTCATGTCTGAAAGGCAAAGACATGATTCTAGTGGCATGAATTCAGCAATTTTTACAAATATTTTAATTTGTTTCAGTCTGAAAGCATGCCCTGTTGTATTGCTCCCACTGGTGTTTATTTTCACATAACTGATCAACATTTCCATTTTCCACCACAAAGGATCTCCATCAGGAAGACCTGACATGTAGAAGCATGACATCACTGTGAGTTTTATGCAGGATTACACATTCCCATCTCTAATCTCTGCAACTGTAACCGAGTTGAATCTTTTATATGGGTAATCTGGTCTGGAGCACTAAATAAATTAGACATGACATGAAAAGTGTAGGAAATGATTACTGTGCATACCGGCAGTAGCAGTGTCATTGTTATAGTTCAGGGATGGCCAACCCGCGGCTCGCTCTTTGCCCGTAAATGTGCGGCTCCTCCATCCATTTATTAAAACAAAGTTGGTTTGCGACTCTTCCATCCTTTCATTAAAAAAAAATAATTAATTCATTCCATAAGAACGTTTCTCTCTCTCTCTCTCTAGTTTCGCCGTGCATTTCTTCCAGCCCATTTTAGTTTATTGCAGATTTGTCATAAAATCATATGATTCGTTTCGCTAGGTCGCGAGGAAGTCGCGTGAGAACCACTTCAAACCAATCATATAGGTAGCAAATCACCTTGGTAACAAAATAATTGTAAACAAAATAATTTGCTTTGCGTGGGTCATTCTCTTTTACGACAAAAGCTAACATAGCCTAGGCTACTGTACACAACCAAAGAATGGCTGGAAAGAAATGCGCAGCGAAAAGAAAATATGAAGATGAACACAGGACATTTTGTACCCGAGTGGGAGAGTCATTTTTTCTTCATAGAACGTAATGGTAAGCCATTCTGTCTGATATGCCAGACATCATTGGGACATTTTAAAGCCTCAAATCTCCAGCCCAGTTCAGTCCAGCCCAACCCAGCCCAGTCCAACCTAACCCAGTCCAGCCTAACCCAGCCCAGCCCAGTCCAGCCTAACCCAGCCCATCCCAGTCCAGCCTAACCCAGCCCAGTCCAGACTAACCCAGCCCATCCAGTCCAGTCCAGTCCAGCCTAACCCAGCCCAGCCCAGTCCAGCCTAACCCAGCCCAGCCCAGCCCAGTCCAGTCCAGTCCAGTCCAGTCCAGTCCAGTCCAGTCCAGTCCAGTCCAGCCTAACCCATCCCAGTCCAGCCCAGCCCAGCCCAGCCCAGCCTAACCCAACACAGTCCAGTCGAGCCTAACCCAGCCCAGTCCAGCCTAACCCAGCACAGTTCAGTCCAGCCTAACCCAGCCCATCCCAGTCCAGCCTAACCCAGCCCAGTCCAGCCTAACCCAGCCCATCCCAGCCTAACCCAGCCCAGTCCAGACTAACCAAGCCCAGCCCAGTCCAGACTAACCCAGCCCAGCCCAGTCCAGTCCAGTCCAGCCTAACCAAGCCCAGCCCAGTCCAGCCTAACCCAGCCCAGCCCAGCCCAGTCCAGTCTAACCCAGCCCAGCCCAGCCCAGTCCAGTCCAGTCCAGCCTAACCCATCCCAGTCCAGCCCAGCCCAGCCCAGCCCAGCCCAGCCTAACCCAACCCAGTCCAAAATATATTATGTCAGAAAATATCTTGTTGTATGTATTAATAAAAAATAAAAAAACTTTAAATGTATATTTAATGGACAATAACGTTTTTCTTCTTATTTTAGACTGGGGTGCCTTGGGATTTTAAGTACTTATGAAGGAAAAAAAGGTTGAGAAACGCTGGTATATATGGTGTGGCTCTGGGTGGTACCACAGTAATTTTTGCGGCTCTTAGTCTCTGACTGGTTGGCCACCCTGGTTATAGTTGATAGCCGTGAGATGGATGACGGTGTTTCTTTCTTTCGCGGCCAGCTTCAGGATCTTCTCACTGAACACTGACACCCAGTTTTCAGCCAGCTTGGCTGATGCCTCTGGGTGCAAGGTGCAAAAGTCTTGGGCTATCTGCAGAATGGAGACAAAATAGCAACAATGAGAAGTCTCAACAGCCAGGTTTACAGATGAATCTGGTCTAATCTATGTAAAAATATGTTATTTACAATATTTATAGAATCCAGCAGTCTGAAATGCTTGATTTCAATAATATAATAATATTAAGATGATCTTATGATCTTAATGATCTTAAGATAATGGATGCTTCCGTATACACCACATGGTAAATGGACTGCACTTATATAGTGCCTTTCTCAACGCAAGCAGACAAGGTGCTTTACAATAGCCTCTCATTCACCGATTCTCACTCACACACACACACACACACACACACACACACACACACACACACACACACACACACAGACACACACAATGGCGACAGCTGCCAGCTAATTAGTGTGGTTGCCCCGAAGGGCAAAACACTCTAGTACTTGGTCGACTTTATTTGTTTGTTTGTTGGTTTGGATCTAGAGCAACCCCAAAAGTTTGCCACGCTACTCCTCCCACAGTTCTAACGGCACACACACGAGTCATATGTCAAATCGACCGGCTTCATCGGGAATCGTGTGCTTTCTCATTGCTAAGCAATATCTTTGATAGTTAAATTTATATTAATTTATTAGTGAATTAAAATTCGTCATTGACTTGAATGGGAATAGGGAAAATCTCCAGTTTTTTTCATCTCGGAAACCTTAAGGCCTACAGTTACCGAAGAACTACAAGTGCATGCACACAACATCCAACACACACATGCACACACTCAAGACACACACACACACACACACACACACACACACACACCATACACACACCCAACACTAAGTAATAATGACAGAATGGGCAACCACACTTGCAATTTCCCCAAATTGCACATTTCTAGTCTGAGTTTACTGGTGGTTACCTACAAACGTAAATGCACATCATTACTTGCTCATGATGTGTTGGTGCACTGTTAGCTACAGAGATTTTCATCTGTTCCATGTTGGTGTGCTCTGGGTATCTGTGTGTAGTGTGCGTAATAGGTGATATATAGAGAAATATAAGAACACATTGGCGCAGTATGACTCCAGTTCAGTTAGTCAGTCCAGTTTTATATTTATATATGCAGTAATCAGTAAAGTAACTCAGTTTGCTTTTGAAAGAACTAGTAGTTCTAACTAGTTACTAACTTTCAGTAACTTGCCCAACATTTCTCTCTATACTGATCTGACATCACTCAATGTATCAGCCATAACAACAACACCACCCCATCCCGACCAACATCCCCCCTGATTCACCAATCACCACCAACATCCTCCCCTGATCCACCATTCACCACCAACATCCTACCCTGATCCACCAATCACCACCAACATCCTCCCCTGATCCACCATTCACCACCAACATCCTACCCTGATCCACCAATCACCACCAACATCCTCCCCTGATCCACCATTCACCACCAACATCCTACCCTGATCCACCAATCACCACCAACATCCTACCCTGATCCCCTGGCCGGCCCCCAGGGAGTCATAAATGTTGCAGAGTTGAATAACCTCCCAGCAAGCAGGAGTAAATATTTTATCTGCTGCATGTCTAGCTGGGAGGCCATGGAGTCTCTCTCTCTCTCCCCTCTCTCTATCTCTCTCTCAATCATACCACATAGTTCAGGAGATATAGGAGAAATATAGTAAAGATGTCCTCCACCATTGATGTATTGCCCCTTTGAATTAATGGAGCAGAAGTTGCAAGCGTTAGAGTAATTTGCAGTCTACTGATTCAACAGGAGCCAAAAAGGACTTGTCAATACCAAAGGGGGCGTGGTCATCTCAAAAAGGGTGTGGCAATGCCAGCATGAACTGTGGCTACCACCCCTAGTGGTGGGCTCTGGTACATCTAGTGTGACTGTAGCAAACAAAGGCCAGACAAGCAAGGAAGCTCCTCAATCTCAAAACTCTGGTTGGTTGATTGATTGATTGATTGATTGGTTGATTGGTTGTTTGGTTGATTGATTGATTGGATGATTTAATTTGATTTCTGTGTCATACACCAATTGGTGCCCAGCTTCAGGGTTGGCACCAACATTGTAATCATCCTGTTCCATAAGCGTACCATTTCACTTTTGTATCTAACCTCACATAAGTTTGGAGTCAGTTTGTGGACACCATGGAAGCAACGAATTGCTCTGTTCTGAGTGTTGTTACAGCAAGTTTGTACTTTGGTTCCCCATACCCCAGACGCACAGTCCCTCACAGGACACACACAGGATTTATACAGCTGAGAGAAGCCTGGTAATGGGCCTGTGTATTGACAATGGGAAAAATAAACTGAGGCTAGCACCCCCAATGGTGGACTCTGGTACATCTCGTAGGATGGACGGATCAATGGACGACCGGATGGAACCCGTTTTAATAGCTCCCCCTCTGATTTCATTGGGAGGCAAAAACAGAGACAGAGAGCATGCTGTGGCCCCTGTTGACCATAATGCAGTCCGGCTTTCAGTTCCTTGGACAGCGCTTTGAAATACCTTGGACAGCTCTCTCAGTACCTTGGGCAGTGCTTTCAGTATCTTGGACAGCACTTTCAGTACCTTGTTGTCCCCCACCCATGATGCATGTTTATTTTGTAGTAATGATGAGTGGAACCCATGAGTGGAAACACAGAATGTCTTTTTGAATCAATGTGATACCATAACCTTAGGCTTAACATAATATAAGGATTAAACAAGCCAGGACACTTCTACATGTCTAAACTGAGTGGATTTAAAGTGTCCCTGGGTAGAGTTGACTATACGTTTACTGAAACACATTAGATTGTTTCAGCGATCAAAGCAAAATGTATTGACAATGGGAAAAACAACTTTGAGTAGCACTAGATACAGTATGAGCTCTAACCATCTCGTGTGTAAGATGACAAGATGGCCGTTCATGCACACATGCACGCACACAAATAGCCACACTTACAAATTCATCATTTGGACATGACCAAGCCATCAGTAGTCTACTCTAAATACAAGAGCTTTAACAACAATAATTGTACCCACAATGCACCTAACCTCTACTTTAACCAATGATAGTCCTGACATTTCCAACAAGGATTAAACAAGCTACAGCTAGACAGCTAAGCTGTCTAAACTCACTGGATTTGAAAAGATCTGTAGAATGGATTGTACCTGTACTGAAAAATGGGCTGTGGCTAGAACTCCTAGTTAGTGGGCTCCGGTACATCTCATATGACTGACTCAACTGGCCTTCAGATGTTTATTACTCGTAAAGGTGAAGTAGACACACACACACACACACATACACACAAACCTGATGCAACTGTGCTCTAAAAGTTGAAAGGACTGCAGAGTCTGGATGACAATATAAAAAAAATCCATCTAAACTCAATCTCAGTTTATGGCATGGATCAACTATATCATTTTCAGCTGTAGATAAAAGGTTCCCAGTGGACACACACGCACACACATGCACACGCACACACACACACATTTCATTCCTCTCTCGCCTGTGAAGGATTTTTATCCTTATTTTAGTTAGATTGTCAAAGAACACGCTGAGTGGTCGCTCAAGCTGGTTTTAAACAAAGTACAATAGTTTATTCTATGTTACGATTCTGCAGAGTCGGACCCTCGCACCGGAAGTGATTCCAGGCAAGAGTGAAGAACGTGAGGAGGGGTCGTTGGTTTATACAGTGAAAGAGGAAGTGACAGTTTCAGGGGGAAGACAGGGAAGTGATGTCACACAGGGAGGGATTTGTAGTTCTAACAGACTGATCAATGAGAACGAACTACAAAGTTTAGAATAATAGATTAGGGGGAAAACAGAACACTTTGTTGAGACTTGAAATTCATTCACAATTCCCCACTTTGTGGATTAAATATCCACAACTATAATAGAAATGAAAGAATCAACAATGTGGAATCAAATTATAAAATAGGCCTATCATAAAAATAATCCAACATCTTTGGCAAAAACCCTATTCTACACATATGGAAAGGAAGCAATCTATTTCTCCACTAGGTGGAGCATAATAAAGATTTAACAAACTCAAAGTTATTTAACACACCAAGATCATTTTCTTCTCATATGCAATCACGTACCAAAACTCCTCACCTTAATTTGGCATAAGCAAGGTAAAAAGATAACATGATTATTAATCTAAGACATCATATAGTCATGACTGAGTGGGAAAAAACCTCTTTGTTTTAGAGGAAAACCCTTAAATTCAAATTAGAACCAACAGATTATGTATCAAAATATTCCAAATAGTCAATGTCAATGGCACAGACATCATTAAGATCTTGAATTGAATTAATAGTAAATTTAACTTTTTCTATCATTATTTAGGCAGCATAGGCATATCTGGAACAGCATTTAAACATACACTTAAGAATATTTAAAAAAATAATACCGATGAAGAACATACATACAACTGAAACCACACATATTTGAGAATATCCAGGACTTGCAAAAGCATTCCATTTAGGAACATTATCTAAGATCTGAATACCTTTATCGTTTGCTTCATGGAACTCAATGTAGCATTTGGATCTGAACTAACCGAACAGCAGATATAGCCAGTATTATCTCTAAGGGAAGTCTATTTTGTAGCACAATCTTTTTCATGTGATTTACTTCTTTGGCTAAGGCTGAAATTACTTGGTATTGTGCGATCATGTGTCATGCGTTCATGAGAGAAATAATATACTGAAACTAAATTGAAAATTCGAGACAGCTCTATGGTGTCTAGTTTGATTGCTGATGAATTCCCTGCATTTGAGTGTGATCAATCTTCTTAATCCTGGACATTACATGAGCAAGATAACATTCATATGACACTGTTGCACTTTAAAGTTGAATACGCTATTTCCCTATAGCTCAAAAATACGTCAATTGGAATGGCTCTCTGAACCTTAATTTCACATCTCATAAATCGCTTAAAACATTAATTTGTCCTAATCTATGTGTTGTATCTGAAAATATTAATACATGCTGTGATATATTGAAGAGGTCACTTCAAATTGTTTAACTCGCTTTTCAAGTTCAGCCCTGTGGATGCAATTCTGTTAGGCTTCATTTTAATACTTGGTTGATGTAGTTAGGTGCATAGCAGTTAAACACAGTTAAACACAGTCCCCTGAGAATAGTCTGGAACAGCTTCTACAAAGATCAACTTTATAATTATGAATTTTCAATACTTCTATACCCACTCTAAACTAAACTCCAGTCACAGTTTCAACAGTATAACCTGGAAATCTCTGTTGCTTTCAAATCTTATATATGTAGAATGTAGTATTTTCCATTCATCTTCGTCTACCGACCCAACAGTCAAGTGGAGTGCAACATTCAAATAGGACAAACGCTTGTCCACGTTGCCATAACGATCCTGGGAAGGAGGTGACAGGCAAGGTCACTTCTTTCAATAGCTCCTCCTCAGAGGAAGCCACAGTGTGGTGGCCCATGATTGTGTTTTGCTGGAGTGGTGGTCAGAGTTGTCATCCTGACAGCAATGAGGAAAAGTAGTGCATTATTCTTTGTCTGATTTCTCATCTGAGGAGACCAGAGAGTGAGCTTTCGCCCTGGTGGTGACACAGGATATTGCATCTTGGTTGTTGAATCCTCAGGCCGGGTGCCTCGTCCTGGTTTGGAACCAGCCTGCAGTGGCTGGCGTGTACCCACAAAGTCCTCTCTGCTACGTCTGGGTTAGCAGCAGGAACTGGTACGGGCCCAGCCAACGGGCACTCTGGTTTCAGGTCTCTGCTCACAACCCATTGGCCTGGTTGGAAATGATGCAGGTCGGCTCTCTCAGGTCGGCAGAGACCTGTGAATCCACAGATGAGAGACAGCATAGACAAAACAGGACAGCACCGCAGCTTTTAGCAGCGGAGTTAGCAGCCATACTACCTATGGACACAGGATCAGAGTTTCAATAGGAGCTTGGCCTTTGCCACCATCTTAAAATATTACACATTACGTTTCTTCTTCAGCTCTGCATCTTGTTCTTTCAACTACTTTCTAATTTCCTTCAACTCAACCTCCTCACTACCTTCAATTCAACTTCCTCACTACCTTCAATTCAACTTCCTCACTACCTTCAATCCAACTTCCTCACTACCTTCAATTCAACTTCCTCACTACCTTCAATTCAACTTCCTCATTACCTTCTTCACTACTTCTTCATTACCTTCTTCACTACTTCTTCTAGTCTGTTTCATTAGCAACAACCAGTTAACTTGATAACATCCTTTACTCCCCCTCTTTTTTTTAAACATGATCTGGTCAGTGTGCTAATTTGAAAACATAATGAAAGCATGGAATATGCAGTATAGGTTATGCTAACTATGAAATGAGCATTCATTCAAAATCAGAGTGAGAGGAGAATATCTGAGAGGTTTGAGCGTGGCTTAATTGATCTCGTTCAATATGTTGAGTCATGTCTCTCTGCCTTCTGGAGGAGGAAGCAGAGTTAAGAACAGTGCATCTTTGAAATGTACGGTCAACAGTTCATTCTTATTAAAGCAGCAGCCACGCTGTGTGTAGGTGCGATGTAAAAGATGAATAGACACAACATGCCGGACATGGACAAAACTGTGTGCGCAGTGCTACTAGGTCTAAAACAGCACCAGTGGTAGCTGCCACTGATTTCAAGTAGGACCCAAGTCCTTTTAACAGAGTCAAGTCTTAAACAGGGTGTAGTCATTGTTAGAGCCAGTCGGGCTCGTCAGTCCATGTAATCTTGTCAAGTGGAGCTAGCTTTTGTCTAATGAGGGTTATGTCTGCAAAATCAGGGATAGACTCTGCAGTAGTCTAGACCCAAGCAGTGCATTTGTTTATTTATCATTATTAAGTGATCAAGGTAATTAACCTGCTCACGCACCAATTAGATTTAGTTCTTAGAAATTCTATGGCCATTTCCTAAAATAAAACAACATATTCGTATCATCAAACCATGAGTCCTTGTTTCTAACAAGAAATTGTTATTCAAAATAATCATTTAAAAAGGGGAGCGCCAACACATTATGTAAAACAGCGCCCTCATCTGGTAAAAACAAAAATTCCCTTAAATCAGGGTGAACAAATGGAAAAAATGCATTACTCAAACCAAAAACAATAAATGAATAGCTTCATATGGGGTTCTCAAACCATGAACAAATATAATTTATCTAAACCGCTCTCAAAAGAACACTAGGGGTGTTATAAGTTGAGCTCAATTTCAAATAACCACATTTCTGCGTTTGAGGACAGAGAGTTATGAGCACGCTTAGGACGTGATGGTTCCTTGGGTCTGACAACCGCTTGGTTACTATTCTTAAATTTAGCCTAGATCATATCTATCTCTTACCCACAGTCAGTTGGGCAACGTGGGGGTGAGGCGTTTGACCAGCGTCCCCACGAACCAAGGTGTCAGCCCATCTAAATGGGAAGTCGGTTACCCCGGTTGTATCCAATTCCTGGAGCAGCCTCCATCTCTCGTCCCGTGCCTGTGTCTACTCTGTAAACAAACTTCAGAAATAATACGTGACACATTTGTTTTACCATGCAGCTGTCTCTGTGGGCCGTCAGACGCACAGACAGAGCTGCATGGGCAGTTTACATACAATAAAAGACAGACAAAATAAAAGACAGACAAAATAAAAGACATTTCAATTTCTCACCACTCTTGTGGGTAACACCAATTCTTAGAAATTATGCGCCGGAGGCACATAAACATAACAAAATAAATCATAGACCGCAGTTTTGATAAATTGGAGTGATGTCTTTTCTTTTTTTTTTTTTCAAGAATATGTCCAATTAGTTAAACCCTCTACGGGCTGGATGATATCAATCCCGTTGGAGTCACACCTCCGAAAACTAGTTTGCAAAACAGATCTGAGCATATTAAGTTAACATGACAATACAGTGAATTGAGTTTGAAGTTAGCATCATCTAACACAACTTTAAGTGGCAGTCATTTCAAATTATTAAAATACTTGCGGTTCCAACCGGTTTGGCATTTATCCGGTAGTCCAGGAACGTCAATTCTCTGTAAAACTCAAAACCAATGAATGTGCATCTGAAATCAGTAAAACATGAAATCTTAAACAAAACAAAATTCTCAAAATTGGGTTGTCAGACAATATGTATCAGACTAGGATATTGGCAAATATGAATATTTTCTTTTTTCTCTTACCTTTACCCTCCTCCCCCCCCCGTGTCACGTACATCCTCACTCTCCCTAGACTTTCCCTACTGCACTGTCTACCTGTCCTACATCTAATCAGGAACCACCTCCCTGTGGATTATTAACAGAAGACTTTTGAAATTTAGCGTATTGTCTACATTCCCTCCGGTAATGCCCTTTGCGGTTGCAAAAATAACACCGCTGATCAGATTTGTAAACCCTGCTGTTTTGTTGTGAATATCTCTGATTATCTCCATAGCCTCCATCTTGTTTTTTCTGTGCCCCTCTCGGTAGTTGCTTAGTGCGAGCGATATTGTTGAAATACCTACACTGTGCAGCTCGTAGTCTCACCGAGTCCCTTCTTATCTCAGCTTCACATTGTTCACTTAGCAGACGGATTATTGGCAAGTCAACAGAATCAGCAGAACCTGGACGGTCAACTTGTGAGTTAGAAGCAGAAACAAAGGGATGGGGCAGAGACACTGAAGTGTCAAAATGGTGACATGGGGTCACAGAGAGACCAATTGGAGCGTGAGACACAGCAGGAGGGTATGAAATAGGAGAAGCAACCATATGGTCAATGGAAGAGGAACCAGAGGGAGGTGTGTCCGAAGAGTAATAACCTAGGGGGGCCGTTATTTCAGACATCCTTGTTTGGGGTAAGGGGGTTCCAAAAATAGTACCAGTTAACGGTAAGGGTGTTATCTGAGATGTAGCAGGCGTAGAGATGACAGTTGGTTGAACAGGAAGGGACGTTTGGACAGGAACGGACGTGGCCTGAAACAACAAAACTCTTGTTTGGATAGGTGTCAGAACAAGGAGGGGGGCCTCCTGTATAGGGCCAGTATCAGGGGTTGGTTGAAACCATTTACATCTGCTTAACAAGGGACGTGGCCTATCACAACAAAACTCTTGTTTGGATAGGAGGTCAGAACAGGAAGGGGGCCTATCTGTCCCTTCACTATTCTCACACACATGCTTTCGTGTACTAAAAGTAGCTCCCATTTTAAAAGAAAATATGAGAACAAACAATTTAATAAAAAGTTACAGAAAAAAAACTAAACACGTTCAGTCAACCAAATTACTGCTGTGCTGAGAGATACTTGTTTTTTTTTATCCTGTTATATATATTTTTCCCCAAAATGGCAGACTTCAGAAGCCAAATTGGTTGACCCTCAAGAAGAAGAAGAGGGAACAGGAAGTCTCTCTTTTTTTTTTCCACACAAGCAGCAAAACAGGAAGTTAACCACGTGTGCACAGAGGGTAGAACTAACTAACTAACACGTGGGTAAATCAACATGTGGATGAGGCAGCTAGCACATTGAAAGCTAGCAGTGAAACAATAGAACAGAGAAGATAGCTAGTTTGTAGCTAGTTTGGAGCAGAACAAGAACAGTAGCCTAGCTAGAATGCAGCTAGCATGAAAATCAATCACAAATGTACACAAACCAAAACCCAGCATAACCCCAAAACACCCAGCATAACCATGGGTTTAACAGTAAAACAGGACCTCAAATCCCAAAACAAAAACAGATCTACCTTGGCGTAGACTCAAACATACAATGGACCAAACATTTAAGAAGCTTTAGCTTCACATGAAACACAAAACGCAGCCAAATAGCACATCCAAGACTACAAACAAAACGAAACAAATTAAGGATTACGTCGTAGGTACGACTACCTAGCTAACCCCCCCGGGGATTCCAAATAATCTTTCGAATTGAAACAGCCATCTTCCTGTCGTGCTCCTTCACAACAGGAGTAAACAGAAATAAATAAAAATAACGAGCCTAAGACAACAAGCTCTCACGCGCCGCGGCAACCCCCCACAACGCGGATCCCAAAAACAATCAAAAGAGAAGGCTTTCCGAAAGTGAGACGTTGTGTAGTACTAAACACACCCATTCTCAAAAATGCACGCTTACAAAACCAACCCTGGTATATAGGTCCTTAAGCGGGCATGCGGCTCAAAAACCGACTTTCTAACCAGGACACGTGTGCGCAACACCGGCTCGAATAAACACTATTGTCTAAGTTATCACACAGCTGAACAAACAAAGGGACCACTCTTAACTAGGTTCAAACAACGTACCAGACTCTCAGCAAGTTCCAGGCTGATTCGGGTCTCGGGGGAAAAACAGCACCAGCTAGATGTGTGTCCCCGAGATTGAACTCCCCCGTCCTTTGAGAAAAGCACGTCACGCGTCCATGAATTCAGCCCAAAACAAACCGAAAGACCAGCAGCTGTCCCATTAGAACAGTTTCGTCACAAAGAACATCTCGTCGCCATTATTGTGAAGGATTTTTATCCTTATTTTAGTTAGATTGTCAAAGAACACGCTGAGTGGTCGCTCAAGCTGGTTTTAAACAAAGTACAATAGTTTATTCTATGTTACGATTCTGCAGAGTCGGACCCTCGCACCGGAAGTGATTCCAGGCAAGAGTGAAGAACGTGAGGAGGGGTCGTTGGTTTATACAGTGAAACAGGAAGTGACAGTTTCAGGGGGAAGACAGGGAAGTGATGTCACACAGGGAGGGATTTGTAGTTCTAACAGACTGATCAATGAGAACGAACTACAAAGTTTAGAATAATAGATTAGGGGGAAAACAGAACACTTTGTTGAGACTTGAAATTCATTCACACGCCCCTGCTACCTCTTTACCTAACTGGGACCTAACTACAGATGTGGGAAGTTAGAAATGTCACATGCTGCAGCATTTCACCTTCGCGGTATTTGGCAGGGAAATCCCGTTGGAAATCTCGTGGGATTTCAGACGGGTGTTATTTCGTTTTAGTGATGCACAACCGCCAGGTGGCGTCTTTGAGTAGATTTAGCAGGCTGGGCTCAGTGTTTTTCTCCTATAGTCTACGAATGAAGCATCATTAAGTTTCACATTCTTTAATTTAAATGCTCTGTTGTAAAGCACTTTGAGCTGAATTTATCTGTATGAAAGGTGCTATACCTTGTTCTCAAACACATGTTTTCTCCATCTGGATGTAATTTAATTATTACGAACACCTATATCTAGGCCTACAGTAGCCTATCTATCTCGGTAACTGACGTCGGGTCAAGATGTGGTGGCTGTTTGGTCAAATGCGCAAAATAACAGTATTGTAAATATATTTGTTAGTAAAGATATGGTGAACGTGGGGGTTTAGCGTTTTGTTTCTGGAACGCATTCAACTGGTAGGCTACTCGTAAACCCCGGAAGTAAATTTGAAGACGGCGCATAATGTAGCCAAGTCTGAGCGCAGTAGGCTATATGGCTTCAGCACGATACAAAGAAAAAATAAGCTTGATCGACTTGTGGATCCATACAAAATTGACATAGTCGCCATGAGTAAAGATCACTCATTGCCAATCATATCCGGACATTAACTATCTTGTGCATAGATAGCGGCAGGTTTGACAGTGAGTGCGTTCACATGCACAATATACACAATATTTTGTTATTTGAATGATCTTGAATATATATATATTCAAGATCATTCAAATAAGAAAATATCGTGTATGTTTTTATTTATTTATACCGGCCGCCAGCCGTTCCATGAACGGCTATAGGGAATGCGCAGTTTCGCGCTGGCTACAGCCTATTATATGCACAGTTTCGCGCTACGTAGGCTATTATAAATAAGTGTTATTCATTGGGGGAGCTTGGACTCGCTGGGGACTGGTGGAGAGATGCAGAGCCTCCCCAGACGCGACATCCTCCAGTTGGCTGAAGAGCTGCGCGCTCTGGCGTCCAAACAGCCACCGGCGGCGCCCCTCGCAGTGTCCACAGAAGAATATCCCCCCAAAAAATACCTGCATGGTGAAGACAAGCTGCAGCAAGAACAGAACTGTCTACCAATGCATGAAGTGCACCATAACTGTCTGTGGCAGTTGCACTGCCAAGGTGCAGAGGATATGTGCGAAGTGTATTTGAGCTGCCGCCTCAACCGTACGTAAGAGCAGTGCGCATCAACTCGTGCATAGCTACAACTAGTAGCCCATAGCCATTAAAACGGCTTATTGTTTTATTCATATATCAACTAGATAATTCGATAACAATGAGTAGCCTAGTAGGCTTAAATGAATTCAATAGGGCCAAATAAGCCTTAAGTTGTAGCCTAGGATACAGTACAATCACATGACGCATAGGCCTAGCCTACACTGTAAAAAATACACTGTGAATTTCACAGTAATTAACTGGCAGCCAGTGGCCAGCGACTTACTGTAAAAAAAATCACAGTAAGTCACTGGCCACTGGCTGCCAGTTAATTACTGTGTTTTATTTTACAGTAAGTCGCTGGCCACTGGCTGCCAGTTAATTACTGTGTTTTATTTTACAGTAAGTCACTGGCCACTGGCTGCCAGTTAATTACTGTGAAATTCACAGTGTATTTTTTTTAAAAACACAACAGTATCATACTGTAAAATAAAACAGTAATTAGTATGTACTGTATTTTTTGTTACAGTTGTAGTGTGGTAACTGTAAAATATAAAACAGTAATTACTGTCTACTTTTTTTTTTGTTACAGTTGTAGTGTGGTAACTGTAAAATATAAAACAGTAATTACTGTGTACTGTATTTTTTGTTACAGTAGTAGTGTGCTAACTAAAATATTTTTAGGGCTGTAAAAAAAACAGTGATTTCCTCATACTGTATTTTTATTTTCATCATTAACATCAGCAACATCAACTCTAACATGACTCACACTCAGCATTACTTTTTACCATAACATGACTCTAGCATGACTCTAGCATGACTCTAACTTGACTCTAGCATGACTCTTCAGCATTACTTTTTATCTTAACATGACTCTAACATGACTCTAACATGACTCTAGCATGACTAACTTGACTCTAACTTGACTCTAGCATGACTCTAGCATGACTCTAACTTGACTCTAGCATGACTCTTCAGAATTACTTTTTATCTTAACATGACTCTAACATGACTCTAACATGACTCTAGCATGACTCTAACATGACTCTAACATGGCTCTAGCACGACTCTAACATGACTCTAACATGACTCTAGCATGACTCTAGCTTGACTCTAGCATGACTCTAGCATGACTCTTCAGCATTACTTTTTATCTTAACATGACTCTAACATGACTCTAGCATGACTCTAGCATGACTCTAACTTGACTCTAGCATGACTCTAGCATGACTCTTCAGCATTACTTTTTATCTTAACATGACTCTAACATGACTCTAGCACGACTCTAACATGACTCTAACATGACTCTAGCATGACTCTAACTTGACTCTAGCATGACTCTAGCATGACTCTTCAGCATTACTTTTTACCTTAACATTTCTCTAACATGACTCTAGCACGACTCTAACATGACTCTAACATGACTCTAGCATGACTCTAGCATGACTCTAACTTGACTCTAGCATGACTCTAGCATGACTCTTCAGCATTACTTTTTATCTTAACATGACTAACATGACTCTAGCATGACTAACTTGACTCTAGCATGACTCTAGCATGACTCTAACTTGACTCTAGCATGACTCTTCAGCATTACTTTTTATCTTAACATGACTCTAACGTGACTCTTCAGCTAAACATGACTCTAACATGACTCTAGCACGACTCTAACATTCATCATTACTCACATGACGTGCATAACATGACTCTTAATGTGTCTCTTTCAGATCACTCTTGCTTGTGTCTCTTTCAGATCACTCTTGCTTGTAGGGTGCACTAGCATGACTCTAACTTGACTCTAACATGGCTCTAACATGACTAACATTCATCATTACTCACATGACGTGCATAACATGACTCTTAATGTGTCTCTTTCAGATCACTCTTGCTTGTGTCTCTTTCAGATCACTCTTGCTTGTAGGGTGCACTAGCATGACTCCAACTTGACTCTAGCATGACTCTTCAGCATTACTTTTTATCTTAACATGACTCTAACGTGACTCTTCAGCTAAACATGACTCTAACATGACTCTAGCACGACTCTAACAGGACTCTAACTTGACTCTAACATGGCTCTAACATGACTAACATTCATCATTACTCACATGACGTGCATAACATGACTCTTAATGTGTCTCTTTCAGATCACTCTTGCTTGTGTCTCTTTCAGATCACTCTTGCTTGTAGGGTGCACCTCCTGTTAATCAAATACAAAATGGAAAACAGCTTTTTAAATCTCCAGGATCTTAAGAGATTAATTAGAGACTAATACTGTAAAAACTTAAGATGAAAACAAAACGCATCTTCATGGATAAATCCACAAGACCTCTTCATTATCAGAACCTCACCTCCACCTAGTTATTTTGCCAGTCAAAGGCTTTGAAGTCCCTCATGAACGAAAGGACGTGTGGGTTTATCATGGATGTATTATATAAACTGGATACAGCCACTCCATTCACTGGCCGCTATCAACAATGAAGCCCTATTGAACCGCGCCATCTTGGCAAAATTTGTAGTCATTTGACTATTTCCGGTTACTTTTGACTTGCGCAGTTGTGCTTTTCTGGCCTTCCGGTTACTTTTGACTTGCGCAGTTGAGCTTCTCTGGCCGACGCGCGTCCACGAAAAAGTTCACATTTCTCTGAAATGTAGACGCGCGTTCCCGGCTCTCCCCGCTTTGATTTAGCAATGAAAACCGGCTTGCATATTAACCTGTTTTTGTCAAATATATCAATTGGAGAAATTATTTTTTGATCCTGGCATCTTAGTTTTAACAGGTTAAATATAATTTAACATGTTTTGTTTGCTAGTAGATGGTATTCATTCCGTTCGCGATAACGTTATTGCAGCCAGGCTAAATTCCTCCAGGGAGCCAGTGACAGGCGAGTTGAAGAGCTTCACTCCCCGCCAGCAGGAGCTCTGGCCGCGGCTACCGCATCTCGGAAAACCCGCTGAGTTCCTGGCTGCTATTTCACACTCGCCCTTGATCAATCCCAATACCGATCCATGGTAATAATGAATCAATCGTTCAGATCTATCCATCTTACACCAGTCGGCCATTCGATAAATGGAAGCGGTGAACGCCAACGTTGACTGAAAACACCCAAATTACAGTAGGCTAGGTATTTAACTATTACATTACTACAGCTGCTAAAGGCACATATTGTAGTGTTTCCAAACAAATTTTCTTAAACTATTGGAGACTTGGAAATAACAACTAGGCCTACATGAAGACTTTCACAGTTTCAGACTGCTGTAACCATTAAAGTCTGGAGTAGGCTGCATAAGCTTACACTTAACAATGCACGCACACAAAACGCTCAAAAAGGGCTTAATACATACAACAAACTGATCAGGCTAATCATTTTTTAATGAAAATGACCACAAGACAACCTCCTGTGCATAGTTGAAATGGTAGTGGGATACGGTGATAAACTGGAGTGATCTTTTGACAGCAATTATTAGCCTTTTCCAAGAATGGACAGAAATGGGATATTTTTAGAATAACAGGAATTTATTCACATACAATGTAAAGGAGTTGATGTGTAGCATGAAGATGAAACGATACACTGAGTTTGGGTGTTTTCAGTCAACGTTGGCGTTCACCGCTTCCATTTATCGAATGGCCGACTGGTGTAAGATGGATAGATCTGAACGATTGATTCATTGTTACCATGGATCGGTATTGGGATTGATCAAGGGCGAGTGTGAAATAGCAGCCACGAACTCAGCGGGTTTTCCGAGATGCGGTAGCCGCGGCCAGAGCTCCTGCTGGCGGGGAGTGAAGCTCTTCAACTCGCCGGTCACTGGCTCCCTGGAGGAATTTAGCCTGGCTGCAATAACGTTATCGCGAACGGAATGAATACCATCTACTAGCAAACAAAACATGTTCAATTATATTTAACTTGTTAAAACTAAGATGCCAGGATCAAAAAATAATTTCTCCAATTGATATATTTGACAAAAACAGGTTAATATGCAAGCCGGTTTTCATTGCTAAATCAAAGCGGGGAGAGCCGGGAACGTGCGTGGACGCGCGTCGGCCAGAGAAGCTCAACTGCGCAAGTCAAAAGTAACCGGAAATAGCCAAGTGACTACAAATCTAGCCAAGATGGCGCGGTTCAATAGGCCTTCACTTTAGATTTCGATTCCTGGGGGCTTGGGGTTTATGTACGATGTCTTGTCTGGACCTTAGCAGTGCACTTGCTGGAGTCAGGATTAATCCTTACAAGGAACCTAATAGAAATTAAAATGGAAGGTAATCAAATAACCTGACTCTAGAATCAGTTACGCCAGTTAGGAGGTCAGAGGTCAGTCAGATGTGTGTGTGTGTGTAGTTTCCCACACTAGAGGGTAAATAGTGCACTGAAAGCCAAACCCTTACCCTAACCCTTCTATTTAAGTAAATGTAAAAGAAATGTAAAATAATGTTTTGTTAGCCTAACCTCTGAACAAACTCCAGAGTTGTGGCAGCTTCTACCTGATATTCAATATTGAATATGTAGAAACTGGCGAACAAGACGGCCAAGGCAGTTACGAAGTCTGGGATGGGCAATGAATGTGGGATCACAACTCGGCCCTCTATGGACAGCATCCACTTGTTCGCAGACCACACAGTGTCTCCTGCAATAATCAAACATAAAAAACAATTCAATTAACATGTCCGCAGACCCTCTTCATTTTTGTCCTATGCAGAACAGAAAAGGGAGTGGGACCCTATGACATCTTTGAAATAGTACTGTATTTAGAAAACAGAGCCGCCACACATTACCCCACTGTATTTTGTATACATGTATCAATGTCCACATAATTGTATTAATCTTCAAAAGAATACTTTTATTGAATGAGTTTTACCTAGCACAATGAGCCTCGGGGTGATGGGAAGGGAGAGTTCGGCCTCGGCATCGGCAGGAGTTGTAGTCGTCTGTCAGTATTAGAGTTAGATGTTAATAGAAACACTCCCAAGCAATTACTATAGTCTGTAACTTAATAGTTTCTGCTTCAAGGGTAAGTGTGTCTTCAGCCTGGTCTCAATATGATAATTTGTCAATAATTTGCAGGCCAACAAGCAATAGTTTAAAAACATAAATGCATATTTAAGGGCCCCTGGTTAGAGTGTATACAAACCTATTATTTGATTGCAGGGTAGAGAACATTAATTACAGAAAGAATAGTGACAAAAAAACGTACATCAGCAAGGACAAAAAGGGCACCCTCTGCCTCTTTGAAATGTGTCATCATGACCAAAATCGCTGCAAGACCATTGGTGCCCTCTCGGTCCTCCTTCAACGCTTCTCTCAGGACAGCTTTGACTTCCTTACTCCACTTCATCAGCTGACTTCTGAAGAACTCCAGGAGCCTCTTCCCTTTCAGTGATAATTTAAAAAACAACTTCCATTAGTATATAGCACCTTTCATACAGTACACAAATTGCAGTATGAAGACATAAAATAAGCATAAAATGACAAGAGTAAGAGAAATGCAGAACATAATAATAAAATAGCAATGGATTAAAAGGCTACAGTAGAATAGCATCTCATAAGTATGTCAACTAGTTGCCAGGCTGATAGCCTACCTTTTTGGTCGAGATCTTCGTTTAGTCTGGTGCACAGGTGAGGTTGGTGAAGTGGGAAAGTAAAAGTGGCCAAGACAGGAGAAATGGCCACTGCTTACTTATGTCCAGAATGCTGGGGGGTGGGTCTGCATTTATATCCTCTCGCTGTTTTGTGTAAGTAATTGCCATTAGCTCCTTTACCCTCCCTCTGCCAGTTGCCCCTAGCCCCTCTTGACTGAGAATATCCACCATCTCCTTCCTTTTTTCTTCAATTGTTGCGGACGTTTCCCCCTCTGGATACTCCTGTGGCTGCCAATTGACACACGCTAAGGCATGTCCTTCCATGGGTGTTTGTGGCACTCGTTCAACTGTGTGGAATCTGTACATATGAGTTTTAAGTGCCGCAACTGTCCTAAAACCATTCAAGTTAGGGCATCCTGCATGTCCACACTGAAAGCTAATGTTTGGTATATTTCTATGAGTTTTAGCATGCCAAATGAATGCATACAATGATGCTGTACTTAACTCACAAATGTTACACGTGTAAGACATATTGACAAGCTAACACGAACACGACGAAAAGGTTGAAAAGCTAGCTAGCTAGCTAACCGGAGATTCTAGCTAGCTCAGCTAGCTAACTCTGAAGGACGTCTGAGTTAACCTTTTCCACAAACGTTAGTTAAGCAGCCTGACGTCGGACTGTAGGCTAAAACATAACTTTCATAAACGAACTGGAACTGAATTTTGAAAAATGAAGCTGGATTTAGTCACTTACAGGAGGCATTCAGTAACGTTGCTCCACTCCCAGACCCGGCGCATCCACAGCCACTTGTTGCAGTCCACTTGAAAAAAAAAAAAAGGCAACGGATGCAGGTCTGTTTCTGTAGACTGCTCCCGACTGGAGCTAAGTTAGATTGAACTGAAATTTAGTGAAAATGAAAAAATGAAATGAAAATGCAAAAATACCGCTATTTGTGTACGCTAGATCTCTCTCTCAAAAGAAAGGATGGAAAAGACGGAAAGTTTCCGTCTGACTAGGAAAAAGTGGCGCGCCTTTCAAATTTCCAACCAACGGTCCGTAACCCTGTGAATTTATACAGTATTACCGTGGTTACTGTGAATTCCTACAGTAGTATAATGGCTACTGTGAATGTCCACAGTAATATAATGGTAAGTTTGAATTTCCACAGTAATATAATAGTTACTGTGAATTCCTACAGTACTATAATGGTTACTGTGAAATTCTAATGGCTACTGTGAAATTCTACAGTAATATAGTGGTTATTGTGAATGTCTACAGTAGTATAATAGTTACTGTGAATTTACACAAAAGTGTTTTAATTGCTGTGATTTCCACAGTACCATGTTGATTATTGCTTATTACACAGTACTGTACTTTAAAGAATGTTCACAGTAAGTAACTGTGCAGAAACCAAGTAAATTACAGCCATTTTTTACAGTGTATCGTAAAAAGCGTTGCGTTCTCATAGGCCTATATTAACTTAGATAATTATTAATTATGCTCGGGTCATAATGTCCGTTGAAAATAATTCCCTCTAAGCAGAATTTGAATTGTATTAAAATAGGCTAAAATTAAATTTCCACATATTCTGATTCCTTCTAGGTCTATATAAAAAAAAAACATTTTTTTAATGTGAAGCCTAGGCTATAGGCTTCTGCGATGAACAAAACAGCCACAATGTAGCCTGCTTAGCGAGCGAGAGGGCAGTCTACCATAAAGTGTAGGCTATAGCCTAACCATAATGTAATATATCTAGACTACATGCATTGTGGTATTTCTTTATATAGCCCAGCCTGCAATTGTTTCTCAATAAACAGTTATGTCATCCTCTGAGTCCGAATGTAGGCTAATAGACCGGCAGCTCTAAATGCCTTCCCAATCAATGAGACGGTTGTAAAAATGATGTTTTATTGATGAAAAGGGTAAAACTGAAAAACATGGAGAGTCATTGCATTGATCGATGCAGTCCATTCAAATAGGCATCAAAAGATAAAGTAGGCCCATTTAAAATGACCAATTACATCTTCAAATCCCTTCTAATCTTGGCCTTTGATAGGGTTTTTTCCCCGCTATACTGCCATTTATATCCGAACATTAACTATCTTGTGCGTACAGAGCACAAACAATGAAACAATGAAACAAATTGATTTCCTCCCTGTCTGTCTGTGGCATTCACTACCAGCAAACACTGAAAATACAGGTCCTCAATTTATTTAGATTAGACTAGCCTATCTAACTGGACCACTCCAATGAATGTTGAACGTAGCCTACTTTTATTCTTTAGGTTTTACAGAATCGGCCTACAATGTCCACACATGCATGCGCCATCTGACTAGCTCGTCACTCGCCAGCGAACCTGGACTAGACTATTTAACCCCCCCCCCCCCCCAAATTCTTTTATATTCAAATAAACTGGATGAACCGGTTTCCTAGCCCTGGATCGTGGGGAGGGGGGTAGCCTGCGTTAGCGGGTGCTTTGCCATGACCAGCCATTGAATTCGCTAGTTTGATTGATAGATGGATGGATTTAACGTCCAAAGTAGATTGTGCAAGTATTGTATAGGCCCATGTGTAAGAGATGAATGGCTGTAACCATGAACTCAGCCAGAGGTAGGCCCTACTGTAGATTATCAACATTATCACCAGTCTCAATTTATGTCTCAATTTATGTGTTGCCATTCATTTAAACCACCATCTCATCTAGACTACTTCTGTTGCTGCATTTTTACATTTATGCTTTCATGATTTTAGAGCGCAATAAACATTTTCCAGGATTCCAATAAGTCCATCCATTCATCCAACTTTGTGCTGAGCGCAGCGCAGGCTGGTAGCCTACTGTCAAGGCTCACGACTGATGCACTCCCTTAACACGTCTCGCAACTTCCCAGACCATCAAGAGAATTTCAATATGAAAGACCTTGGGATTCCAGGAGTCAAGGCCGTTTCAGACGGGGAGCGACATTCCGCCTGCGTTCTCGCTCGGATCAGCGGGGGACGCACGCGTCCTGCGCGCAGCAGGGAAAGCTGACTACAATTCAGCTCTTGTCGCGGCCGGGCGTGTGCAGCCTAGTTCCATATGAGAACACTCCTCGGTCCAATTCCATATAGTAGATCAGCCTGTGTACTTTCAACGAATGTATTATTAGACATAATATCATAATAATATATATAGCCTTCAACGACCTCCTGAGCTGCCTGCTTGATGGTCTCAGGGCTAAAGAGACCGCGCGTCGTTTTCCTCACCCATGCTATCAATGAAAGAAAATACATTGTAAATAAACATGGTTTTAGGCTATTGTTTTTATGTAGGCCTATAGGTTAAGCTATTTGTGTTCATAAGGTAACGTCATTGTAAACGAAAGTAGCTTATATGCTATAGCCTATAATCCAATTGACTGGAACCAGGGGGTTTGACAAAAGTTAAGAGGCAAAATAATTTGTCTTGACTGCATTCAAGATGTATCTTTCACATTAAAACTACATACAAAGCTGGGAATGCTAAGAAAATTGCATATGTTTGCAAACTAAAACAAGTGAACACAATTTTACAATCGAAAAATGCTTATGAGACCATTATTTTACTTATATGGGGCAAAAGTGGTTTCTCTTCCTGCTTCTGCCTAAGCCCTCCACAATACCACAACACAACGGTGTCATGTTTTACCAAAGGAGAAGTGAAGAAGACGGTAGCTAGCAGTAGCTAAAGCAGTTAGCTAATGTTAAGATCATTCCTCTAGCTGCTTTGCTGCTAATGCGAGTTTGTCTCCGTTCCTGCCCGAGAAACAGAAGTTGAACTAATAGCATCAAAATCAAAATAGCTACAGGAATCATCGTTGTAAAGTTAGCTATTTGCTTTTTAGCCACCGACAGCCACCGTTAATATTATGGAAGCTGCTGTCGTGAGCTAACTTGCTATCACTGTCTTATCGTGCAGCTTCACAGGCTGCTATTAGCAGACAGCACTAAAGTTGACAAAATCACCCTTGCACATCATTAGAATTCCAACCATTTATATGGGATTTATCATTCAACTAAACATGGAACCTGAATACTACCTGATATTTCAACCTGCTGCCATCAGTGATCGGCGCTTCTGCTTGTTTGAGTCATGAATATCTTACGCAGTTACATTCCATGTAGTGTCCCAAAACTATTAAATCATTCCCCATGTAGTTCACTATGAGTCGCACTCAATACATCCATGGTAATAGGGAGGGAGTGAGTGAACCATTTCAAACACATCTCTGGTCATCTCTGTTAGCCATCTTACTCGTCCTGATGCCATGTTCCATATGAGAACACTCAGCCTAATGTATTAAACAACAACTTGTCCCGACAGTTAACAGATATAGACCCGGCGACAGTTACAGAGATAGAAACTATAAATAGGTAGGCTTTGTTCGTAATAATTAAATTACAACCAGACAGAGAACAAGGAGTTTGAGAACGGTAGGCTCATCTAATGTGCGAGATGAGCTACAGCAATGGGTCAATGAGTGGTATTACTGCGCCCCTATGGGCAGGCGAGCGGTGGTGCGGAATGCCGTAAAGCGCCTGTTAGAATACCGCGGGTCAAGTTACATTCTTATGTTCCCACATCTGTACACATTTCTTCTACTGCCTTGATGCATCCAAGATGCAGGTTCCATCAAAAATAGACCTGGTGCCTATCTTTACCGGAGCTCCGTGGAGAGACGCTTCTGGGCCACTTCCGGAACGTTCCGCAGCGCGTCCGGTGGAATCGCAAGCACTGTCTAGAGCGGCCGCAACCAGAGTCAGTGGAATTTGGGCCTTAAAGGGAGTTTCACCTCCTTCATGGCTGACTCGGATAGAGGGGGGAGGGGAAGGAGAGAGGAGGGAGGGAATGAGAGAGGAGGGAGAATAGGGCTGAAAGAAAGAGTACAGGAGGTGGAGGGAATGAGATGAGAGAGACGGTGAGAGAAGAGAGACAGAGAGAGAAGAGAGAGGGAGAGAGGAGAGAAAGAGAGAGTGGATGGATAGAGAAAGAGAGGGAGATAGAGGGGATAGAGAGACGGAAAGAAAGAAAGAAAGAAAGAAAGAAAGAAAGAAAGAAAGAAAGAAAGAAAGAAAGAGAAAGAAAGAAAGAGTAGTAGAGAAAGAGTAGAGAAAGAGAAGATCCTTATCTCCAGCCTGACAGGAGGTGAGTGTATCAGACCTGGTGTTAATTTGAAGGCTGCAGTGTCTCAGTGAACACGTCACGGTGTCTGTGAGAGCCTCCTACCTCAGGCCCTGGGACTGCCTGAGAACAAACTCCCCCAGGCCCGGCTTTCACACTGAGCCCCAGGGACTGACTGGGAACAAACTCCCCCAGGCCAGGCTCTCACACTGCTGGAGCCCCAGGGACTGACTGGGAACAAACTCCCCCAGGCCTGGCTCTCACACTGCTGGAGCCCCAGTCCAAGTTTCAGCTCATGTAATTCTCTGAGTGGAGAACCACATTCCTTCTCTTACTCTTTCCTTAATTCTCACTTTGCTGAGGTGAGATATAATTTCCTGTTATCCAGTTACTGTAGCATAATTGGCCGTAAAAGTCAACTTTTGATAAATCAGTTATTGTGTGCAGGCCAGGCCTTCCCTCCCAGCCCTGGAGCATTCTAGGCACTCACTCCCACTGGTGCCCCTTGCACTCCCACTGGTGCCCCTTGCACTCCCACTGGTGCCCCTTGCACTCCCACTGGTGCCCCTTGCACTCTCACTGGTGCCCGTTGCACTCCCACTGGTGCCCCTTGCTCCGCCCCTCAGGCCACAGGCCATGCCCACTGCTTCTTTCTTCTCCTTTTTTTGCAGGCCGCTGCTGGCAAAATAGTAATGGCCTCTCCCAAAGCAACAACCGTTAAAGTTAATAAACACAGCCATACTGTAAGTGCAGTTATTGCAGAAATAGACTAGTAGAAATAGACTAAATAGACAATTAAACAAAACTAAAGTATGCACTAGCGGAGTTTCTCTCTGAGTTCTTCCAACTAGATTTGGCAATCATTTATCATTATTTTGTTACGCTGATTGACTGAATTTTCAAGTTAGTATTTTAGTTGGTATTTAGTATTTTGTCTTATAAATGCTAGAGTCATGTCATGTTGAATGCCTTGCTGACATTCAGTGATATTGGCCTCTCTATCTCTCTCTCTCCTTCTCCCTCTCTCTCCCAGTCCCAAGATTAGTTTCAAGATGGCTGCTACTGAATTCTAGCTGCAATCAATCTGTGTTTGTTTTAAATATATAATTATTATTTTTAAAGGATTTGTAAAAGAATTAAATGGTCAGTTGAACGCTTTTGATAAGGCACACAATCAAACTGTCAAGAGTTGTGGATGGCAATTCTGAGAGGTGATGTTTAGTGGATTCCCTCCACCCCGGCCTGCTCCTACTGGATGACCTTCTGCTGCTTCCAGAGCAAGCTGTGTTGGTCTACTGCAGGGCCTGAACTCTGAGCAACAAGCTGGATTCCAATGAGTCTATTGAAGAGTTGGAGAGATGTATTGAAGTGTGCTTTCAAAAAGCCAATGGGAACATGCCTCAGAAAGATAGGCCTACAGACTCTGGAAACACTGGTGATAGGGACAAGATGAAGATCCTAAGGGATATTGATGTGGATTCAAGACCCTCACCAGGGAAAAGAGCACATTTTTCTGGCAGTGATGGGGGTGAGCCAACAATGGAGGTAGAAATTGCTCTACTGCAGTCCATTAACAAAAGGCTTGCAAAGCTGGAGATATAAGATATAATGAGAGAGGAGTTGGACAAGCTCAGAGTGAGCCAAGAATATAGTCAGATGCAAATTGATGACTTGAGAATGTGGGGCTGAAATGCTCAATGGAAACTGTGGAGAACAAAGTGGCTGCTATGGAAAAGAACAGGCAACTAGAAGAAACCTTGCTGGACCTTCAATGTCACTCTATGAGAGACAATATTGTGTTCTCTGGAATACCAGGACACCAACAAAGACTGTGAATCTACTGTGCGGCAGTTTAGGACTGAACAGTTGAAAATGGCACCAGAAACGACCAAGGGCATCACCTTCTCCCGTGTTCACAGAATGGGAAGAGGTTTTGAGGGTAAGCCGAGAGCCATTGTGGCTCGATTTGAACATTATAAAGACAAGGAACTTGTGAAAAGCAAGGGCTGGGAACTGAGGAATACATCCATTGGAATGAACGATCAATTTCCTCAAGAGATTAATGCAAGAAAGAAGATTCTGTTTCCAATTATGAAAGAACATTGCAGACAAGATGCACGTATCTCATTGATTGTTGACAAACTGTACATAAACAACCAGTTGTACAGGGACACCAGGGTCACTCTGTGGCTATTCTAGACCTGTCTAATAGCTTGTCTAGCCCTGGAATCATGGGGAAGTTTTGTTCAGTAACATGTGTAAATGAAAATCTTACTTGGTTTAGTTTAGATTTCTAAGAACACGCTGAGTGGTCGGTCAAGCTGGTTTTAAACAAAGGCAATAGTTTTATTCTGTAACGATTCTGCAGAGTCGGACTCAGCACAGGAAGTGATATCCAGGCAGAGTGAGTTCACATCCGAATCCCAAATCGCGCACTTAGGCGAAAGTGCAGAGCACTCGCGGCCTTGTGGTCTTACATGCGCGTTCCCGCTAAGTCCACAAGGGCTCAGGGTAGTTCCAAAACGGAATTGCTAGGTCCACAAGTGCGCCACGCCGCCATGTTGCGCACTTTAACCGCACTTACCGAAAGTCCGCAATTTCACGGACTTAGGAGCAGAAAATACCCACAGTCCACCGTGTCTCATGTGACACAGTGCTTGAGTGCATCCGAGTCATGATCCGAGTGCATCACACATAAATGAAGACATTTGCAGATAACACAACATTTATCTTGAAATCCACATGCTGCAAACATATCCCACCCAACCTAATTTTTTAATTATTATTAAATTAAAACAGACGTCAATCGGTCAATTTGCAGAGCTGAAGGGAGCGTCAGAGCAGCCTCTGCGTCGGAGGAACGCGGCAGCCAATGAAAACGAAGTGGGAGGGGCATTGAGCGAAACTGGAAGTGCTGTCCCATTTAATTCACGGCCCTGCACCCTCTGGCCCTTCCAGCTGACGTCAATTAAGTGCTCAGGCCTCAGGCCACAAGTGCGAGGGGCCGCAAGTGCGGTTTGCGCACTCAGATTGGGATTCAGCTGATGAGGTCGATAGGTTATACAGTGAAAAAGGAAGTGACATAGTTTCAGGATGAAGAGGACAGGGAAGTGATGTCACACAGGGAAGAATCTGTAGTTCTAACAGACTGATCTATGAGAGGGAAATACAAAGTTTAGAACAACAGCCAAGTAGGAAAACAGAACACTTTGTTGAGACTTGAAATTCATTCACAATTCCCCGCTTTGTGGATTAAATATCCACAACTATAATAGAAATGAAAGAATCAACAATGTGGAATCAAATTATAAAATATCATAAAAATAATCCAACATCTTTGGCAAAAACCTAATTCTACACATATGGAAAGGAACATGATTACTAATCTAAGACATTTCATATATTCATGACTGAGTGGGAAAAAACCTCTTTCTTCGTTTTAGAGGAAAACCCTTAAATTAAAATTAGAACCAACAGATTATGTATCAAAATATTCCAAATATTCAATGTCAATGGCACAGACATCATTAAGGTCTTGAATTGAATCAATAGTAAATTTAACTTTTTCTATTATTAAGGCAGCATAGGCATATCTGGAACAGCAGTTAAACATACACAAAGAATATTTTAAAAATAATAACGATGAAAACATACATACAAATGATACACACACATTTGAGAATATCCAGGACTTGAAAAAGCATTCCATTTAGGAACATTATTTAAGATCTGAATACCTTTATTGTTTGCTTCATGGAGCTCAATGTAGCATTTGGATCTGAACTAAACGAACAGCAGACATCGCCAGTATTATCTCTAAGGGAAGTCTATTTTGTAGCACAATCTTTTTCATGTAATTTCCTTCTTTAGCTAAGGCTGAAATTACTTGGTATTATGCGATCATGTGTCATGCGTTCATGAGATAAATAATATACCGAAACTAAATTGAAAATTCGAGACAGCTCTATGGTGTCTAGTTTGATTGCTGATGAATTACCTGCATTTGAGTGTGATCAACCTTTTTAATCCTGGAAATTAAATGAGCAAGATAACATCTATATGACACTGTTGCAATTTAAAGTTGAATACGCTATTTCCCTATAGCTCAAAAATATGCCATTTGGAATGGCTCTCTGAACCTTAATTTCACATCTCATAAATATGATTAAAACATTAATTTGTCCTTATCTGTGTGGTGTATCTGAAAATATTAATACATGCTGTGATATATTGAAGAGGTCACTTCAAATTGTTTAACTCGCTTTTCAAGTTCAGCCCTGTGGATGCAATTCTGTTAGGCTTTATTTTAATACTTCGTTGATGTAGTTAGGTGCAGAGCAGTTAAACACAGTTAAACACGGTACCCTGAGAATAGTCTGGAACAGCTCTACAAAGGTCAACTTTATAATTATGAATTTTTAATACTTGTATACCCACTCTAAACCAAACTCCAGTCACAGTTTCAACAGTATAACCTGGAAATCTTTGTTGCTTTCAAATCTTATATGCAGAATGCAGTATTTTCCATCCATCTTCGTCTACTGTATAGACCCAACAGTCAAGTGGAGTGCAACATTCAAATAGGACAAACGCTTGTCCACGTTGCCATAACGATCCTGGGAAGGAGGTGACAGGCAAGGTCACTTCTTTCAATAGCTCCTCCTCAGAGGAAGCCACAGTGTGGTGGCCCATGATTGTGTTTTGCTGAAGTGGCGGTCAGAGTTGTCATCCTGACAGCAATGAGGAAAAGGTAGTGTGTTATTCTTTGTCTGATTCCTCATCTGAGGAGACCAGAGAGTGAGCTTTCGCCCTGGTGGTGACACAGGATATTGCATCTTGGTTGTTGGAATCCTCGGGCCGGGTGGCCTCGTCCTGGTTTGGAACCAGCCTGCAGTGGCTGGCGTGTACCCACGAAGTCCTCTCTGCTACGTCTGAGTTGGCAGCAGGAACTGGTACGGGCCCAGCCAAAGGGGACGGTGGTTTCAGGTCTCGGATCACAACCCACTGGCCTGGTTGGAAATGATGCAGGAAGCCCTCTCAGGTCGGCCATGTCTTTCAGAGACATAGGAGGAGAGACCTGTGAATCCACAGATGAGAGAGACAGCATAGACAAAACAGGAGAGCACCGCAGCTTTAGCAGCGGAGTTAGCAGCCATACTACCTATGGACACAGGATCAGAGGTTACAACAGGAGCTTGGCCTTTGCCCACTATTTTTAAATATTACACATTAAGTTTCTTCTTCAGCTCTGCATCTTGTTCCTTCAACTACTTTCTAATTTCCTTCATTACCTTCAATTCAACTTCCTCACTACCTTCAATCCAACTTCTTCACTACCTTCAATCCAACTTCCTCATTACCTTCTTCACTACTAGTACTAGTCTGTTTCATTAGCAACGACCAGTTAACGTGATAACATCCTTCACTACCCCTGTTTTTTGAAACATGATCTGGTCAGTGTGCTAATTTGAAAACATCATGAAAGCATGGAAGATGCAGTATAGGTTATGCTAACTATGAAATGAGCATTCATTCAAAATCAGAGTGAGAGAGGAGAATATCTGAGAGGTTTGAGCGTGGCTTATTGGATGTCCCTTCAACTATGTTGACAGTCATGTCTCTCCGCCTTCTGGAGGAGGAAGCAGAGTTAAGAACAGTGCATCTTTGAAATGTACGGTCAACAGTTCATTCTATTAAAGCAGCAGCCACGCCGTGTGTAGGTGCGATGTAAAAGAAGAATAGACACAACATGCAGGACATGGACAAAACAGCGTGCGCAGTGCTACTAGGTCTGAAACATAGCGCCAGTGGTAGCTGCCACTGATTTCAAGTAGGACACAAGTCCTCTTAACAAAGTCAAATCTTTTTAGTGTCAGAAATACTTAAACAGGGTATATTAGTCATTGTTAGAGCCAGTCGGGCTTGTCAGTCCTTGTAATCTTGTCAAGGGGAGCTAGCTTTTGTCTAATGAGGGTTATGTCTGCAAAATCAGGGAAAGACTCTGCAGTAGCCTAGTCCCAAGCAGTGCATTTTTATTTATTCATCATTATTACGTGACCAAGGTAATTAACCTGCTCACGCACCAATTAGATTTAGTTCTTAGAAATTCTATGGCCATTTCCTAAAATAAAACAACACATTCGTGTCGTCAAACCATGAGTCCTTGTTTCTAACAAGAAATGTATCATTTAAGGGGAGACACCCCAGGTGAATAGAAAAAAAAAAGCCTTAATAGGTATCACCATCAAACTCCCCCAGTTTGTTAGGTACATTAAGGAGCATCTTTTTTGTATTACAAGTTTTCTGAAATCTTATGGATTAATATGCAAATTAGGCATTATATGCGCTAAATATGCGCTAATTTGCATAAATTCGGGACATCAATTTTTTAAATTGGTTCCAGCCAGATTCAAAATTCTTGTTTCATTTTGTTCACATATCCCTTTTCATAACTTTGGCCAGGGGGATTTTTGATATATCTTTTCTTCACTTCAGAAATCAGAAAATACTGTCAACAGTCATAAAAAGACCAATTTTCGCCATGTTTTAGGGATAAACTGTTATATAAATCAGGCTATGAATTAAATTTAAAAAATCCCCCTTGGCCAAACCCTTCAGAATATGGATTGGAACAAAACTGGAAAGTTAGGTGTATGTAGGTGCTACTCAAGTGGTGGTTTTGATGTCCCTAAGATGAGAAATAACTCATTTTGAGAAAACGGGCTTTGAAAATTTGTATTGTAAAAAAACATACATTTGCATTGTAAACCAATATTTACAAACACAATATCCAATCACATCATTAGTAACAACATTACACAACATCTGAAAACACATAGAAACTGAAAACTGAATAACACAGCATGTTGTGGATTCAAAATAGTCCAGGAGTAGACATTTTGTATAGAGAAGCAAGACCTGTTTAGTTGGAAGCCCACTCACCACGTCAAGGTACAGCCCACGAGTGGGGTGTTAGTAAGACGAGACTAGAGACGAGACAATGTTAGTAGGGAAGAGAACATTCCCTTTTAGAAAGCTTGTATTATTTTGTTAAACAGATCATGGACAAAGATAGACACATTTGACGAGGACATGCATGAGAAAACAGATTATCTAACTTTTTCTGTTTTTTTAAGCGTTTTACATGGAGAAAACATGAATGAATGAATGAATGAACATGAAGAGTAAGCTGATTCATAAATACACAGGACAAGATGTGGTAAACAATGCAGGGTAAACACCAATAGAAGCTAAATATAGATTGCCGAACAAACAAGTGATATAACCATCGTCAAAAGCAACACCATAGGAGACATCAAGCTACGCCGTCATAGGTCTACAGAGTCACTCCTCAGATGGCACCACACTAGCTATCAACAAAACTGTTCTAGGCAGCTGGTTTGTAGAACCCACTCAGCTGCAGTTCACAAAACTGTTCTAAGCAGCTGGTCTGTAGAACCCACTCAGCTGCAGTCCCCAAAACTGTCCTTAAACCACAATATGTTCCTGGTGCGCATGGGGCTGTCATCAGTGAAGCGGACTACCCCATATTGCCGCCTTCATGTTGTCCACTGAACGCTGGTTATTGAGAATTATTATAATAATTCTCAATAACTGTAATAATTTTGTAACATTTTACATTTATTGGCAGTCATCTTACCTACCTCTGGGTCCACATCTGCATATGCCTGCCTAATCTGCTCTCTGCTTCTGTGCAAGGACTCCAGACCTCTCTCTATTTCAGCAACTGCAATTAAAACAGTTTATTTGGTCAGTTTATGGATGCATGTAGAAATGCCACAGATAGAGAGACTACTGTGCATATGTATAGGCTTCTGATATTGGCTAGAGAGAGAGAGAGAGAGAGAGAGAGAGAGAGGGAACACGTTTCAATAGCCTACCTGTCACCCTCTTGTCATGTTTCTGATACGTTTTCAGATGAAGCCCTGGGATCCAACACTTTACTAATCTTTTGGAGAGCTGCATACCCCAACCCTAACTTGTGCGCTAAGAGGACCATCCTCACATTGACATCAAATGCAACATCATTCCTAGTTGTATCATGAAGCCGAGTCGATGTGTAGACACTTTTGCGATAGCCATTTCTCACAAAGACTGCACTCTAAGAGCAAAGTACTACAGAACCCACTATTCTGAGGATCTATGTTAATTTTAATACCAGTCCCTGCACAATTAGGACAAATCAACCCAGTTATCAGCTCATTCAAACGCGCCGCATCTCTCTGCTGCTCACTGGACATGCTAACGCTAGCCTCATGTCCCTGCTGCTCACTGGACATGCTAGCACCGGCTAATGACAACTTGCGCGAATAGGCACTTTATATCTCATAAATGTAAACATTTCCATTTAGTTTCTCATGTTTTCTGTTCAACCTTGCGGGCAAACACTGTTGTCGTTGTTGCTTATTACGTTTAGAACGCTTTACAGACGGCATTGTTTGGATTAGATATAAGGAAGTGGAAACGTGTCACATGACGCGCTGAACCAATCACATTCTCAGAAATCAACAACAGCCAATGAGATTTCACGGTTAGCATCAAACCCGCCTTTGTATTTCCACGATTGGTTGCTGATACAAATGAAACTATCAGGTTTGGTTGCAATAACATTGTGCACGAGAGCCAGATCTTTCAAACGATACCCGGATGACCGGATCCAGACGAAAGAAACGTTGCGAGACGTTCCGAAAAAAGGCTAACTTTTGGTGATTTTAGGAAGAATCTACAGACGCAAACAGACTAAATGAAGTAAAATAAACATCTAAATGCGTATTTTTGATGTTTTATTTCCACTAGTATGAAAGAAGACATGTTATGGAAGCAAACTAGCACAAAATCTCAAATTTGACCAGGGCGTTGAAAAACGATGTTTTCACCTACCGTGTCTCCCCTTAAAAAGGGGCGCGCTAACACATTATGTAAAACAACACCCTCTAAGGGTGAAAGCAAAAATTCCCTTAAATCAGGGTGAACAAATGGAAAAAAATGCATTACTCAAACCAAAATAACAATAAATGAATAGCTTCATATGCGGTTCTCAAAGTCTGAACAAATATAATTTATCTAAACCGTTCTCAAAAGAACACTAGGGGTTTTGTAAGTTGAGCTCTTAATTTCAATAACCACATTTCTGCGTTTGAGGACAGAGTTATGAGCACGCTTAGGACGTGATGGTTCCTTGGGTCTGACAACCGCTTGGTTACTATTCTTAAATCTAGTCTAGATCATATCTATCTCTTACCCACAGTCAGTCGGGCAACGTGGGGGTGAGGCGTTTGACCAGCGTCCCACAAACCAAGGTGTCAGCCCATCTGTATGGGAAGTCGGTTACCCCGGTTGCTGGAGTCACCTGGTGTGAGTATCCAATTCCTGGAGTAGCCTCCATCTCTCGTCCCGTGCCTGTGTCTACTCTGTAAACAAACTTCAGAAATAATACGTGACACATTTGTTTTACCATGCAGCTGTCTCTGTGGGCCGTCAGACGCAAAGACAGAGCTGCATGGGCAGTTTACATACAATAAAAGACATACAAAATAAAAGACAGAAAAAATGAAAGACAGACAAAATGAAAAGACAGTCACAATAAAAGACATTTCAATTTCTCATCACCCTTGTGGGTAACACCAGGTCTTCTTAGAAATTATGCGCCGGAGGCACATAAACATAACAAAATAAATCATAGAAAACGGATTATTGGCAGACGGATTATTGGCAAGCATAGTTTACCAAACTCATTAACCAGATGTTCAACAGAATCAGCAGATCTAAGATAATAACCTGGACGGTCATCTTGTGAGTTAGAAGCAGGAACAAAGGGATGGGGCAGAGACGGTGTGGCAGTGTCAAAGGGGTGATCAGGGGTCACAGAGACACCAACTGGAGGTTGAGACACAGCAGGAGGGTATGACACAGGGAACGCAACCATATGTGACCGCTGCTGGTAATTTGGTCCTCAACTAGGCAAAGGTCATTTTTCAGTTTTTAAGATTATGAAAGTGCAGATTGTAAGCTTTCAAATGAGGTCTCATACATTGAAATCTGAACATAGTTGAAGAAGATATGCTTATTTGAATGCTAGTACTGCCAAATCAACTTAGCTGAGAATTCCTCTCTCACTGATGACCCCACACTCTTTGAGTCAGTATTAATCTTGTTCTTAACTGCATTCACAACACAATATAAGATGAAGTTCAAATTTAACGTTCTTTATTGTCACATACATGATATAAAGTACAAGCATAAGTAGTAAAGTGTACAAAAAAAGGCAAAAGTCTAAGTGTTAAAGTGTACAGTCAGTTGTCTGTTTTATAGACAAGGTGCATAGTGTTCATTGTGATCAAGTGTACAACAAAGTAATAACAGTCCCCAGCTCAATACTCAAGGTAATAACAACAGTACTCGGCTCAGTATTCAATAGTCTGACAATGCAGTCTGTGCAAGTGTGGGCAAGTCTGTGCAAGAGAACAAGCAACGCTTCAGTATACAAACAGGAAAAGGCTGTGGCCTTTCTCCTGCAGTGCTGTCCGTCCTGATGATCTGCAGTGAATCTACAAGCGGACAGTCTTGTTCTGAGCTGCTGTGGAGTTTGGCGGGGGACATGTGACGTCTCGTCCCTCATCAGAACAGAACTCTCTGATCTTGTCAAAAAGATACGTCTGTCTGGCCATGTCCAGTCCGGGTGGGGCTTGCACAAGAAGACCTTCTCTGGGGGCAGGACATCAGGCTTGCGCAGCAGCTGAAACTTGACTGCCAGTGCATCACGGTGTTCTCTGGCCACAACCATGCCAGGTCTCTCAGCATCAAAACTGCAATAGAATAGAAGGAGGAAAGTACATTAAACTATTGCCCACAGTACTGGCACTCCATATAGATAAAATAGTACCAGAATGTGTTGATTAAATAGACTAGCTGGCTAGTTTAGGAACAAAAGGCTAGCTCACTAGCTTGCCATGCCCCTGTGCTAGACAGCTGGCTAGATATTAGCTGCCTTGCTGGCTAGTTTAGGAACAAAGGGCTAGCTCACTAGCTAGCCATGTCCCTGTGCTAGACAGCTGGCTAGATATTAGCTGCCTTGCTGGCTAGTTTAGGAACAAAGGGCTAGCTCACTAGCTATAGCCATGTCCCTGTGCTAGACAGCTGGCTAGTTTAGGAACGAAGGGACAGCTCAGCTATCTAGCATGTTAGCTAACGTTAGCTAGCTAGCCTTTGTTAGTTAGTGCTAGTGCCTTTGTTATGCTAGCTAGACTTAGTCACTTGTTTAGAAAGGAGCTTCTGCTAAACGACTAACGTTAATGTAATGTAAACAGCACAGATAGTATAAAGATCAGCTTACCCCAAAGCAAAGCAGAATGCTTGGCGGTGGTGTGAATCTGGTACGTCGGTTCGACGCAACTGTGCGCTTGGTAGCAACTTGCTTTGCTGATACAGTCATCTCTGTATCACAGGTCATCAAGAATAAAACTCTGTGTACGAACGAGTCCTGCTCTGCTGGAGTTTTAGCTGCTCTTAAAACTCTTTCCATGTCCTGGATGCCATCCCCGTCTTCTCTTTAGCAAAAGCTGTAGCATCCATGGTTAAACTTGGGACTGAATGTAAACAAAGCCGGCGTGTTGGGGAAGGGTTGGGGGCGGAGAACCCGGAAGCAATAGCCAATGAAACCAAATCATGCTAATCGATCTGCCCGCCCCCAAACCCGACTCGAAATCAGCTAAAAACGAGCTTAGTTTGCAGACTAATTATACGTATTTCGTGAACCTAAAACTGTTGTCTGTTATAGTAAGTGGGTTCTTCACAACTTCAACTTTGGTAATACAAAATAAAACAAAAAACGAAAAAAAGCGTTTTTTAATATATTTTGCCCTCTAGCGCATTTCGGGGTTTGCCGAGTTGCAGACCAAATCACCAGCCGCTGTCACATATGGTCAATGGAAGAGGGCCCAGAGGGAGGGGTGTCAGAAGAGTAATAACCTAGGGGGGGCGATATTCCAGACATCCTTGTTTGGGGTAAGGGGGCTCCAAAAATAGTACAAGTTAACGGCAAGGGAGTTATCTGAGACATAGCAGGCGCAGAGGTGACAGATGGCTGAACAACAGGAAGGGACGTAACAGGAGCAAGGGACGTTTGGACAGGAGGTGTTAGAACAGGAAGGGGGGCCTCATGCATAGGGCCTGGAGCGGGGGCTGGTTGAAACAGCCTACATCTGCTTAGCAGATCATCATTATCTGATAATAAGTTATGTGCAGTCGTCTCCCAGACAGAAAAGTGAGACCAGTTAATGTGGTTCTCTGACTTCCTACCTAGCTTAGTTAATTCAAACTCCTCAAGCTGTCCCTTAACTTTTCCTAGCAACTTAACAGACAGTGTACCTGACACAGGGGGAAAATCACTGAATTTAGCCCATAAAGCAATTTGCTCACACACAGTAGGATCATACTTCAATGCCACTATTTTGGCAGCGCCCAGAAAAGGTTCACGTTTTGGTGTACTAGCAGTAGCTCCCATTTTACAAATACAAACAATGTCAAAAGTACAGTAAAAACCAATAACTGCTGTGCTGAGAGCTTTTTTTTTCTTTTTTTTTTTCTTTCCTGTTATTTTTTATTTTTTCCCAAAATGGCAGACTTCAGAAGCCAAAATGGTGGACCCTCAAATGGTTGACCATGAGGGAAAACAGGAAGTCTCTCACTCTTTTTTTTCCACACAAGCAGCAAAACAGGAAGTTAACCACGTGTGCACAAAGTTAGAAGAAAGTACCAACACGTGGGCTAATCAACATGTGGATGAACTAGCTAGCACGTGGAAGCTAGCATTGAAACAATAGAACAACGAAAACCATAGCTAACAGAGAAGATAGCTAGTTTGGAGCAGAACAAGAACAGTAGCCTAGCTAGAATGCAGCCAGCATGAAAATCAATCACAAACGTACACAAACCAAAACCAGCATAACAACAGACACTTAAATGCAAAACCAAACCGTAGCCAGCATATACAGAAGTTCAACACTAAACAAAAAGCCAGAAAACAGGATCTGATATCCCAAGACAAGACTCAAACAAAACAAAACAAAACAAGGCCTTCACCCTTACTTAGCAAATCACCCGGGGCGTCAAATAACCTCTCAAACTATCACAGCCATCTCCTTTGTTGTGCCCTCACAACTGGAGTAAATAAAATAAAAAACACGTTGAGTCGCGCAACCCCACGACACAGAACCAGGCTTATCCGAGGTAACAGAAACGCCTGAAAACCCAACCTAGGACAGGTTTTCGTAAACAGTCATGTGGCCAACAGCCTACGTAACCTCCTTGTATAATGCAGAACAAAACAACCCGATGTAGTGCAGAACACAGAATCATATAACCGGTGCGAATAAAACTATGGTCAATGTCTCCAGCTGAACAAAATGCAGGACCATTATAAGATTCGACCAACGTACCAGCTTTCCAGCGAGCTTCGGAACAGCAGGCTCCGGGAAAATACACCCTCAGGCTACGACGGTGCCCCGGAGTCGTTCCGCAACTATAAAGTTGACGTGGGCCCACGTTTCTCCTCCTGAGCTCGCTCAAAAACGTTGTCAGTCGGCAGTCGTCCCAAAAGTGACTTTTGTCTCTTATTTCCTCGTCGCCAATTATTGTAAATGAAAATCTTACTTGGTTTAGTTTAGATTTCTCAGAACAGGCTGAGTGGTCGGTCAAGCTGGTTTTAAACAAAGGCAATAGTTTTATTCTGTTACGATTCTGCAGAGTCGGACTCAGGACAGGAAGTGATATCCAGGCAGAGCGAGTTCACATGAGGACGAGGTCGATAGGTTATACAGTGAAAAAGGAAGTGACATAGTTTCAGGATGAAGAGGACAGGGAAGTGATGTCACACAGGGAAGAATTTGTAGTTCTAACAGACTGATCTATGAGAACGAACTACAAAGTTTAGAACAACAGTCAAGTAGGAAAACAGAACACTTTGTTGAGACTTGAAATTCATTCACACATGTCAAATCCAAATAGGAAACAGGTATGCTCAATTGACTTGTCTTTACAGAGGAAAGGATTGCATTTAGCTCATGTGAATGTTTGCAGCCTGCCTAATAAGATGCATGAGGTTTCTGATTTAATGATGAATAATAATGTGCACATTTTAGCCATAACTGAAACACACTTAGATGACACAATAAATGATGGACAAATTCACCTTGAGGGATTCAACATGATGAGAAGAGACAGGAACCGGTATGGAGGAGGAGTAGCTTTATATATTCAAGATCACATTTGCCTTCATAGGAGAGATGCCCTTTGTGTTGGTCAATTAGAGGTGATATGGGTACAAATACAATTACCACATCAATTTCCAACACTTATTGGATGTGTTTATAGGCCTTCCAAATCAAGCATGTCCTATCTAGTAGGGGTGTGCCCGAATACGGTATTCGGATGAGCACAAATAGCAGCTTTTTCACAAATAGTAAATTCGTACGAATATTGTAAAGAATATTCGGGAGGGGGGAGAATACTGTATGAGCAAGCGATACGTGCACGTTCTGTCTGCTTGTTGACATGACACGACAAGGGAGAGAGAGAGAGAGACGGAGGCGCACGCGCTTGCAGTCTCACACCTGCTGTCTGTCTAGACGTCTAGACAACGCGGAGAGAGAGAGAAAGTTTGTAGCACGCTGAGAAGACAGAAAGTAGGCAGGCAACGAAGGTAAGCAGCACCGAGGGCTTTTGTCCCTAGTCAACTGGTTTATTCAGACAGTTATTGGATTTAGTTTTCTTGTCATAGCCTACCTGCTGCAATAGCCTATGTGAACTGTAGCGTTTGTTTGAGCAAAGGAGGACTGGTAGCTAGCTTGTTAGCTCAGTGTAGTATATCTAGCTAACGTTAGCTATTTCAGCTACGCATGCTCAGCCTCTCACTAGCCTATATAATATCCGGTGATTTTGAAATATGAAATAATTCTGAAAGTATATTTTAACCCTCAGATGGCTGGGGCTATTTGAGCCGTTTTTGTCATACTTAGGATTTTGACCTCATATATCACATTAACAACATGGTACCATGCCATGCTTGGTACCATTTTTTCCTGACATGTTCAGCTACCTGATCTGACATTCAGTTTTTGATTATCACTTACTGTATTGTCACCATATTGTATATTATACTATAAGAATTTCTAAATCGGATTCAAATTTTGTGTGTTTTTTGTACTTGAAAAATGTGAATGTGATATTCTAGGAATGGAATGTCATTGCGTAGGATATTCATGACACAAACAAGCAGACGCGCCGATCACTGATGGCAGCAGGTTGAAATATCAGGTAGTATTCAGGTTCCATGTTTAGTTGAATGATAAATCCCATATAAATGGTTGGAATTCTAATGATGTGCAAGTGTGATTTTGTCAACTTTATGGCTGTCTGCAGGCTGTGAAGCTGCACGATAAGACCGTGATAGCTCACGACAGCAGCTTCATAATATTAACAGTAGCTGTCGGTGACTAAAAAGCAGATAGCTAACTTTACAACGATGATTCCTGTAGCTATTTTGATTTTGATGCTATTAGTTCAACTTCTGTTTCTCGGGCAGGAACGGAGACGAACTGCATTAGCAGCAAAGCAGCTACAGGAATGATCTTAACATTAGCAGCTGCTTTAGCCACTGATAGCTGCCGTCTTCTTCACTTCTCCTTCGGTAAAACATGACACCGTTGTATTGTGGTATTGTGGAGTGCTTAGGCAGAAGCAGGAAGAGAAACCCGTCATGGGACCTTAAATCAGAAAAAATATGGAATGGTAGTGAACGGCGTGAGAAGCTATTGTAAGCTAGACTGCAACGTAAACAACTGTACCAGTTAGCTAACAACTATGTGAACTCAAACTCCTTGTTCTCTGTCTGGTTGTAATTTTAATTATTACGAACAAAGCCTATCTATCTATAGTATCTATCTCTGTAACTGTCGTCGGGTCTGTATCTGTTAACTCATATGGAACAAGGTATCGGGACAAGTAGAGGTTTAATACAGTAGGCTAACTAGCTAGCTAGCAGAGTGTTCTCATATGTGACAGCGGCTGGTGATTTGGTCCGCAACTCGGCAAACCCCGAAATGCGCTAGGGGGCAAAATAACTAAAAAAACTTTTTTTTTCGTTTTTTGTTTTTTTTGTGTATTACCAAAGTTGAAGTTGTGAAGAACCTACTTACTATAACAGACAACAGTTTTAGGTTCACGAAATAGGTTTAATTAGTCTGCAAACTAAGCTAGTTTTTAGCTGATTTCGAGCCGGGCTTGGGAGCGGGCAGATCGATTAGCATGATTTGTTTTCATTGGCTATTGCTTCCGGGTTCTCCGCCCCCCACCCTGCCCATAAGAACAGCACGCCGTCTTTGTTTACATTCAGTCCCAGGTTTACCCATGGATGCTACAGCTTTTGCTTAAGCTCTGAACAAAGATCTGCTCAACGCCGCTCGATGATTCGACAATGGAGAACTTATGGATTCGTACCTAAAGGACTACATGGATGTTGACGATGGTACAAACTCGGAATGTGGTAGTGAAGATGAAGACAATGCTTCTGATCTCGAGCTGGAAGTCGACGAAGATGGAGAAGACGGGGATGACATCCAGGACATGGAAAGAGTTTTACGAGCAATCGATATTGTTACCGTGAACATCGACTGTGAAGCAGAAGAAATGGACAGGATCAAAAACTTTGATTGCAAGTGCCAAGTGAGACGAAAGGAGAATTCTGCTGTGGCTCCTACCTCTTGCCTTCGCAAAGTGAACCCTGAAGTGGTTTACCGGTCGAGACTGAACATGGCAGCTAGAACTCCAGGAGAGGAGGACTCGTTCGTACACGCAGTTTTGTACTTGATGAACTGTGATACAGAGATGACTGTATCAACAAAGCAGGTGGCTGCCAAACGAAAGTTGCGGCGAACGACGTACCAGATTCACACGACTGTTGTCTGCCGCCAAGCATTCTGCTTTTCTATAGGGTAAGCTATCTTTATACTATCTGTGCTGTTTACATTTACGTTAGTCGTTTAGCAGTAGCTCCTTTTTAAACAAGTGACTGAGTCTAGCTAGCATAACAAAGGCACTAGCACTAACTAACAAAGGCTAGCTAGCTAACGTTAGCTAACACGCTAGTTAGCTGAACTAGCCCTTTGTTCCTAAACTAGCCAGCGAGGCAGCTAATATCTAGCTAGCTAGCTAGCTAGGTAGCTATATTATAGAGAGAAACAGAATGAGAGAGCATGAGAGGTATGTTAGTCTGACACCTTTGTTTTTTGTTTTGGTTACAGCATGAGCAAAAACAAGCTCCAGGCCATAGCCCAAGACTACCAGGAGAATGGTGGACAAGTGCGAGAAAGGAAGAAAGGTCCACGTACAAACCGCTACTTCCTTAAGAAAGAGGACATCGAACGAGTTGTGACGTTCATCTGCAACTACGCTGAAGACCATGCCATTGTCTTGCCTGGCAGACACCCTGGTCACAGGGATTTAACTGCAAAGTTGCTGCCATCCAATGTCTCCAAAGCTTCAGTGTGGCGGCTCTACAAAGATGCTGTGGAAAAGCTTGGTATGTAAAAGTTGGATAAATACATACATATTTACATCCTATGGTTAAAAACATACATATATAATTCAATATCATACTAATAAAATATTATTTATTTTCAGAACACCGTGTTGTGGCTCTGGACACCTTCAGACGGCTGTGGAAGTCATTGCTCCCTCACATAGCAAGCACCAAACCCCGGACAGATCTCTGCTGGCAGTGTCAGAGCAACCACTATCAAGTTTACCGAAGTGCCAACCTGCCTGACAACGTGAAATCAGCCAAGCTGAAGAAGCAGGAGCAGCATCTCAACCTTGTTCTACGGGAGCGGTCACTCTACAATGACATGAAAGCTGCATGTGCCAAGACCTGTGAGGATTTGCAGCTCTCCCTTGGCCCCTCCACACCAGGCAGCAAGAAGATCACTATGCACTACAGCTTTGATTTTGCACAACAGGTGAGAATACGTTCATCCTATGATGAGTGTGTTGTGATGTGATGTGATATGGTTAGGGTTACATGTGTGTTTTTGATTTTCAATGCATCTCATCTTTTCCTTTTCTTCCTATTTTTTCCTTTGTCTCTTAGGTTCACTTCCCTTCTGACCCTTTTCAGCCAGGACCCATGTACTTCTTGACTCCTCGTAAGTGTGGCATTTTTGGTGTCTGCTGTGAGGGAATACCGAAGCAAGTGAACTACCTGATCGACGAAGGGATGGCCTCAAGCAAGGGCAGCAATGCAGTCATCAACTACGTGGATCATTTCTTCAACAACTATGGAGTTGGAGAAACACACGTGGACCTTCATTGCGACAACTGCCGTGGACAAAACAAGAAGAATTTTGTGCTGTGGTACTGTGCTTGGCGGACCATGCACAAGCTTCACCTGAAGCTGGACGTCCACTTCCTGATTGCAGGCCACACCAAGTTTGGCCCTGACTGGTTCTTCGGCCTGGTCAAGCAGAGCTTCAGGAAGACCAGAGTGGACACTCTGTCTGCCATTGCTGGAGTCGTCAGGGACAGCTCTCCTGTGAAGCACGTCAACATCCCCCAGCTTGTTGGACTGGAAGACGGCACCGTGCTTGTTGAATGCTACAACTGGCAAGAGCATCTGAAACCCTACTTCCGGGCACTCCCACAGATTTCGAGTTACCAGCACTTCAGGTAATTATCATGCATTAGCTAGTCTATTTAATCAACACTTTCTGGTACTATTTTATCTATATGGAGTGCCAGTACTGTGGGCAATAGTTTAATGTACTTTCTTCCTTCTATTCTATTGCAGTTTTGATGCAGAAAGACCTGGCATGGTTGTGGCCAGAGAACACCGTGATGCACCAGCAGTTGAGTTTCAGCTGCTGCGCAAGCCTGATGTCCTGCCCCCCAGAGAAGGTCTTCCTGTGCAAGCCCCACCCGGACTGGACATGGCCAGACAGACATATCTCTTTAACAAGATCAGAGTTCTGTTCTGATGAGGGACGAGACATCACATGTCCCCCGCCAAACTCCACAGCAGCTCAGAACAAGACTGTCCGCTTGTAGATTCACTGCAGATCATCAGGACGGACAGCACTGCAGGAGAAAGGCCACAGCCTTTTCCTGTTTGTATACTGAAGCATTGCTTGTTCTCTTGCACAGACTTGCGCACACTTGCACAGACTGCATTGTTCGAATATTGAATACTGAGCCGAGTACTGTTGTTATTACCTTGAGTATTGAGCTGGGGACTGTTATTACTTTGTTGTACACTTGATCACAATGAACACTATGCACCTTGTTATTACTTTGTTGTGCACTTGATCACAATGAACACTATGCACCTTGTTATTACTTTGTTGTGCACTTGATCACAATGAACACTATGCACCTTGTTATTACTTTGTTGTGCACTTGATCACATTGAACACTATGCACCTTGTTATTACTTTGTTGTGCACTTGATCACAATGAACACTATGCACCTTGTCTATACAACAGACAACTGACTGTACACTTTAACACTTAGACTGTTGCCTTTTTTTGTACACTTTACTACTTATGCTTGTAATGTATATCATGTATGTGACAATAAAGAACGTTACATTTGAACTTCGTCTTATATTGTGTTGTGAATGCAGTTGAGAACAAGATTAATACTGACTCAAAGAGTGTGGGGTCATCAGTGAGAGAGCACCCCACTTGGCTGCCACTCTCAGTTAATACCCCAAGTTGACAGCCACTCTGACCAGGGACGTGCTGGGACTGAAATTCAGCCCGGGAGCTTGAGATGGAGAGGCCTTTTATACGAGCGGCCGAATGGCACGAGCCAACGTTATGTGAGCGCCTGCACACTTACTGAAACTCTTCCATCAGCAACAGCTTGGTTGATATCCAAAGCAATGCAGACTCTGCCTTTCTGGTAAGAGTAGAGGATTCTGGCTTGGGATCCCACTACCTAAACACAGAAAATAAGCAGAGGTGATCAGAGAACGTATGTTGTTTTGTCTGTGCAATTTGTATTGTGGCAGTAAATGCAAGCATAGGCTGTCCAGGAAGTCACTGACCATGCTGCGTTTCCCAGACTCTCAGATCGAGCAGATGTTGTCATTGTACTGCTGTTTGATGCGTTCATTCACATTGCCACCAATCTCCTCCAGCCAGGACAGTTGCAGGTTTTGGGGGTCACCAGAGGTACACACCCAGCGAAATGGCCTGAAGCCCAATGAGAAAATGTCCCTGTGGAAAAGGCAGAGTGACAGAGGGATCATGGACAATTTGTTGGCCTTGCGGTTTCTAGATTTTCAACTGTCTAGAGGCAAATGTTATTATTCTGCTGCTCGTTCAACTTTACCTTCAACCAAATCACAAAACTCATAACTCACCCCATAATGTGCTGGACATGGGGTAGCGGAATTCTGTAGCTCCACCACCGACCTTCTCTACCTCCGCTCCCGTGGAAAGAAAAAGTAAAAACAAGCCTCTTTATCAAACTGACATGGACTGAATGACACTAGTGATGTCTCCACTGAGTGTGTGTGTGTGTGTGTGTGTGTGTGTGTGTAATAATAATTATAATAAATAAAAACAAGCAGCTTATCAAAATCAAAGCAAATAGGTCTATTTTGGAGACAGAAACATCCAATCTCCTAGCCAAGTCTATAACTTCTCAAAACCCCTAAACAAGTGGAGACTGTCCTAGTAGTCCTACCTCACATCACCAGCAAGCGTCGGAGCAGTCCACTAGTCTCTGCGACTCTGTCTATGATTCCATCGTTGTCTAAAGTCATCAGGATCTCTTTCTCTGTGCACATTAGCATGAATGCCTCAAGACGCTCCTGTGTCAGGGTGCTCCTCAGTCTGTTCTTTACAAACTTGAGTGTGGAGAAGGTCCTCTCACAGGCCACTTGACTGAAAGAGAGTGTCAGCAGGAACTTGTAGGCCAATCCAATTACATGATAGGCATCAGTCAGTAGGTTGTATTTGGAGAGGATATGATAAACGCAAACTGCACAGTTTTTACAGGAGGTGCAGCTGGTGTCAGTCATCTCCATGTCTTCTCCAACCTCTGTCTCTTCTGCAGTCCGGACAGTGTATGACTCCAAATGGGGCATCTTAAGTCTCTCCCACTGGTTGGCCAGACTGCAGAGCTCAGCCTTGAGCCTTTCAGGTGTGGCTCTGTCATCAAACTTAAGGAGGCATTTACTGAGTTGTCCGAGACATTCAGATGGAAGCTCCCTATCTCTCAGTGTACCAAAGTTCCTTGGGTCGAGGCACGCAAAATCATCATAAAGCGCTCCATTTGCTGAATAGCGGGTCTGAATGCTCTGGGTCACTGTGTCCAAAATGACATTGTGTACCTTGACCCTGTATCGATCCTCTGCACTCAACGACTGCTTTTCCTCAGCTACCTCGCCTGGCATGGTCTTCTTCTTTCTGATTTTTATTTCAGGTAGAGCCGCCTGAACCACCTCTTCGGATCCGTTCTCCTCCAGCTCATTGTTAGCCCACTGAACAAAGACATTAGCAGCTTTCGTGACAGCATCCATGTCCCTAGTGCATTTGTTTAGGCTGTCTTGGGCACCCATTACTAGCCGATGAGCTGTGATTAAGTCCATGCCACTAGTCTGGAGGTATCTGGAGAGTGGTGAGGTGATCTCAAAGACCCGCAAGAATATCTGTGCTGTCAGCACTGTCTCATGCTTCAGTAGGGACTCCATGTACCCCTTAGCTCTTGCTCTGACATCTGCTTTCATTGCCCTATCTTCCTGTATCCTTTTGAGTGTTATGATTAAATCAACAAACAAGGCATTGTCTGGGTTACCAAAACAGCCAAATATCTTGCTTAGAGCCTGGTCCTTTGCCCACCACCTAGTCTCCCCGATTGGAGACAGCCGCCTGTGACGCTTGTCATCACTCACTTTCTCCCACAGATTCATACGCTTGTAAGAGTCCTTGATAAATACAGCAACATCATTCACGATGGAGAAAAGGGATGCACTTTCTATCAGAACACCTGTGGTGTCTCCTAGAACGAGATTAAGCACATGTGCATAGCACCAGATGTGCACTTGGTCAGGTGACTCTGATGACAGCAAAGTGGAAAACCCCTTGTATTGGCCTTGCATGTTTGCGGCTCCATCTGTTGAGTTGCCAACACAATTCCGAATATCAATGTCCACCTCTGCCAGAGTTTTTTTAAGTAGGCTCACAAAATACTCTCCGGTTGAGTACTCACATTCCACCACACCTATGAGCTTCTCATGGACCACATCAGTTACATATCTGAGGATAACAGCACACTGGTCTGTGGAGGTAATGTCCTGTGTGGTGTCGATCTGCACAGAAAACATTCCTGCCTCCCTTACTTCCCTAGAAATGCTTTCTTTGACTAAGTGGCTGATTACGTCAATTACCTTGTTGATAGATGTATTAGAGAGCAGTGTAACAAAGGATCCTCTGCCTTTAGCCCCAGTCTCGTGTAGGCTTTTGCTTTTTTGTACACATTCATTGACGTGTTCTTGCAGAGAGACATCAAATTTGCTCAGCAGGATGATCATCTCCAAGAAGTTTCCATGATCAACAGCAATGTTCTCCCAGGTGTATGCAGCTTCATATTTAGTGCCTCTATAGCTAAGTCCACACTTTCCGATGACTTTTATCACTTCTATGACACGGTCCATGACTTGCCGTTTCTTCCTGACCTGGTCACGGTGAAGAGAGAGTTGTTTTCCACCGAGTAGGCTTGCTATGTCTGCTTGGCTGGCCTTCATAAAATACGCCTCTGCACTCTCTCTGTGGACTTGGTTTCTTTCATGCTCTTCTAATCTTTGGTGTACATGCTTCCAGGCTGTCATCCCCCCCTTAATGAAAGCGTTGTCACTTGCAGATGGCTTTGCATATGCCAAACATACTGTGCAGTACAGTGAGTTTTCTTTCTTACAGTATGTGAGCCACTTTCTCTTAATACCGTCTTTGGTTTGATAGATACTCATGCCTTTTCTGGGGGGTTGTTGAGGGTGGTGAGAAAAAAATAGACCGAAATCTTTGGGGGCCGGGCGTGCATAAAAATCAAAGCCTTCATCTGTGACTGTGAGTATCCCTGGCTCAGCTTCCCCTGTGCTGGACCCTGCCTCTGCCTGTGCTGACTGCACTGCTACATCTGCATGAGAAGAACATCAGTAATCAATAAGATTACCAGTAACTAATTTTATCATTGGAAAGGAACAGAGATATATAATTCAGCAGGCCATTAAAATAAAGGCACTAGTGGATAGGCTCCTAATGTCTGTATGAACTTGGAGCATAAACATATGACTCCATCCAATTATAGATTATATGCATAATACGATTGCCTACCCAGCACTGCACCTACCTGTACCTGTCACAGTTTTATTGCTGGTTCCTGCTCCTGCTCCATTCTCCTCCTCACCATCACCACCATGACTGGGGTCATCCTGTCCCTCAGCATCACGCCCGCTGCTGACACTGGCCTTGACTAATAATAATAATAATAAACTTTATTTATATAGCAGTACATCAGTTTGCAAAGTATTAAAACACAAAGACAACATTACAGTAAATCAACATAAGAACAAGGACATAATTAAATCAACATGAGAAAAGCCAAATAGATTTGACATCAAAACATTAGATTCAAGACAACCAAAACAATAAGAAAATACAGGCTGAGGGCAGGGTCTCTGCAGATAAATACTGCCAAGTCGTGGGTCATAAATGAAGATTTTGAGGGATTATAGTTTATGAGTCTATAGCCTACATTGTTTTTATACAATGCTGCATATTCTGCCTTTAACTAGGGTGCGTTCGTAAATCCAATCTAACGCTCTACAAAGATTAAAAATAATGAATCCGAACCCAACCGGGACATCTTAAACCCACCGCGCCCAGTGAGCGGTGATTCGGCGGTGGGTCAACGGTGAGTCAGCGGTGGGTTAGCGGTTACTTTAACAACATGTTGCTGTCGATTCTGGTTCGGATTAACGCTGGTCCAGTTTGTGGCGCTCGGAGTGTCTATTTACCAACGCACCCTGGGCCTGGTAGCTAAACTAGCTAGCTCTCTTCTTTCTAGCCTACTATGCCCACAAGATTGAACCATGCATTGCTCCCCTGTCGTGTCATCATGGCTGGGTCCCGCAGCCGCGACTCCTGCCTCATCAGTGCCCTCAGGCTCAGCCACAGCAACCTTGGCGCCTCCACGGAAAAGGTCCGTCAGTTTGGCGCATTTAGCTGCATCTTGCAGTAACTTCTTTCGTTTTTTATCTCTTATTTTTTTGTGCGCCACCCATTTCTTTGTCGTCTCTCTTTCTTTTCGCCATTTTGGCTAAAAACTTAAGTTCACTGATGGAAAAAATGACTGAGCCAATCAGGTTTCAACCAAAACGAGGATCGGTCCAAATTGGGAGGGGCCGCTTGTATCCCCCCTCAATATTGAAAGTATTACATTTGCCCAGGCCCTGTCTGACAGGCCGCGTTTTGCTCTGTGCTCTGTGTCTGCGAGGGCCAGGCTGGTCGGCCCATTATACCAATACTAACACGAGAAATTGATAAATAACTTTATCAGAGATAGTCTTTTTTTTTTTCTTCCTCCCAAAGCAGGTCATACGGCCGGCCGCCCCCCCCCCAAAAAAGATTTTTTTTTTTTTTTTTTCCCCCAGCCGGTTCGGCCTGGATGGGTCGGCCGTTCGGGAGTCGTCCCCAACCTCCCGATGGCCACCCCGCCCCTGACTCTGACAGATAATGACAGATCGTCCAGTGGGGGAGTGGCTGGGGGAGGGGTTACCAGGCTATTGTTCACGCCCATTACCTGGCAGTCAGAGGTGTGAAAATGTTGGAGAACTTTGGAGGGAGATTTCTCAGCTCAGTTGATTTGGCAGTACTAGCATTCAAATAAGCATATCTTCTTCAAATATGTTCAGATTTCAATGCCTAGTTGAGGACCAAATTACCAGCGGCGGTCACATATGGAACATGGCATCAGGACGAGTAAGCTAGCTAACGGGGCTGACTAGAGATGTGTTTGAAATGGTTCACTCGCTCCCTATTCCCTATGTAGTGTTACCCATAGTGAACTACATGGGGAATAATTGCTTCAGATATTCATGGAATGTACACACCAGTTAGCTAGCAACTACACAGGCTGATCTACTATAAGGAATTGGACCGAGGAGTGTTCTCATATGGAACTAGGCTAACACAGTCGTTTCAAGACCAGTAGTAACGTTTGTGGTTTTATTTTTGTCCTTCTCTTGGCTATTCTTGTTGGGGTGAATTGACCAGCTGTTTCAAATCGCCGGACGAGATGCCCGCTTCTATGACTGGATCTACACAGCAAACAAGCATAACAGTGCGTCATGAAGACCGACGACTTGCTACATTATGCTACCTCCTGGAATACCCCACTTAAGGTCTTTCATATTGAAATTATCTTGATGGTCTGGGGAGTTGTGAGACGTGTTAAGGGAGTGCATCAGTCGTGATCCTTGACAGTAGGCTACCAGCCTGCGCTGCGCTCAGCACAAAGTTGGATGAATGGATGGACTTATTGGAATCCTGGAAAATGTTGATTGCGCTCTAAAATCATGAAAGCATAAATGTAAAAATGCAGCAACAGAAGTAGTCTAGATGAGATGGTGGTTTAAATGAATGGCAACACGTAGGATCAATTGAGACTGGTGATAATGCTGATCATCTACAGTAGGGCCTACCTCTGGCTGAGTGGAATGGCCGGTCATGGCAAAGGACCCGCTAACGTAGGCGATCCAGGGCTAGGAAACCGGTCCATCCAGTTTATTTGAATATAAAAGAATTTGTAGGGGGGGGGTTACAATAGTCTAGTCCAGGTTCGCTGGCGAGTGGCGAGCTAGTCAGATATGGCGCATGCATGTGTGGACATTGTAGGCCGATTCTGTAAAACCTAAAGAATAAAAGTAGGCTACATTCAACATTCATTGGAGTGGTCCAGTTAGATAGGCTAGTCTAATCTAAATAAATTGAGGACCTGTATTTGCAGTGTTTGCTGGTAGCGAATGCCACAGACAGACAGGGAGGACATTTATTTGTTTCATTGTTTCATTGTTTGTGCTCTGTATGCACAAGATAGTTAATGTCCGGATATAATTGGCAGTAGGGCGGGAAAAAACCCTATCAAAGGCCAAGATTAGAAGGGATTTGAAGATGTAATTGGTCATTTTAAATGGGCCTACTTTATCTTTTGAGGCCTATTTGAACGGACTGCATCGATCAATGCAATGACTCTTAACATGTTTTTCAGTTTTACCCTTTTCAACAATAAAACATCATTTTTACAACCATGTCTCATTGATTGGGAAGGCATTTAGAGCTGCCGGTCTATTAGCCTACTTATTCGGACTCAGAGGATGACATAACTGTTTATTGAGAAACAATTGATAGGCAGGCTGGGCTATATAAAGAAATACCAAGATGCATGTAGTCTAGATATATTCCATTATGGTTATACACTTCATGGTAGACTGCCCTCTTGCTCGCTATAAGCAGGCTACATTGTGGCTGTTTTGTTCATCGCAGAAGTCTATAGCCTAGGCTACACATAAAAAAATTAAAATTATATAGAAGGAATCAGAATATGTGGAAATTTAATTTTAGCCTATTTTAATAGAATTCAAATTGTGCTTACAGGGAATTATTTTCAACGGACATTATGACCTGAGCATCTATAGATCATGCCAACACTAGCCTAACTGATGAAGTCCTGGCCTTCAACTTTGCATGATTTGCATTTGCATTGTTTTGAATGTTACTAAAAGCAACATATGATTTGTATGTGTCTGTAGGCCTATGACGCCTTTCTCATATTTTTTAGAATAAAGCCTAGGCCGAACTTTAACAAGAATATAGCCTACACTTCACAAAAGGAGAAGAATCGATGAAACGGCTTCAAGAACAGCATTTTGGCCAAGGATCCAAATAAAACAGTAGTCTACTGTACAGATGCAGCATAGAACGTAGATACATAATACTTATCTAATTAATAATTATCTAAGTTAATAGGCCTATGAGAATGCAACGCTTTTTACGGTAGCCTAGGCCTATGCGTCTTGTGATTTTACTGTAGCCTAGGCTACAACTTAAGGCTAATTAGGCCCTATTGAATTCCTTTTATAGCCTACTAGGCTACTCATTATTATCGAATTATCTAGCTGATATATGAATAAAACAATAAGCCGTTTTAATGGCTATGGGCTACTAGTTGTAGCTATACACGAGTAACTCGTGACGAGTTGATGCGCTCTGCTTTTACGCGCGGTTGAGGCGGCAGCTCAAATACAATTTGCGCATATCCTCTGCACCTTGGCAGTGCAACTGCCACAGACAGCTATGGTGCACTTCATGCATTGGTAGACAGTTCTGTTCTTGCTGCAGCTTGTCTTCACCATGCAGGTATTTTTTGGGGGGATATTCTTCTGTGGACACTGTGAGGGGCGCCGCCGGTGGCTCTTTGGACGCCAGAGCGCGCAGCTCTTCAGCCAACTGGAGGATGTCGCGTCTGGGGAGGCTCTGCGTCTCTCCACCAGTCCCCAGCGAGTCCAAGCTCCCCCAATGAATAATACTTATTTATAATAGCCTACATAGCGCGAAACTGTGCATATAATAGGCTGTAGCCAGCGCGAAACTGCGCATTCCCTATAGCTGTTCATAGAACGGCTGGCGGCCGGTATAAATAAATAAAAACATACACAATATTTTGTTATTTGAATGATCTTGAATATATATATATATTCAAGATCATTCAAATAACAAAATATTGTGTATGTTTTTTTAATTTCTAATTTAACAATAGGGGGTGCAACAGAACACAATTTTAGGGAAAGTCATTGACAGGCGGACTTCAATGTTTTATTAAAATATAGTTATGTGCAAATTAAAACCCACAATCGTCCAATGGACCTTACACCGATTTTGGAAATCAGATAAAGGCGTTCACAAGACTATTTCAATAATCGCATTATTACAATTATCGGTTGACCGGCATATAGTGTGCATGTGAACGCACTCACTGTAAAACCTGCCGCTATGCACAAGATAGTTAATGTCCGGATATGATTGGTAATGAGTGATCTTTACTCATGGCGACTATTTCAATTTTGTATGGATCCACACCTCCGATCAAGCTTATTTTTTATTTGTATCGTGCTGAAGCCATCCTACTGCGCTCAGACTTGGCTACATTAGCTGGTGCCCCGTCTTCAAATTTACTTCCGGGGTTTACGAGTAGCCTACCAGTTGAATGCGTTCCAGAAACAAAACGCAAAACCCTCACGTTCACCACATCTTTACTAACAAATATATTTACAATACTGTTATTTTGCGCATTTGACTTAACAGACGCCACGTCTTGACCCGACGTCAGTTGCCGAGATAGATAGGCTACTGTAGGCCTAGATATATTATAGGTGTTCGTAATAATTAAATTGTGACCGCCGCTGGTAATTTGGTCCTCAACTAGGCATTTTCATTTTTCAGTTTTTTACAGATTATGAAAGTGCAGATTGTAAGCTTTCAAATGAGGTCTCATACATTGAAATCTGAACATATTTGAAGAAGATATGCTTATTTGAATGCTAGTACTGCCAAATCAACTTAGCTGAGAAATCTCCCTCCAAAGTTCTCCAACATTTTCACACCTCTGACTGCCAGGTAATGCGCGTGAACAATAGCCTGGTAACCACACCCCCAGCCACTCCCCCACTGGACGATCTGTCATTATCTGTCAGAGTGGCTGTCAACTTGGGGTATTACCTGAGAGTGGCTGCCAAGTGAGGTGCTCTCTCACTGATGATCCCACACTCTTTGAGTCAGTATTAATCTTGTGTTGTGAATGCAGTTAAGAACAATATAAGATGAAGTTCAAATTTAACGTTCTTTATTGTCACATACATGATATACATTACAAGCATAAGTAGTAAAGTGTACAAAAAAAGGCAACAGTCTAAGTGTTAAAGTGTACAGTCAGTTGTCTGTTGTATAGACAAGGTGCATAGTGTGCATTGTGATCAAGTGCACAACAAAGTAATAAGGTGCATAGTGTTCAATGTGATCAAGTGCACAACAAAGTAATAACAAGGTGCATAGTGTTCATTGTGATCAAGTGCACAGCAAAGTAATAACAAGGTGCATAGTGTTCAATGTGATCAAGTGCACAACAAAGTAATAACAAGGTGCATAGTGTTCATTGTGATCAAGTGTACAACAAAGTAATAACAGTCCCCAGCTCAATACTCAAGGTAATAACAGTACTCGGCTCAGTATTCAATATTCGAACAATGCAGTCTGTGCAAGTGTGCGCAAGTCTGTGCAAGAGAACAAGCAATGCTTCAGTATACAAACAGGAAAAGGCTGTGGCCTTTCTCCTGCAGTGCTGTCCGTCCTGATGATCTGCAGTGAATCTACAAGCGGACAGTCTTGTTCTGAGCTGCTGTGGAGTTTGGCGGGGGACATGTGATGTCTCGTCCCTCATCAGAACAGAACTCTCTGATCTTGTTAAAGAGATATGTCTGTCTGGCCATGTCCAGTCCGGGTGGGGCTTGCACAGGAAGACCTTCTCTGGGGGGCAGGACATCAGGCTTGCGCAGCAGCTGAAACTCAACTGCTGGTGCATCACGGTGTTCTCTGGCCACAACCATGCCAGGTCTCTCTGCATCAAAACTGCAATAGAATAGAAGGAAGAAAGTACATTAAACTATTGCCCACAGTACTGGCACTCCATATACATAAAAAAGTACCAGAAAGTGTTGATTAAATAGACTAGCTAATGCATGATAATTACCTGAAGTGCTGGTAACTCGAAATCTGTGGGAGTGCCCGGAAGTAGGGTTTCAGATGCTCTTGCCAGTTGTAGCATTCAACAAGCACGGTGCCGTCTTCCAGTCCAACAAGCTGGGGGATGTTGACGTGCTTCACAGGAGAGCTGTCCCTGACGACTCCAGCAATGGCAGACAGAGTGTCCACTCTGGTCTTCCTGAAGCTCTGCTTGACCAGGCCGAAGCACCAGTCAGGGCCAAACTTGGTGTGGCCTGCAATCAGGAAGTGGACGTCCAGCTGCAGGTGAAGCTTGTGCATGGTCCGCCAAGCACAGTACCACAGCACAAAATTGTTCTTGTTTCGTCCACGGCAGTTGTCGCAATGAAGGTCCACGTGTGTTTCTCCAACTCCATAGTTGTTGAAGAAATGATGCACGTAGTTGATGACTGCATTGCTGCCCTTGCTTGAGGCCATCCCTTCGTCGATCAGGTAGTTCACTTGCTTCGGTATTCCCTCACAGCAGACACCAAAAATGCCACACTTACGAGGAGTCAAGAAGTACATGGGTCCTGGCTGAAAAGGGTCAGAAGGGAAGTGAACCTAAGAGACAAAGGAAAAAATAGGAAGAAAAGGAAAAGATGAGATGCATTGAAAATCAAAAACACACATGTAACCCTAACTATATCACATCACATCACAACACACTCATCATAGGATGAACGTATTCTCACCTGTTGTGCAAAATCAAAGCTGTAGTGCATAGTGATCTTCTTGCTGGCTGGTGTGGAGGGGCCAAGGGAGAGCTGCAAATCCTCACAGGTCTTGGCACATGTAGCTTTCATGTCATTGTAGAGTGACCGCTCCTGTAGAACAAGGTTGAGATGCTGCTCCTGCTTCTTCAGCTTGGCTGATTTCACGTTGTCAGGCAGGTTGGCACTTCGGTAAACTTGATAGTTGTTGCTCTGACACTGCCAGCAGAGATCTGTCCGGGGTTTGGTGCTTGCTATGTGAGGGAGCAATGACTTCCACAGCCGTCTGAAGGTGTCCAGAGCCACAACACGGTGTTCTGAAAATAAATAATATTTTATTAGTATGATATTGAATTAAATATGTATGTTTTTAACCATAGGATGTAAATATGTATGTATTTATCCAACTTTTACATACCAAGCTTTTCCACAGCATCTTTGTAGAGCCGCCACACTGAAGCTTTGGAGACATTGGATGGCAGCAACTTTGCAGTTAAATCCCTGTGACCAGGGTGTCTGCCAGGCAAGACAATGACATGGTCTTCAGCGTAGTTGCCGATGAACGTCACAACTCGTTCGATGTCCTCTTTCTTAAGGAAGTAGCGGTTTGTACGTGGACCTTTCTTCCTTTCTCGCACTTGTCCACCATTCTCCTGGTAGTCTTGGGCTATGGCCTGGAGCTTGTTTTTGCTCATGCTGTAACCAAAACAAAAAACAAAGGTGTCAGACTAACATACCTCTCATGCTCTCTCATTCTGTTTCTCTCTGTAATATAGCTACCTAGCTAGCTAGATATTAGCTGCCTCGCTGGCTAGTTTAGGAACAAAGGGCTAGCTCAGCTAACTAGCATGTTAGCTAACGTTAGCTAGCTAGCCTTTGTTAGTTAGTGCTAGTGCCTTTATGCTAGCTAGACTTAGTCACTTGTTTAGAAAGGAGCTACTGCTAAACGACTAACGTTAATGTAAACAGCACAGATAGTATAAAGATAGCTTACCCTATAGAAAAGCAGAAAGCTTGGCGGCAGACAACAGTCGTGTGAATCTGGTACGTCGTTCGCCGCAACTTTCGTTTGGCAGCCACCTGCTTTGTTGATACAGTCATCTCTGTATCACAGTTCATCAAGTACAAAACTGCGTGTACGAACGAGTCCTCCTCTCCTGGAGTTCTAGCTGCCATGTTCAGTCTCGACCGGTAAACCACTTCAGGGTTCACTTTGCGAAGGCAAGAGGTAGGAGCCACAGCAGAATTCTCCTTTCCTCTCACTTGGCACTTGCAATCAAAGTTTTTGATCCTGTCCATTTCTTCTGCTTCACAGTCGATGTTCACGGTAACAATATCGATTGCTCGTAAAACTCTTTCCATGTCCTGGATGTCATCCCCGTCTTCTCCATCTTCGTCGACTTCCAGCTCGAGATCAGAAGCATTGTCCTCTTCTTCACTACCACATTCCGAGTTTGTACCATCGTCAACATCCATGTAGTCCTTTAGGTACGAATCCATAAGTTCTCCATTGTCGAATCGTCGAGCGGCGTTGAGCAGATCTTTGTTCAGAGCTTTCGCAAAAGCTGTAGCATCCATGGTAAACTTGGAACTGAATGTAAACAAAGACGGCGTGCTGTTCTTATGGGCAGGGTGGGGGGCGGAGAACCCGGAAGCAATAGCCAATGAAAACAAATCATGCTAATCGATCTGCCCGCCCCCAAACCCGGCTCGAAATCAGCTAAAAACGAGCTTAGTTTGCAGACTAATTAAACGTATTTCGTGAACCTAAAACTGTTGTCTGTTATAGTAAGTAGGTTCTTCACAACTTCAACTTTGGTAATACGCAAAAAAACAAAAAAAAAGTTTTTTGAGCTATTTTGCCCTCTAGCGCATTTCGGGGTTTGCCGAGTTGCGGACCAAATCACCAGCCGCTGTCACAATTACATCGAGATGGAGAAAACATGTGTTTGAGAACAAGATAATAATAACAATTAAACCTTATTTGTATAGCACCTTTCATACAGATAAATTCAGCTCAAAGTGCTCTACAACAGAGCATTTAAATTAGAGAATGTGAAATTTAATGATGCTTCATTCGTAGACTATAGGAGAAAAACACTGAGCCCAGCCTGCTAAATCTACTCAAAGACGCCACTTGGCGGTGGTGCATCACTAAAACGAAATAACACCCCTCTGAAATCCCACCAGATTTCCAACGGGATTTCCCTGCCAAATACCGCAAAGGTGAAATGCTGCAGCATGTGACATTTCTAACTTCCCACATCTGTATATATATATATATATACATATAATATATCTGTTCTAGCAAAATTGCTATGAGGACTTATATTTTGATTTAGAAAAATGTTTTTCGGATTCTTACTAAATGTAGAATGTCCCCCAGTTAAGGCTGGTGGTGGGGTTCTGACACTTCATAGTTTGTTAAAATAAAAACATACAGGATGATGATGAGGAATTATACTTCATAATTAATTATAATAATATTAATATATAAACAGCAATTCTGTTGCGTTGAAAGCACAGCAATTGCAATGCTAATTAATATTAGGCTAAAGAAATGCCTTTTTCCCTCAGTTTAAACCATTTTGAACCGACTTCCGGCTTCGTCCGAATACGAATCCGAATAATTAGCTGTCAAATACAAATACAAATAGTGGGCTCCCGGCACACCCCTACTATCTAGATCAGGGGTGTCAAACTCAAATACACAGTGGGCCAAAATGTAAAACTTGAACAAAGTCGCGGGCCAACATTGAACAAATGAAAATTTTAATATGGACCCAAACAAGGTTTGCTTTAACATTGAATATGCACTTATCACTTTCGCTTTTGGTGCGCATCAATGGTGTGCACTAACATATGTGAATACGCCCTCAGACACAAGTGTTGGTGCTCCATCTGCTCAGTAGAGAAGCTTGTAAAACCCTGACTGTCCTACAGCCAGGCAGACAGACAGACAGCCGGCATGCAGACAGACAGCCAGGCAGACAGGCAGGCAGACAGGCCGGCAAGAAGGCAGACAGGATTGAATGAACAGGAACAGAGCAAACACAGCGGCCGGCTAGGTCAACACAGGTGTCTCTATCACAGTGAGACGTTACATAACGTAAAGCTTCTGTTTTCTGCCTTTCTTTTCGCCATTTTTAAGAAGGGGTAACACGGTTACAGTTGTAGTATGAGATTGCTATGACTACAGTCACAGAAGAGAGGGCGTTTCTGGGTCCTGTCTTGATTGACGCGCCAAAACAACAGCAGAGCATTATGGGATTTGTAGTATTAGCGGTGAATGCGCTGTATAATACTGGCGGGCCAGCTCTAGTAGTCATTTGGTATTGCCTTGCGGGCCAAATATAATTACACTGCGGGCCAAATTTGGCCCGCGGGCCAGAGTTTGACACCCCTGATCTAGATGATCTGTGTAGCAGCATAGATAAAGTGACAGAAGAAAACATGGAGGTACTTTTACTGGGTGATTTCAATATAAATTGGAATGATACAACGAATACAAACAGAATAAAGTTGGCAAGGTTTACAGAGTCCCGCAACTTAAACCAAATGTGTACCAGTGCAACACGATTCTCCACCAGAAATCATGAGATAATAGAGATATGTATTGATTTGATTTTCTGCAGTCTATCACATTAGTCTAACATTGACTATAACAAAAAACACCAGGGCTGCGTTCAAATTCTGCTAACAGAGGCAAACGTTCGTCGCAAACATGTTTTCTCCAAACGGTCACATTTGAACGGCTTTTAATGAACGTTCCAAATAGTTTGCATAAACGCAACAATCCCCATCTGGGAGCACATCTCCAGTAAGCCTGGGTCCATTGTGATGCTCGTTCCGTTACTGGCGAACTACCTCTCCAGACTGTTCGCTTATGTTAGCAAACGTTTGCGGCGAACACAAAGCTAACGGAAAATAGTTCACTCACGTTCGCAAACATTCGCTATGTTCGCTGAATTTAAACGCACCCCAGAGTTCCCAAGAAACCACAGCATATTGTTGTAAAGAGGAGTTTTAAACATTTTAATCAATGTGAATTTCAAAAGGATTTAATAGCAGTACCTTGGGAATTGGTGTATCTTGAAGATAACTTATTAACTCCGCCCCAGGGGCAAAGCCCCGTAAAGTTTTCGCCCCTGTTTGTCTGTCTGTCTGTGTGTGTGTGTGTCTGTAGGCGGACAGGATTAAACATAAACTACCTGCCCGATATGCATGGAACTCGGTGGAGAGGTGCAGCATGGGCCAAGGAAGTCACCATTACATTTTGACCATGATTCATTCATAGGTGGTTCTACAGTACCCATATTACTGTAACTTCAGTGTAGTGGGGGATTTAGGTTTCAGTTTCTTCATAGGTTTCAGGTTCTTGGTGTCACTTGCAATACCGAGCTTGGCCACTACGCCAAAAACTGGCTGTTCCTCGCCATGGGGGCTTGCTTCATGCGCCACTGAGCAACTTTCATTGGATTGAATGGGCCGCCATCTTTGCATGCCTTATCCACTTCGTATCTATTTACTTTTTCAGCTCGATCCGGAAGGTAGAACGCTAGAGCCCTCCTACCATATGTTTTCAGTCCGGCGGATGGAAGATGATGCTGCTGCAGTGTTATTATTTAAATCAGCAATATTAAAATTTCGCCTTGCGCCTGACGAGACTATTGGCTGCAGTGTAGAGAGTGACAAACAAGCTGCTAAAGCTATTGCTGATTATGGTGTTTTGTGCGCACAATACCACTTAGTGCGTTGTTATCAACTTGTTTGCTAACAAAGGCTAGAGCTACTAGTTAGCTGTTGATAACGAGATCAGCTGTTGCAACTGGAACGCTCACCTCGGGAGTGACCATTGCTAGTTCCCACTCACACCTCCTGAGACAAACGGAATGCACCATAACATTATATTTCTCATTCGTGTGGATAGTTCAAGCGAAGACACTTTCAGGTGCATGGAAATAAAGTGTCTGCACATTAAAATGATTGACTTCATAGAAAACTATATCTCGCCTATAGACTATAGATTTAACATGTCATTGGCTGTATAACTCCCATCTCAAATGTACATCCTGTAAACTACTGTCTGCAGACTATGAACCAGCCCGCTCCTCCCTCCACTACTGCTCTGCTTGGCTGTTAATGAATGTGAATGGGAAGTCTTCACAAATCTAGCAACGTTTTGGAAATTGGAGAGGAAAGATGTCAAGCAGAAAGAGGAAACTACAGGTGGTGCTACAGTAACCAATTCAAAAAGCCAGTAGGAGAGCACAGCACATGAGAGGTGGTGGGAGGTGGGAGGAAAGGTAGAGGGGGTGGGGGGACAGGGACAGAGGTCTGTACTCTGAGTGCAAACCCCTCTAGTTTGACAAATAGAATGCAGTCTACGTTCATAAATGGGTCTTCTTCTTCTTCCTCACATCCTATGAAGTGTGGTGTACCGCAAGGTAGCTGCCTGGGTCCACTTCTCTATTTAATTTACACAAATGATTTTCAATTTATACTATCTAAGTCCAGCACTACGGTTTTTGCTGATGACACTACGGTGTACACAGCTGGAAACTCAGTAACACAAATAGAAGAGGCCCTTCAAAAAGACCTACTAAATATTTACCACTGGGTCTGTAAAAATAAACTTGTATTAAATGCTAAGAAAACCAAAATCATGGTGCTTGGATCTAGGAATAAGGTGGCTAAAGAGATTCAGTTAAATGTTTTTTCAGAGGGAGAACACATTGAACAGGTTGCAGTTATCAAACTTTTAGGCATTCATTTAGATAATCATCTATCATGGACTCCCCATATCAATCACCTGTCAAAAAAGATAATTGGCACAGCGTGTACGATTCGGAGGATAGCTGGTTATTTACCTTTGAAAGTATTGAAGCAGTTAACCCTTGCTTTAATTGGCAGTAAGGTCAGCTATTGCTCAGCTATTTGGGGTAATGCAGCTATCGGTGAGATAGGAAGACTTCTGTAGCAGTTTAGGAGCTTATAGCTTTATGGAAATATGACTATGACTTGGTATAATTTATGATTATACCACGGCTATCACAACTAAGAAATGGAAATGGATTTAACTACACTAAATCAACTCGAATGGGACACCACCCTTATGCAAAGGGAAACAGATAGCCTATCAATAGTCTAATGTTATATCAATCTCAGTCTGAAAGGAAGTCTTTGACTCAATGAAGTGACCTAGAGATCTGTTGATGACGCTACAACGACGGGGTCAAAGCATGGAATATTTATTGAAGTATACTAATCAATTATCAGGATAATCTGAAAACACACAATTCAACAATATATGGGAACACAAATGTGGCAGGATGGAAACAAAGCAGGAATGGAATAAATGATAGGTAGGTCGTCCACCGGCTCGTTGCATCGCGGTTTTGCTGTTGTTGGCGTTGTGAGTCTCAGCGACCCAGAGTTCAGGCTGGACACTCAGATTTTGCAGAGTAGTACAGAGTCTATTCCGGCGCTGTTTGGTGTACAGCCAACCGAAACGGTTCAGAATTAAAATTTCAAAGCTTCACTGCTCCCCCTTTCGCTCTTGCCGAAAGGATGGATCCAAGGAACAGTTGTGGATTGGTTGCTTTTCAGTAGATACAAAGCGCATTGACTCGCCCGTACCTACGGCTTGGTCTGGAAGTTCCACTGAGGCAATTACTGGCTTTTAACGGCACACAGGATCCGTGATGTTTTGAACAGATGAAACAAGAGAAAGAACAATGGTGTCTCACAGCTTAAATACCTGCGGCTTGTCGGGGGTGGGTGCTTGTGACCCCCGTCCGGTGATTGGGCATTTGATTCGTGACCTCTCCTTTGGGGGGGTGGGAGAGACTGATGGTAATTTTCAGGATTTTCAGGATATGTTTTAATCCGATCTCATTACCACCACATTGGAAGGACATTAGTAAAAATGACATTATCATATTTAGTACATTGGCCGGAGCACATAGAGTATAAACACTTGCATCTTTAATCACACTCACATGTTGGATTCACAATTTTTAATACTGCTCTGAGCCCATTCGCTCCCCAAACCCCGTTAATTCACAGACATGTCCCCCATTGAAGAATAAACACTGGCACTGGGAGAATGACTCAGTTTCAAGGCTGAATTTTCTTATGCGTGCATGCTCTGGAATGTCTTCCAGACAATCTGGTGTACTGCGGTTGAAGCTAGAGAGGGAGGGGGAGAGAGATAGAGAGGAAGTGAGAGGGTCGTAAAGTTTGGCCTGTTCCGGCCGAATCCTTTGATGTGGAACCAGGACGTTGGTGTGAACAGCCCCGGTTCTCCTTTTTGCTTACACAGGCCCCCTTACAACAAAAGGGAGTATGTGAATGAAGTGTAATCCGACCCTTTTAATGACCATTCGGAGGAATGAGAGTGTGAGTGTGAAAGGCCTTATCTGGCCCCATCTGGAGTAGTGAGTGCCTGCGCATGGCTCCTCCGCTACACTTCAAAAGGCACAGAATAAAGCAGCTAGAATTATCTTGAGATGTGCGTATGACACCCCAGTTACAGAATTACACAGGACTCTGGGGTGGTTGTCTGTGAATGACACCATTGACAAAAGCCTTTTGGGTTTATGTTATAATGTACATCATACAAAGAAACCAAGAGCTATTTTTTGTCCAACTCCCCTTGGTTAGAGATAGACATTCTCTCGATACAAGAACTACTGCAGGCACAAACTATGTTATACCAAAACCAAGACTGGAGATGGTAGGAAGAGCGTTCTCCTATCAGGCTTGTCAGAGGTGAAATGGACTACCTGAAACCACTAGGGTAATGGGCATACATGGTTTTAAGAAACAACTGAAATCATATCATAAGTATATGGACAGTAGCAGGTAATGGTACTGTATATTCCATATATAGGGAATCGGTTGTATTTGTATCCAAGTATTAGGAATATGTTTAGTTTAGTTTAGTTTATTCAACATATCAGTTGAAAATACGTCATGCATTAAAACAAATATCAAGGATAGCACAAAACGTTGTGGACTTATTTCCGTTGGGGTCCTTGGTCTCAACATAAAACACTTAAAACACAAACACATAAAACTACATAACACAACATGTACACATACTAACAATCCCTCCCTCCCCTACCTGTCTATTCTTGGACTTTGGCTAGTAGCCATTTCCTAACATTCACCTTAAAACTGTGTGGGTTCGTGCTCTGTTTGATGGCCAAAGGCAGTTCATTCCACTCATGTGCTCCTGTGTAGGCAAATTAGCATTGCCCCATTTTGGTTCTACACCTCAGGGGGAGCAGATTGGCTAAGCTGGACCTAGTCATGTGGTTGTGCGATTCCCCAACTCTGGAGAAATAGCTGCTTAGGTATGCTGGGGCCCTGTTGTTAATGCCTTGTGTTTAGCCTCAGCTGAGTCACTCTAGCCTCAATTGGTAGCCAGTTAAGCTCTTGGAAGTACCTCCTTCCAACATGGTCATGAGGGCCTAGCCCCATCACGACCCTAACTAGCTTGTTTTGAGACACCTGCAGTTTTCTTTTTAATGAAGTTGACAGACCTGCTGACCATGCTACACTGGCGTAATCTAGATTGCACTGCACTAGACTATTGGCTAGTAGATGTAGGCTTTCTCTGTCCAGCAGTTTGGCCTTTCTGGCAAGAAACCTTGTGCGAGCGTTAACTTTACCCAGCACCTGTAAGGCCACTCCCTCCCCACCCAAACTGTCATCTAAAACACACCCCAGGTACTTCACTGATGTCTTTGCAGCTATCTCCACAGACCCTACCTCTACTCTTAGCCCCTGGGCCTTCTTAAATCTGGGTTTAGACCCAAATAGAATAGACTCTTGTTGTAGAAGTTTCGATCTTTAGTCAAAAATAAAGTATTTGCCCAGGTTCGCACAAAAAGGTTCAGTCAGATTTATCTTTATTCATCTATACGTCATAGTAAGGTGACGGATATCAAACAGTGGTCGAGGGATGAAAAGAACAGCGCGGTACACTTTGAATATAGACAAAGGAACAAAAGGCCTGAGCCAGGACGGGAAGGTTGAAGTGTGAGGCCTTTCCTGTCCTGGTGAGGAATGCAACAATCTTAAAAGAGAAGTGAAGAAGACAGAGGTTCAGGAGGTGTTTGGAATTACAAAAGAGAGAGGAACAAAGGTTTAAGGTGTTTACAATAGCAAAAGGCAGGGGACTGGATCAATAGGTTTTAAAGAACAGAAAGCTATCTGAATAGTCTTGAGACTAGTTGTAAAATTCTATGACAATCTCCCTCATATGTGGCTGAAACAGCCACATAAAAAATATATACATCAAATATAAAATAAGCATAACCAAAAATCAATTCCAAACACAAATTGTAAAACTCAAACTATGCTACACATGTGGAAAGGAAGTAATCTCTCCACTAGGTGGAGCAAAAATAAAAAAAGAATTTTATTGTGAAATATTTAACAAAAATAGATTATTTTCTTTCCACATGTAAATCACACACCAAAACTCCCTTGTTTCAGAAATTTGACAGGAAACAAGATTAAAAAAATGGCATGATTACTAGACTAAAAGGGACAACCATTCACCAAAAACCTTGATATAAAGAAACAAGGTAAAAAGGTGACATGGTTACCAGTTTAAAGGTTGACGTTCTGAAAAGGGGAAAAAACCTCTTGGTCAAATTTTGAGGAAAAAACCCAAAGAAGTAAAACTTCAAATCCATTTATCAGCTCATGTTTCAAAACATTATAAATCTTGTAAGTAGATACTATGCATTTCGTCGAGATAATTTTCAAAGGGGTCATCTACTTCTCCGCTCGGCCCTGAAGTCTGGACCATAAGTGCTTTAGCTGGAATATCCACTAAACACTTTGTAGCACATTTGATAATCACTGAAATGATAATGAACCCAAAAATAATACACACAAGAACAATAATAATAGTCCTAAAAATATTACCAAAACCTGAAAATGCATTATCAACCTGTCCCCAAATGTCCCAGGTATGTAATTTGTTTAAGGTCTCAAGTCCTCTTTTGTTTGCTTCATGAAATTCAGCTAGTGTGACATTTGGATCAGAAATGTACAAACAGCATTCACTCCCTACGATGGCACATGTACCTCCTTGAGAGGCTAGGATTGTATCTAATGCGAACCTATTTTGGAGAACGACTTTCTTCATTTCATTTACTTCTTGGGCAAGGGCAGAAATAACTCTATCAGATGCATTTATGTGATCTTGTAGGACATACGGTAAAACCTGTATTTCAGCATTATTCTGAAGAAAACCATAACTAGGAATCAGCATTCCTAGTGCCGCATTGAAAATTGCGAGATCCCTACGATGTCTAATAGTAGTTTGTTTATGGAGTACTTTCATCTCTTCCTGAGTAACTTTCCTAATCATAGGAATTAAATGAGCTAAATAACAACGTCCCATACTATCCTCAGGTAGTTTAGAGTAGGCAGTGTTTCCACAGACTAGGGAGATGCCTTCAGGGAGTTCTATTTCCTTGCCTCGATACAGATACTCATAGACTGGGTCTATACAAGAACTGGTTCCTAAATCAGTAATGGCTGAGTCTAAGTTCTTCCTAAAAACATCAATACAACCTGTTACCTTCTGGAGAGGTACGACTTTGAATTGATCAGTGTTTGTTTGAACTCTAAGATTAGTTTGGTTAAATAGTTTTCTCTGAGACTGAACAAAACAATCAATAATCTGACATTTTAACCCAGAAAAAAACAATTGAATTTCTCCATTCTACAGTTGTGGATAAGCCAGTACACGCTAACTGTGGAGTTAAAGGAACTGTATATACCTGTGTGAAGACAGCTTGAATATTATGAATTAACTGGGGTCCAGGTACTCTGGAAAAATGTATAACTCTAGCTAGTTCTAGTCGAGTAAATTCTCTTGGTTCCTGGTTTTGATTGACCTGCATAGTTTACTGTGTTAAAATGCTATTCTCTATACCGTCGTAGGAATTAATAATCTATCTACTCCTGCATGAAATTGACAAGATGAGACTTGTTCCCTAGTGGAGAATGTATGGGTTGCTAACCCTTGCCAGTCATATTGTAACCACTCAGCTTGTGTTAAGGGAATTGGATATAGGGTAGGTGATGATGTACTAGCCGGGACCTGTTGACAAATCCAACAATCATCATAATTCTTTTGATGCAAATTCCCTTACCATACTTACAGATGTGGGAACATAAGAATGTAACTTGACCCGCGGCATTCTAACAGGCGCTTTACGGCATTCCGCACCACCGCTCGCCTACCCATAGGGGCGCAGTAATACCACTCATTGACCCATTGCTGTAGCTCATCTCACATCTCACATTAGATGAGCCTACCGTTCTCAAACTCCTTGTTCTCTGTCTGGTTGTAATTTAATTATTACGAACAAAGCCTATCTATTTATAGTTTCTATCTCTGTAAATGTCGCCGGGTCTATATCTGTTAACTGTCGGGACAAGTAGAAGTTTAATACATTAGGCTGACTGAGTGTTCTCATATGGAACATGGCATCAGGACGAGTAAGATGGCTAACGGAGATGACCAGAGATGTGTTTGAAATGGTTCACTCACTCCCTATTCCCTATTACCATGGATGTATTGAGTGCGACTCATAGTGAACTACATGGGGAATGATTTAACAGTTTTGGGACACATGGAATGTAACTGCGTAAGATATTCATGACTCAAACAAGCAGACGCGCCGATCACTGATGGCAGCAGGTTGAAATATCAGGTAGTATTCAGGTTCCATGTTTAGTTGAATGATAAATCCCATATAAATGGTTGGAATTCTAATGATGTGCAAGTGTGATTTTGTCAACTTTAGTGCTGTCTGCTAATAGCAGGCTGTGAAGCTGCACGATAAGACCGTGATAGCAAGTTAGCTCACGACAGCAGCTTCCATAATATTAAAGGTAGCTGTCGGTGGCTAAAAAACAGATAGCTAACTTTACAACGTTGATTCCTGTAGCTATTTTGATTTTGATGCTATTAGTTCAACTTCTGTTTCTCGGGCAGAAACGGAGACGAACTCGCATTAGCAGCAAAGCAGCTAGAGGAATGATCTTAACATTAGCTAACTGCTTTAGCTACCGCTAGCTACCGTCTTCTTCACTTCTCCTTCGGTAAAACATGACACCGTTGTGTTGTGGTATTGTGGAGGGCTTAGGCAGAATCAGGAAGAGAAAACACTTTTGCCCCATATAAGTAAAATAATGGTCTCATAAGCATTTTTCGATTGTAAAATTGTGTTCACTTGTTTTAGTTTGCAAACATATGCAATTTTCTTAGCATATCTACTGGCTACATGATAACATAGCTGCAGGGGTGCGCGAGTGACATTTGGGCAGAATGAACAGGTGAAATGAAAGCTCTCGAAGAGATCTTTCTAATGCTATTGGTCAGCTTTGTATGTAGTTTTAATGTGAAATCTTGAATGCAGTCAAGACAAATTATTTTGCCTCTTAACTTTTGTCAAACCCCCATGGTTCCAGTCAATTGGATTATAGGCTATAGGCTACTTTCGTTTACAATGACGATGCCAATAGTTAGGGTGAGGAAAACGACGCGCGGTCTCTTTAGCCCTGAGACCATCAGGCAGGCAGCTCAGGAGGTCGTTGAAGGCTATATATATTATTATGATATTATGTCTTATAATACATTCGTTGAAAGTACACAGGCGGATCTACTATACGGAATTGGACCGAGGAGTGTTCTCATATGGAACTAGGCTGCACACGCCCGCCCGCGACAAGAGCTGAATTGTAGTCAGCTTTCCCCGCTGCGCGCAGGACACGTGCGTCCCCCGCTGATCCGAGCGAGAACGCAGGCGGAATGTCGCTCCCCGTCTGAAACGGCCTCGACTCCTGGAATCCCAAGGTCTTTCATATTGAAATTCTCTTGATGGTCTGGGAAGTTGCGACACATGTTAAGGGAGTGCATCAGTCGTGAGCCTTGACAGTAGGCTACCAGCCTGCGCTGCGCTCAGCACAAAGTTGGATGAATGGATGGACTTATTGGAATCCTGGAAAATGTTGCTTGCGCTCTAAAATCATGAAAGCATTAATGTAAAAATGCAGCAACAGAAGTAGTCTAGATGAGATGGTGGTTTAAATGAATGGCAACACATAAATTGAGACATAAATTGAGACTGGTGATAATGCTGATAATCTACAGTAGGGCCTACCTCTGGCTGAGTTCATGGTTACAGCCATTCATCTCTTACACATGGGCCTATACAATACTTGCACAATCTACTTTGGACGTTAAATCCATCCATCAATCAAACTAGCGAATTCAATGGCCGGTCATGGCAAAGCACCCGCTAACGCAGGCTACCCCCCTCCCCACGATCCAGGGCTAGGAAACCGGTTCATCCAGTTTATTTGAATATAAAAGAATTGGGGGGGGGGGGGTTACAATAGTCTAGTCCAGGTTCGCTGGCGAGTGACGAGCTAGTCAGATGGCGCATGCATGTGTGGACATTGTAGGCCGATTCTGTAAAACCTAAAGAATAAAAGTAGGCTACGTTCAACATTCATTGGAGTGGTCCAGTTGGATAGGCTAGTCTAATCTAAATAAATTGAGGACCTGTATTTTCAGTGTTTGCTGGTAGCGAATGCCACAGACAGACAGGAAATCTTTTCGTTTCATTGTTTCATTGTTTGTGCTCTGTATGCACAAGATAGTTAATGTTCGGATATAATTGGCAGTAGGGCGGGAAAAAACCCTATCAAAGGCCAAGATTAGAAGGGATTTGAAGATGTAATTGGTCATTTTAAATGGGCCTACTTTATCTTTTGATGCCTATTTGAACAGACTGCATCGATCAATTCAATGACTCTCCATGTTTTTCAGTTTTACCCTTTTCATCAATAAAACATCATTTTTACATTCATGTCTCAACCATTATTATCGAATTATCTAGTTGATATATGAATAAAACAATAAGCCGTTTTAATGGCTATGGGCTACTAGTTGTAGCTATACACGAGTTGATGCGCTCTGCTCTTACGCACGGTTGAGGCGGCAGCTCAAATACACTTCGCACATATCCTCTGCTATAGCCTCTCACAGACAGCTAGGTGCACTTCATGCATTGTTAGACAGTTCTGTTCTTGCTGCAGCTTGTCTTCACCATGCAGGTGAAGACAAACAGCCGGTGGCTGTTTGGACGCCAGAGCGTGCAGCTCTTCAGCCAACTGGAGGATGTCGCGTCTGGGGAGGCTCTGCGTCTCTTCACTAGTCCCCAGCGAGTCCAAGCTCCCCCAATGAATAATACTTATTTATAATAGCCTACCTAGCGCTAAACTGTGCATATAATAGGCTGTAGCCAGCGCGAAACTGCGCATTCCCTATAGCCGTTCATGGAACGACTGGGGGCCGGTATAAATAAATAAAAACATACACGATATTTTCTTATTTGAATGATCTTGAATATATATATATTCAAGATCATTCAAATAACAAAATATTGTGTATATTGTGCATGTGAAGGCACTCACTGTCAAACCTGCCGCTATCTATGCACAAGATAGTTAATGTCAGGATATGATTGGCAATGAGTGATCTTTACTCATGGGGACTATGTCAATTTTGTATGGATCCACAAGTCGATCAAGCTTATTAGGGCCCGAGCACTGGCGGTGCGAGGCCCTATTGAAACTCGAAGGATTATTATTATTCTTCTCCTTCTTCTTCTCCTTTACTCCAAACAAATGCCTTTTAGGCGGCCTGAACATCGATGAAAACGGATGAAACTTTGCAGATACGTCAGTCCCGGTGAAAAATTTGATAATTCATGGGTGACGGAAATGGGCGTGGCAAAACGGCTCAAGAGCGCCCCCTGGAAAGTTTAAAATGGCGAGCCCCACCTTTCAGTTTGATGTAGGCTAACGAAATTCGGTGGGCATATGTATTTCATCGCGCCACACTTAAATGTCTCTTGGAGCTATACCCAACATGCAACAGGAAGTCCGCCATTTTGCTCTTAATGTGCCATTTTGTCCTTGTTTTGACCATTTCCATGCCTCGTACTTCGACGAACTCCTCCTACAGATTTCATCCGATCAACTTCATATCGGGTCAGCTTCATCTTAAGACCTTTGTGATCAAAAGTTATCAAAAAAATTGAGTTTTCACCAAACACCCTTGCCGTGGCGCCTTGCCAAAGTTTGACATTTCGCCATAAAACACGAAGTCCTCATAACTCCTCCATACATTATCCAATTTGTCCGATATATCTCACGCTTCATGACGGTTCTGTCCTGAACACATCTATGTGTCAGTATTGCGTCATACTTATAGCGCCACCTATTGGTGAAACAGGAAGTCCTCATAACTCCTCCATACATTATCCAATTTGTCCGATATATCTCACGCTTCATGACGGTTCTGTCCTGAACACATCTATGTGTCAGTATTGCGTCATACTTATAGCGCCACCTATTGGTGAAACAGGAAGTCCTCATAACTCCTCCATACATTATCCAATTTGTCCGATATATCTCACGCTTCATGACGGTTCTGTCCTGAACACATCTATGTGTCAGTATTGCGTCATACTTATAGCGCCACCTATTGGTGAAACAGGAAGTACTCATAACTCCTCCATACATTATCCAATTTGTCCGATATATCTCACGCTTCATGACGGTTCTGTCCTGAACACATCTATGTGTCAGTATTGCGTCATACTTATAGCGCCACCTATTGGTGAAACAGGAAGTCCTCATAACTCCTCCATACATTATCCAATTTGTCCGATATATCTCACGCTTCATGACGGTTCTGTCCTGAACACATCTATGTGTCAGTATTGCGTCATACTTATAGCGCCACCTATTGGTGAAACAGGAAGTCCTCATAACTCCTCCATACATTATCCAATTTGTCCGATATATCTCACGCTTCATGACGGTTCTGTCCTGAACACATCTATGTGTCAGTATTGCGTCATACGTATAGCGCCACCTATTGGTGAAACAGGAAGTCCTCATAACTCCTGCATACATCATCCGATTTGCACCAAATTGCTGACGCTTCATGAAGGTGGCCTTCTGAACCCATCTATGTGTCGGTATTGAGGCACACTTACAGCGCCACCTACTGGTGAAACAGGAAGTCCTCATAACTCCTACATACTTTGTCCGATTTACACAACATTTCTCACGCTTCATCAAGGTACTGTCCTGAACACATCTATGCGTCGGTATTGAGTCACGCTTAGAGCGCTACCTACTGGTGACAGGAAGTTTCTGTCAGTACTGGACACCGAAATAGCACACCCTTTAACGGCGCCACACCCCGACCCGCGTGGGGTGCGAGGGCCCGCTCACTGCTGCTCGCAGCACTAGTTTTTTCTTTGTATCGTGCTGAAGCCATATAGCCTACTGCGCTCAGACTTGGCTACATTAGCTGGTGCCCCTTCTTCAAATTTACTTCCGGGGTTTACGAGTAGCCTACCAGTTGAATGCGTTCCAGAAACAAAACGCAAAACCCCCACGTTCACCATATCTTTACTTACAAATATATTTACAATACTGTTATTTTGCGCATTTGACCTAACAGCCACCACGTCTTGACCCGACGTCAGTTACCGAGATAGAAAGGCTACTGTAGGCCTAGATATAGGTGTTCGTAATAATTAAATTACATCCAGATGGAGAAAACATGTGTTTGAGAACAAGGTAATAATTACAATTAAACGTTATTTGTATAGCACCTTTCATACAGATAAATTCAGCTCAAAGTGCTTTACAACAGAGCATTTAAATTAAAGAATGTGAAACTTAATGATGCTTCATTCGTAGACTATAGGAGAAAAACAGAGCCCAGCCTGCTAAATCTACTCAAAGACGCCACCTGGCGGTGGTGCATCACTAAAACGAAATAACACCCGTCTGAAATCCCACAAGATTTCCAACGGGATTTCCCTGCCAAATACCGCGACGTGAAATGCTGCAGCATGTGACATTTCTAACTTCCCACATCTGTATAGCAGTGTTAGGATGGGTCTTCCGATCTGAGTTAGATGACCTGGTTAAATACTTGCTACAATTAAATACCATAGTAGAGGGATAATCTGGGACAGGTTTGCAAATATCAGCACCATAGTTCTTGCTTCGAGCTACATTAATCACATCTCTGCTTAAAACACACCAATATGGCATTGCCCAACTCTTTTCATCAGCATTGGTCAGAGTCACCAGGGTAGATCCAAGGAACTTCTCATCGTCTTGGATTTTGACATCTGTAGAGCGTAACAGAGTCCAGTCATTCTTGTTCACAGTGTATATCCAACAGTCATTTAGGTGACACTTCTCTTTTGGGCGATATGAATGTCATTGGGGAATGCAAGGCGTCTTCTCTTCTAGATCGCAACTTCAATGTCGCGTTGTTTGAATCAGTTATGTTCAATGTTAGTTGCAGTGTGTGCAGGTGTGTGTGCGGTGCATCTTGTGAGGTCATGGCTGTGGAGTTTCTCCATGTTTCCATCATAACGCCCATAGCTTTGGCCTCTGAGCTCTCTGGTTCAGCTGCATCCTTGATCTCCTGGTGTTGGCGATCCCCTGGTGGACCGTCCTCTGCTGCTTGGACCCGTCGGCAATGGCTCGCATGGATCCACGAAGTCCTCTCAGCTACTTTGACAGCCATCTGCGTGGTGAGTAGAACCTGGTACGGCCCGAGCCACCTCGGCGAGTTCCAGCTCCTTCGTCTGTGGTCGCAGATCAGGACCCAATCCCCAGGCTGGATGTGATGCAGGAACCCCTCCTTAGCCTCAGGAATGGCGGTCCTCACTCTGTTGAAGACATATTTTAGAATGTTATTCAGTGCAAAACAATATTGTACCATATCATCTTCACATGACATGAGACTAATCTTATTTTGGGGAAACGGTGTGTTAGTCATTTTCATAGGTCGACCAGTAAGGAATTCATATGGAGCCAGCCCTGTGGTCTGGTGCGGTCTCCCTCTCATGTACATGAGTGCCAGAGGTAGAACTTTCATCCATGACAGACCTGTCTCTGCCATCAGCTTGATGAGCTTCACTTTCAGAGTTTGATTAGCTCTCTCCACTATTCCAGCACTTGCTGCATGATAGCTACAATGCGTTCTAAGGTCAATCTGTAGGCTATTGCAGATTTCCTGAATGACACTATTTACAAAATGGCTCCCTCGATCTGAAGAGTTTGGTTGGCAGGCCCCATCTCGGAATGATCTCTCTCAGGAGACTCTTTGCCACTGACAACGCTGAGGCATGCCTGCAAGGAAATACCTCAGTCCATTTGGAGAAAACATCAGTTAACACTAGGCAATATTTGTTGCTTAAGGGGAGACACCCCAGGTGAATAGGAAAAAAAAAATCCTTAATAGGTGTCACCATCAAACTCCCCCAGTTTGTTAGGTACATTAAGGAGCATCTTTTTTGTATTACAAGTTTTCTGAAATCTTATGGATAAATATGCAAATTAGGCATTATATGCTCTAAATATGCGCTAATTTGCATAATTTCAGGAATCCATTTTTTTTAACTGGTTCAAGCCAGATTCAAAATTCTTGTTTCATTTTGTTCACATATCCCTATTCAAACTTTGTCCAAGGGGGATTTTTGATATCTCTTTTCTTCACTTCAGAAATCAGAAAATACTGTCAACAGTCATAAAAAGACCAATTTTCGCCATGTTTTAGGGATAAACTGTTATATAAATCAGGCTATGAATGAAATTTAAAAAATCCCCCTTGGACAAACTCTCAGAATATGGATTGGAACAAAACTGGAAAGTTAGGTGTATGTAGGTGCTACTCAAGTGGTGGTTTTGATGTCCCTAAGATGAGAAATAACTCATTTTGAGAAAACGGGCTTTGAAAATTTGTATTGTAAAAAACCATACATTTGCATTGTAAACCAATATTGACAAACACAATATCCAATCACATCATTAGTAACAACATTACACAACATCTGAAAACACATAGAAACAGAAAACTGAATAACACAGCATGTTGTGGATTCAGAATAGTCCAGGAGTAGACATTTTGTATAGAGAAGTAAGACCTGTTTGTTGGAAGCCCACTCACCACGTCAAGGTACAGCCCACGAGTGGGGTGTTAGTAAGACGAGACTAGAGACGAGACAATGTTAGTAGGGAAGAGAACATTCCCTTTTAGAAAGCTTGTATTATTTTGTTAAACAGATCATGGACAAAGATAGACACATTTGACGAGGACATGCATGAGAAAACAGATTATCTAGCTTTTTGTGTTTTTTTAAGCGTTTTACATGGAGATAACATGAATGAATGAATGAACATGAAGAGTAAGCTGATTCATAAATACACAGGACAAGATGTGGTAAACAATGCAGGGTAAACACCAATAGAAGCTAAATATAGATTGCCAAACAAACAAGTGATATAACCATCGTCAAAAGCAACACCATAGGAGACATCAGGCTACGCCGTCATAGGTCTGCAGAGTCACTCCTCAGATGGCACCACACTAGCTATCAACAAAACTGTTCTAGGCAGCTGGTTTGTAGAACCCACTCAGCTGCAGTCTACAAAACTATTCTAAGCAGCTAGTTTGTAGATCCCACTCAGCTGCAGTCCCCAAAACTGTCCTAAAACCACAATATGTTCCTGGTGCGCATGGGGTTGTCATCAGTGAAGCAGACTACCCCATATTGCCGCCTTGTGTTGTCCACTGAACGCTGGTTATTGAGAATTATTGTAATAATTCTCAATAACTGTAATAATTTTGTAACATTTTGCATTTATTGGCAGTCAGCTTACCTACCTCTGGGTCCACATCTGCATATGCCTGCCTAATCTGCTCTCTGCTTCTGTGCAAGGACTCCAGACCTCTCTCTATTTCAGCAACTGAAATTAAAACAGTTTATTTGGTCAGTTTATGGATGCATGTAGAAATGCCACAGGTAGAGAGAGGGAGACTACTGTGCATATGTAGGCTATAAGCTTCTGATATTGGCTAGAGAGAGAGAGAGAGAGAGAGAGAGAGAGAGAGAGAGAGAGAGAGAGAGAGAGAAGAGGGAACACGTTTCAATAGCCTACCTGTCACCCTCTCTGTCATGTTTCTGATACGTTTTCAGATGAAGCCCTGGGATCCCTAACACTTTACTAATCTTTTGGAGAGCTGCATACCCCAACCCTAACTCGTGCGCTAAGAGGACCATCCTCACATTAACATCAAATGCAACATCATTCCTAGTTGTTGACACGTTTGCGATAGCCATTTCTCACAAAGACTGCACTCTAAGAGCAAAGTACTACAGAACCCACTATTCTGAGGATCTATGTTAATTTTAAGACCAGTCCCTGCACAATTAGGACAAATCAACCCAGTTATCAGCTCATTCAAACGCGCCGCATCTCTCTGCTGCTCACTGGACATGCTAACGCTAGCCTCATCTCCCTGCTGCTCACTGGACATGCTAGCACCGGCTAATGACAACTTGCGCGAATAGGCACTTTATATCTCATAAATGTAAACCTTTCCATTTAGTTTCTCTTGTTTTCTGTTCAACCTTGCGGGCAAACACTGTTGTCATTGTTGCTTATTACGTTTAGAACGCTTTACAGACGGCATTGTTTGGATTAGATATCAGGAAATGGAAACGTGTCACATGACGCGCTGAACCAATCACGTTCTCAGAAATCAACAACAGCCAATGAGATTTCACGGTTAGCATCAAACCCGCCTTTGTATTTCCACGATTGGTTGCTGATACAAATGAAACTATCAGGTTTGGTTGCGATAACATCAGGCTAGAGAGAGAGATCTCTCTATCGATATATTACACCAGCGGATCCAAAAGACGGCCGCGCTGTGGTTCGTTGCGAAAAAATGCTAACTTTTGGTGATTTTAGGAAGAATCTACAGACGCAAACAGACTAAATGAAGTAAAATAAACATCTAAATGCGTATTTTTTATGTTTTATTTCCACTAGTATGAAAGAAGACATGTTATGGAAGCAAACTAGCACAAAATCTCAAATTTGACCAGGGCGTTGAAAAACGATGTTTTCACCTACCGTGTCTCCCCTTAAGTCTTTCGGACCTCCCATCCAGGGCGCAATCCCGGGCTAGACCCCGTTCCGTCCGAGGCCCCAAGCCAGGCTCCCCTGGAATGAGAGCTCAGCCTTCTGCTTCCCGGTGTCTTCTTTTCAAAGCCTACCGATCACAGAAGCACTACTCGCCTACTAACGCATTCGCTTTTGGCTTATAGTGGCCTGACTGTACATTGAGCCGAGCGCGGCGGCCATCTCGTGGTCTTACTGCCATCTGCGACCCGACCGGCCGGTGACCCAGTCGATAGTAATCCCGGACACCGTAGTGATTGTTAGTCACCCAGCTCAGAACCGACGGTCTGATCCTAATTCCACTTGTGCTATGAATATTAGAACTTTGACCGTTTTCACCAGCCTTGACTATTCACAGAGGTCGTCTCTTACGCCCCTCTGCTTAGGTGTGGACTGTCGTCCACGTACCACACAGTGCCAACCCCTTAACGGCGACACAGTGCTGACTAGACGGTACCAGAGCAGTATGTTAATTCATACTTCATCAGACACGGGGGCCTTCAGTCTTCTCCCCAGCACTATATCACCATTTAACGTGCCCTTTTGGGACCTTGCGGTTCCGCCCCCGTCTGTTAGGGGCTAGGTCCAGGGGTGCCCAATCCCCCTCCCTAACCCCTGGCATGGTGAGAGCCCTAGATACAGGTTAATTTGGTTGTGGAATGTGCACTTATTCCTCCATTTCTTTTTCTCCGCAGTTGGAGCAGATGCTTGTAGGTCAGAAATGTCTGCCAGGGACAGTGGAGGAGTCTTGTCAGGGTCTGTGGATGGTACAGAGAGCATAGAAAGCACAGGGGAGGAAGCAGAGACAGCCGCAGCTTTTGCAGCGAGGTCAGCAGTCGAGTTACCGACAGAGACAGGATCAGAGCTTTTAACATGAGCTTGGCATTTACACACTGCTAGGCTAGATGGTAAAAGCATAGCTTCTAGAAGGTTGTTGATCAACACATGGTGTGCAATAGGTTTACAAGTTGACGTGAGGAACCCACGGTTTCGCCAAAGGGAGCCAAAGTCATGCACAACTCCAAAAGCATAACTACTGTCGGTGTAAATGGTTGCAGACTTGCCACTTGCTATTATACAAGCTCTGGTCAGAGCGAACAATTCAGCTGCTTGCGCTGAAAGGTGTTGTGGGAGTTTTGCTGATTCTAAAACTCCATCAAATGTTGTGACTGCATATGCAACAAGTGGTTGACCTGTTGTCGACCGCTGGGCTGATCCGTCCACATAAAGCTCAAAATCAGGGTTAGAGAGAGGAACATCAGTGAGGTCTGAGCGTGGCTTATTGACCTTCTCTACTATAGCCACACAGTCATGTGGCTCCCCGTCTTCTGGAGTCGGAAGCAGAGTTGCAGGGTTAAGTGCAGTGCATCTTTGAAGTGTAAGATTAGACATAGTCAACAGTACATTCTGGTAATGCAACAATCTTGCTGGGTGCAGGTGCGATGTCTTTGCCTGTAAAAGAAGAGCAGACACAGCATGCGGTACATGGACAACCAGCGGCCGCAGTGCTACTAGGTCTACAGAACTCAATACAGCCTCAGTAGTAGCTGCCACTGATCACAAGCAGGACACGAGTCCTCTAACAGCAGAGTCAAGTCTTTTGGAGTAATAGGCTACCGGTCTGTACCTATCTCCATGCTTCTGTGCTAATACTGCTGCCATGTAACCTTCCTTCTCGTTCGTGAACAGGTGGAAGGGCTTGTCATAGTCAGGAATACCTAAACAGGGTGCTGTGGACAGTCTTTGTTTAAGTGTCGTTAAAGCCAGTCTGGCTTCGTCAGTCCATGTGATTTTGTCTGAGGGAGCTAATATCTGTCCATGAGCTAAATCAGATAGTGGTTGTGTTATCTCTGCAAAGTCAGGAATCCAAGCTCGGCAGTAACCTACAGTCCCAAGCAGTGACATCATGTTTTTTGGTTGTGGGCAGGGGAAGTGTAAGAATTACTTTAACACGGTCAGTCCCCAGTGCCTTGCCATCTTTTGTTATTAAGTGACCAAGGTATCTGACCTGCTCACATACTAACTGGATCTTGTTTCTAGAAACCTTGTGGCCATTTTCTGCAAGGAAAAACAACAGCGCTCTTGTATCCTCAATACATGACTCCTGGTTTCTACTGGCAAGAAGTAGGTCATCCATGTATTGAATGGGAGTGCTGCCTTTTGGCGGGATGAACCATTCTAGGTTCCGTGCCAACTCGACATTAAAGATGGTTGGAGAGTCCACATATCCTTGAGGCATTACACACCAGGTATAACTCCGTCCTTGAAAGGTGAACGCGAACCACTCTCTGGAGTCAGGGTGAACAGGGATAGAGAAAAACGCATTACTCAAATCAATAACACTAAAATGTGTAGCTGTGGCAGGTATGGATGACAGAATGGTAACAGGGTTTGGAACAATGGCTGTTCTAGCATGGACAGCTTCATTAACAATTCTCAAATCTTGAACAAATCTCCATTCACCTGAAGCCTTCCTCACAGGCAGAATAGGGGTGTTGCAAGGCGAGCTGTCAATCTCAACAATAGCACCTCTTTCTAATAAAGAGGCGTGAACCTTGGCAATCCCCTCCTCTGCCTCTGTACTCAGAGGATACTGGGCACGTCTTGGACGGAATGATCCCTTTGGGTTGACGACTACTGGGTTGACATTCTTAATCCTGCCTATATCAAACTTATCTCTGGCCCACAATGAGTCGGGCACCCCCTGCAACACAGATGGATTTTCTATGCTGTCAGAAGGAATTTGGACAAACGTGGGGTTGAGGCGTTGACCCTGCATTCCACGAACCACAGGTGTCACCCATCTATAAGGGAAGCAGCTTACCCCTGTTGTTGGAGAGTGTCTTACTTGGTGTGGATCTCCAACCCAGTCAGTAGCTTCCATTGCCATCTGCAGCCACGTGCCTGTCTCCTCCTTGTTAACAAACTCAGAGACACCAAGTGAAATGTGTGGGACACCTTGTGTTTTATCATACAGCTGTTTCTGTGTCTCTGTCAGACACACAGAGAGAGCTGCATGATCAGGATCTACATACAGCATAGCACATTCAACAACCTCATTACTTTGTGGTTGTAACCAGACTTTCTCAAAATCATGATCTTGTTGTAGTGGGGATACATTTGCAGTGCAGTGTAATGTAGTATGTGGTGTGAGAGGGGTGTCATATGAATAACAGGAGTTAATTTTTGAGACCAGCTTAGAACGTTGGAGTGACATCTGATCATTATTTTCAATGTTCCAGGAATATGTCCAACTTGTCATAGGTTCTATAAACATGAGGTCGCGCAGTGGTGTTACCTGTTTAGGCCGGATAATGGTGACCCCATTTGAGTCACAGCACATCTGAAACCCTAGTTTGCACAGCAGATCTCTCCCCATTAGGTTAACAGGACAACAATGAGAATAGATAAATTGGTGTTGGAATTCAGCATCATCCAACACAACAGGAAGTGACGTAGTCATTCTCTCAGATTTTTCAATACCTGCTGCACCAATGGTTTTTGCAACTTCATTTGTCAGTTTAGGAACAACATTAATCTTTGAGGAGCTTAGGACTGATGAGTGTGCGCCGGTGTCGGCTAAAAACATGAGTTGCTCTCCATTAACTTCTAAAGTTACGACTGGAAGCTCGGACGGTGTTGTATGCAGATTAAGGTATTGACAAATATGAACAACTTTCTCTTCATCCTGTACAGCTGTACTATCTGACGGTCCCTCAGCTAAACTCTCTGTCTGTTCCTGGCCTAGTCATGATTGTTGCTGTGGGTTGTTCAGGGAAATTCCAGCAGGTGGCGCCGAACCCCAGGTTGCAGTATTCTTTCTCTCATTTCGCCTGCGGTAACTGTGAGTTTCTGATCCAGTGACCAGTTTTACCACAATGAAAACACGCGTCAGTTCTGTCTCCGTTTTCGTTTCCCTCCCTCAGTTTCATCCTGTAGTCCATTTTGTTTCTTTCCCTACGATTCTTGTTCACGTGACGACCCTGTGGTCGTTGTTGTTTCTCCGGTCCTACGGACTGGTTTTCTATCTGTTCCAGTTGAGCAGCTTGTAACTTGGCTGCACCTAACTTAATTTATTTCGCCTCCCTTTGTTCAATGTGATCGCGAAGCCGCTCCGCATAGCGGAAATGGTCAACAACTTCCTCGAGAGAAGTTGACTCCCAGGTGTGGCAACACATCCTAACTTGGTCAGACAAAGAGGAGAGAGAGTTATTCATTAGCTGTTGTTTTAGAATTTTCTTATAATCGGCATTCGCTTTGTCCATGCCACTGTGTGCGGCGAAGACTGATTCTAGTCGTTCCCAAAATTTATCGAACTGTTCATCGGATTTTTGTTTACAATATGTGATACGGTCCCAATCCATTTTCTTTGGGAATCGAGTTTTGATTCTGTTCAACAGCGCAGTGTTTTGGTCGGCGAAATCGGCATGAGAAAAAGGCAACGTAATGTCAAAGGGATCTTTCACATCGACCCATTTTAAACCAAGCACTTGTCGTATGATCATGGCGATTTCCATCTCGTTGAGACGGTCGGGGATTAGGATTTGGGCAACGTACCATTGGGGCTAGAAGTTGCGGTTCCTCCAGACTATTACTAGCCAGTTGTAGTTGTTCCAAATTGAACTTAGCCTCAGATATGGCTCTAGCCAACTCTTCCTTACTTATCTGTTCTTGTTTAGTGTAACATCTCATAGAAGATGCGATAGCATGGACGGGAGAAGAGTGTGGACCTGGAAGTACAGGTCGGTCGGGGGAAAGGGGCGCGCTTAATTCGTATTGCGGAGGCGCCTGCATGTCCGAGGAAAAAAGATCGGGTGGCGCAGAGGGGGAAGGGACGTGGCTAATAATGGCGGGAGCATGAAAAGGGGGGAGATCAACAGCCTGGTTAGGTGGTGTGATCACGGAGCAACGAGTCGAGGGGGAAACATCTAGGTCAGAGTGATTCGTTGGAGGTAGTGGCGGAGACGCCGTCGGCTGTATAGCTTCTTTGTCTCTTTTCTCTGACTTCAAAAACCCTTCCCGCGCTACTGACTCCCAAATTTTAAACGCAGCCCAATCGATGGCATTACCACTTTTCCTCCCTAACTTAGTTTTCTCAAACGCTTCTAGTTGAGCCCTAACGTTGGCCAAAGCTTTAACGCTAAGAGTACCAAATGGAGACGGAAAACTGCTATGCTTATTCCATAGCTGAATCTGCCAACAGGCACTAGCAGAATATTTTAGAGCAACAATCTTAGCTGGACCAGACAATTTGAGAATATCAAGCGGTAAGCAAGTAATGGAACCCATAATGCACAAGAATCGCTTACGAAAAAACAAAACAAAGGACACTCTCCCACACTCCTACGTAACACTGAGATGAACGTCTCTCAGACTACTCACTAGCAGTTACGATTTACGGCCCTCAAAAACAGTTTCGGAAAAAAAATAAACAGTACTTTTACCTGGATAAAAAATAGGCGCGCTTAACAACACATACAAGACAGAGCCGAAACTCCAACAGTAAACAACAAAGACTAACAACCCCGTGCAGGGACACAGAACACAAAGGACGAACAAAGGCCCACGTTACAACAAGCAAAAAAACATATGCCTGCCCAGCTGACCACCAGCCCCTTGATTGAAAGCTAAAACTCGTTTAGGCTACACCAACCACCCGGGATAAAAAGGGAAAACGTTTCTCCAAGAAACGCGGATCGGACCCTACCAAACCACTCCCAGTAGCTACCTTCATTGAGAAAACATACAACGGCTTTGCGGTTTTAATTTCACCCGCGACCGGACAAAGGGGAAGCCCGTTCTCTGCCAACTTTGGCGTATTAACTCAAAACCGTTCTAAACTGCAACCGATAAACAACCTAAACTGTACATCAACTGCAGGGGAACAAGTCACAAGACCAAAGTCACACTTCTTCTGAAAGGCATAATCCCTAGTAACGAAACAAGGACGAAGTCAAAGAACAATACAATATCATATATCGCTATTGTTGAGTCACAACTACTTAGACCGTCACTTAACCCACCCCGGGGGTTTTTGTTTTCAACAATCCAGACCAACACAATCTGAAACGAAACCAAGGCAAATACCAAGCATAAAAGGATTCGTTTTTCAACGTACCGTGAGTTTAGCCGAGTGAAACCAACGAGGCGGACTTCTCCAAACCAATGCGAATAGGCGCAAAGAGAGAAGATTTTCAAGAGCTCGCTACTGCTCCGCACGTCTGCTTCTTCGTCGTCCACTCCAGGCGAACCTCACAGTAGCCGATCCCGTCCCGAGTCGCCAATTGTTGTAGAAGTTTCGATCTTTAGTCAAAAATAAAGTATTTGCCCAGGTTCGCACAAAAATGTTCAGTCAGATTTATTAAGAAAACAATACGATTGCAAAAGGACCTCAGGATCAAACACAGAGTGGTTCATCAGAACAGAAGTGAGCCTTAGCTCGTTTAGTACCGCCTTATATGTGCTCAAACAAGGATGTGATGCTAGCCGACATTTGGTTGGCTGACTCATCTATACGTCATAGTAAGGTGACGGATATCAAACAGTGGTCGAGGGATGAAAAGAAAAGCGCGGAACACTTTGAATATAGACAAAGGAACAAAAGGCCTGAGCCAGGACGAGAAGGTTGAAGTGTGAGGCCTTTCCTGTCCTGGTGAGGAATGCAACAATCTTAAAAGAGAAGTGAGGAAGACAGAGGTTCAGGAGGTGTTTGGAATTACAAAAGAGAGAGAGGAACAAAGGTTTAAGGTGTTTACAATAGCAAAAGGCAGGGGACTGGATCAATAGGTTTTAAAGAACAGAAAGCTATCTGAATAGTCTTGAGACTAGTTGTAAAATTCTATGACACTCTGTCTTCCCTAAATGAAGTGACAGCCTATTGTCACACAGCCAGCTGCTTATTTTAGTGAGTTCCTCTCCTAGCCTACTTTGGAGTGTGTTCTTGTCTTTGTGCGAGATGAGCAAAGATGCATCATCTGCAAATAAATACAAAGTACAGGAACAAGCATCTCTCATGTCATTAATATAAAGTAAAAATAGCAGTGGTCCTAAAACACTTCCTTGTGGAACCCCACATACTACTGGTTTGGTGACATAAAGCCATTGACTTTGTCTGATCCCTGTCTGTCAGGTATGAAGTGACCCACTCGATAGCAGTCATTCATCCCTAGAGCCTTTAATTTATTTAACAGCAAGCTATGATTAACTGTGTCGAAGGCTTTCTGAAGATCAAGTAAAACCATTCCACAGAGTTTCCCTTCATCCATCTCCTTTCTGATGAAGTCATTAATGTAAAGTAAGCATGAGTCTGTAGAATAGGACTTCCTGAACCCTGATTGAAATTCATACAGAAGATTTTCCCGCTCAACATATTCTGATATATGTTCATGTACCAGTCTCTCTAAGATCTTAGATGTGACACTCAAAATGGATACTGGCCTGTAGTTACCATAATGAGATCTATTACCTTTTTTAAACAGGGGAATAATCTTTGCATGTTTAGTGCAACTTGGTACAATGCCTTGTTCCAGTGATAGATTTATCAAATGTGCAACACAAGGAGCTTACCTGTGCCCCATCTCTTAAAAACTTGGCAGAAATATTATCAAGGCCAGTGGCTTTTGTTGTGTTAAGCTCTCCCAGCATCTCTGCTACCCTCTCAACTGTCACTTTGGATAAAGAAAAAGAATTGGCATGTACACCTCAACTGAGTAGAATCCTTGGATATACTCATCTCCATATTCTCCTGTCTTAGGAGGCAGTGCATCTACTAACTAGCTGGCTACTGAGGCAAAACAGTTATTAAATTCATTGGCTACCTGTGCTTTATCGAATTTGATTTTGTCATTTATTTTGAAGCCAATGGTGGGCTTTCCATTATTGACCTTGCCCCCACAGCCCATGTCTTTTAGAGTTTTCCATAGCTTCTTAGAATCGTTTTTATTTTCCTTCATTAGATTCATGTAATATTCCTTTTTTGCTATTTTAATAATTCTTTATGCTTAATTTCTACATTTCTTGTAATTGTCGGCATCTGCTTGGTCCTGAGACCCTTTAAACCTCTGCAATGCCTCCTCTCTGACTTTAATTGCATCTAAAATCTCTGGGTTAAGCCATGGACTTGATCTCTGCTTTATCCTAATTTTCTTATATGGAGCTATGAAATTCACTATTTGAAGGAATAACTGGTTAAACAGATCCCAGGCTCTGTCACCACAATCCAACCTGAGCACTGCAGACCAGTCTACTCTGCTAAGCTGCTCTCTAAAACTCTCAGCATAGTAGTTCTCGAAGCTGAGAGAGGGTTGTATTAGTATTGCATTGTGTTGTATTGAAATGTATCATATTGTATTGCATTTATTCTGTTTTATCTTGTGTGCTGCACAATGTACAGTATGGTGTGGCAATTATTATTATTTTTTTAATGTTTGTTTCATATAAATTTGTGTTTTTATTAATTAAAGTGTATTATGTTGAGGACTCTTGGAAGAATAGCCCAGCTGGGCTAAAATAGATCCTAATAAAAAAAAAAATCAAATCTCTCTCTCTCCCTCTCTCTTTGAACACCTGAACACTCTGGTAAACAGCTCCAGGCCATGGTCCAGTCCTACACCCCCACCTGACCACTTCACTGTGCTGCCTTGAGGCGATTGGTTGCCCCTGTCTCTCCGAGGCCCCTGCGGACAATAAACCCTTTCATGGCTCTTTTCTGTCCTGACCCCCAATGGTGGAATAAACTGCCCCCTGATGTCAGGACAGCAGAGTCTCTGCCCATCTTTTGCCGCAGGCTCAAAGCTCACCTCTTCAAGAAGTACTACCCTGATCGTTCCTCTTAGTACCTGTTGTATTTGTAATTTTTTGTTTTTGCACTTTTACTGCTTGTATAGAAAGGAGATGCACCTATGATTTCTGGCGATTAGTAGTTCTCTTGACTACTTATACTGAATGCACTTATTGTAAGTCGTTGGATAAAGGCGTTTGCTAAATGACTAATGTAATGAAAATGAAAAGTCCAGAAACACACCCTGTGAATAACTAATCTGAAAAGCTTGAGACTTAAATGTTCACAGAATTAAAGTAAAAAACGTGTATAGTCAAACAAACACACTATGAAAGCATTTTGTCCAGTACAGCAGCACTCCGACAAAATGCAAGCCGAAGCAAACTGTCCTCACTTTGTACAAGGAATATTATACACAAATACACACATGCGCGCGCACACACACACAGGAGGAGTTAAATTGGGCTGGGGCAACCCGGGGCTCAGCCCCGGCGCATTGGTTCCCAAACGTCACCCTAACCCTAACCCTCATCAACATTTAATTTATTTTTACATTTTTACATTGTCTTGGTCTTTATTGTTAAAATAATGCAACCATTTTGTGTCCACCATTAAAATGAATCACAATTCAAGTTTTAAATGATGTTGCGTCATCACTTTCACTGGCCTGGGTACTCTTCACTTGCTCTTCACACGCTCCACTTGTCAGTCAATCAGTTGTCAGATTAGAAGTGCTGTGAACTCATGGCATGGGATAGGGAGCCCTCAGATCATTTTATATCATTTTATATCATTTTCCTCTAACAACACCGAGATTTTGGTCTGCCAGGAATCGCTGGCAATCCTATCAAATTAGCACGGTAGCCAGCTAGATATACATTAGCTAAATAAAGTCGCCTAGTGCTAACATGGCAAGCTATCACATCAGCCATGTTAGCTAGCTACATTATCTAGGTAGGCTTATAGTTTACCGTTCGCAAGATGGCTAAATTATTGTATGTTTTGCTCCTACTCAGGCAATGCAGAAATTAATCATTTCTTAAGTTACATTATTTTAAAAGCTAAAACAGAAATGAGACAGGGTGGAGTTGAAATTAGAAACTTAGAGATTCTTAAGGAATGTATAAGTTATTATTTTAGCTAGTTAAATTAGCTTCAGGTAATCTGATCATGGCTTAATCTAGCCTATCATAGGCTGAGTTTGATAAACTGTACAGTGTTTTTATATATTCTAGGATCACCAAACCCAGCAGTAGCTAGACAGTGATGCAGTGCAGGATGGAACTGCACAGCATAGGGTTGAGAAGCATTAGAAGCATGTTAGAATTGTATGTAATCAAGAATACTTTAATGTCAACTATAGATTATTAAAGGCTTGATATTTTATATTTATGAAGCAGTATTAAGTGCCACTGCTGCCACTGCCCGCACCCATGTGCACCCTTGCCAACCCCGCTAACACAGCCCCCCCCCCACATAACAAATCACAATTTAACCCCTGTGCAGAGGGGATCAGAGTGTCGATAAAGACTTGAATCGTTAAGCAGCCTCAATAATGGTATCAGTATCGATAAAAATGAACGAGACCCATTCTTAACCGTGATAAAACCGTGAACTGTGATAATTTTGGTCACTATAACCGTGATATGAAAATTTCTAACCGTCCCATCCCTACACGCAACACATTCCTAACATCAGACCATCACTACATCCAACACATGCCCTGGGATTCACGGCAGCAAATATATACGTCTGAAGACATAAACGACACATGCATCTTCAGTCAGGGTTCGACCTGTCAGAATCCACGACTACTACTATCCCAATCAAAGGGCAGAAAATATGTTTCCAGCAGCCATTATAGACTACTGTATGTGTGTGTAGGAGCTCGCAAAACGCGCATACTGTATTGTTGCCTCATTTTTTCAAATTGCCTGTTCCTATTATTGATATGTCGCAGTGTAGGCTCTCTGTGTGACCGCATGCAGAGAGATGCAACGATGAATCATACCTGTCACACAATATCTCTCCTACCGCATGTATCAGGCACTCCTGTTAGCGTGGGGTTTGTTTTTGGGCTGGCATCATCGCTTCGGGTGAGCTGCAGAGATAACCATGTACATCTGTCTGGCAGTCAACATTGTTATGTGTGAAGCCCAGGGCCGCGTTTCCCAGATTTGCCGAATTTCTCCGCACTACGACGCTTCTCAAGGTATACCTTGGCGAAGGGACAGTTTTTCCTACGAGTGTTTCCCAGACTATCCCTTAGCGTGCGCGTGAAGATACATCGTTAGGTCCATCCAAAGATACATCATTATAGGAGCTGTCCCTGGGCGCGGTGCTGAAAAAAGAATGAATCGATGCCGCACACATCGATGGCCATTCGTAAAGTCACAGAAATGACGTGCCACTATAATACGTGCTGTCTTAATTATTTTATTTCAGTCTAAATATTACCAAAAAGGAAGCTATGCCTCCGAAAGCTCATCTGCTAATGTATTTAAGAGTCAAAGCGAGACCTCGTGATAGTCCCAATTCATACATCAAATTACATTACATCAAATAAAATATCCAAGAAAGAGCATGGATCGGATCGGGACATATAAGCCTCGAGGATGTCTTGAAAGGCCAGGAAAAAATACTTTAATGATGATAGGCAATGATTATAGCAAAATGACCACTGATTTAGTTATCATACAAACAAAGGTATAATGCCCATATAAATTGCCCCTGTGGCAGTAGCATTCCCACGTTAGAATTTGCGCGGATACGATGACTAATTTAATCTATCAGGCACCGGTGTTGGCACATGTGGCCTATAAAAAAAACAAGGGTAACTGCACATATTGAGCGACATGGCAGATATGAAGAGGAAGCGTGTGATAGCGTTCACCAAAGAATAACTAGTGATCATGCATGCTGGACGAGGTGGAGCAACCGAAGGCCGTCCTGTTTGGCGGCTACCAGTAGGGCCTATGCACAACTCCAGTAGGCTACTTCCTGAAATTAGACATGCTTCTCTATTTCCTGTCCTACACTTTGGATGAAATGATTATTCAGGAATTCCTGAATAATCATTTCATCCAATAGTGTAAGACAGGAAATAAAGAAGCATGTCTAATTTCAGGAAGTAGCCTACTGGAGTTGTGCATATAGCCCATTGAAGAAGGCTGCATGGGCGCGGATGGGCGCGGATGGCTGCTTCCACTCCTGGGCCACCCAGGGAGTGGACAGTCGTCAGCAAGAAATGGCAGGACTTCGCCAGTCAGGCCAAAAGCCGGGGGGCGGCAGTGCGCCGAGAGGCAGAGCACCGTGCCTTCCCTCACCCCGGAGGAGGAGAAGGCCCTATCGATCATCGGCCTCACAGCCTCCCAAGGCATCACTGGTGGCCTTGATTTGGAGTCTGGAGAGGGCCCCTCCAACATCCAGCCCTCAGCTGAATCACCCCAAGCCTCCCAGCCCTCAGCTGAATCACCCCAAGCCTCCCAGCCCTCAGCTGAATCACCCCAAGCCTCCCAGCCCTCAGCTGAATCACCCCAAGCCTCCCAGCCCTCAGCTGAATCACCCCAAGCCTCCCAGCCCTCAGCTGAATCTCCCCAAGCCTCCCAGTCCTCAGTTGAATCACCCCAAGCCTCCCAGTCCTCTGGAGAGGAGACCCCAGCGCAGTCAGACTGCTCCACCCCGTCGACACGCTCTCCCCCCACCCCCCACGCACCCCATGACGTCCCCCCCCCGCCCCCCGTGAGAGGCAGCTGAACACCACGGATGCAAGGTGCGACTGCAGCGAGGAGCTCCTGGAGGTGGGGAGGCAGAGGCTGGGTGTGCAGCATGAGAGGCTGGACCTGCAGAACAGGCAGCAGGCCCTAGCGGAGGCACAGTTTGTGTGGCCCTCCATATCAGTGCCCATCATTCTGCCAACTCCAGGTAGGCTAAGTGTGTATTTTGTATACTCTGTCTATTCACATTCTGCATGCATTCCATTCAATGTCGCTAATTGAATTTTCCTCCCTTGCAGATGATGCAGATGCCTGAGACACACTGCACACACTCACCACAAACACTACATACACTTACCACACACTGCCCACACACCACTGTACACTGCGCACACACACTACATACACTCACCACACCACTCATCCTTCCTACGTGTTGCTACCTTGTCGTGGTGGGAAGGCTTGTGTGCCTCCATGACCATGAAGGCTATACCAGTGGGGGGGTCACCCCCCAGCAGGTTCAACCATGCCGGGCAGGTTCAGGGTAGAGGCCAGACGAAAAGCAACAACTGGCCCTCCAGGTTGGGGGTTGGGCATGGGTCTAACAACCCCACCCCAGATAAAGACAGCCTGTTACAGGACAAAAGTGTGTTTGTCTGAAGAACAAACCTGCCCATGTTTTTTCCCAGCCAATATTAAACAAGTTCCCTTTATCCTGTATATTTGTCGTTTCTTGCCACATTACAACAGTAGAGGTTTTGAAGAAGGCAAACAATATAACAAACGGCATTTGTAAGATCACTAAATACTGTGAATCTGTTAGCAAAGTACATTATAAGGACAACAGTATTGGGCCACCTACACATTACAACTTTCATGACATCCCATTCTAAATGAATAGGCATCATATGGAGTTGGTCCCCCTTGTGCAGCTATAACAGCCTCCACTGTTCTGGGAAGGCTTTCTACAATATTCTGGAGCGTGTGTGAGGATATTTGACTATTCATCTAGATGGCCTCATTGGATTAATCAATTCGCCAGGATATCTGTCTGACAATATATAAAGACAGCCAGAAAAGTAATGTCATCAAATTATCCCTTTACATAAGAAAATGTTGTTGTTGTTCACAAAGTGGATTATATTAGGCTATGGATAGTCCGTATATGTTGCTTGGCTCAATAAAAGTTTTAAAAACAACATTCGCATGATGTGTTCTGTAGGCTCCATGACATTATTTTCATCATTCAAGTTAATTGTATTTTGTGTACACTAATGATGTGAATCGCGCAGGTAGGATAGATAGATGTGCGCTGTATTGCAACTCTCCTTTTTCAAAGTGTAATTTCGCTCGAATCGAGCTAAAACTATAACGGGATGAACGGAGCGCATCGCCAAGGTACAGCTAACGATGGGGTCCGACCGCCCTTCGTAACGTATCCCTTGGCTGTGGTATACCTTGGCTAAGAAGGCTCTGGGAAACAGCGCTTCGGCTCCAAGGAAGGCTAACGATGTATCTTCGGAAGGTACATCGTAAGGGCGATTTACGATGTACCTTGGGTGGAGCTGTTTCCCAGAGCCTTCGTAGCCAAGGTATACCTTGGCTTAAGAAGGTTCTGGGAAACGCATCGCCACCTAGAGGTGGAGCTAACGACGTTCTTAAGAAGCACGTAGCGCTACGATGCCTTAACGATGCCTCTGGGAAACGCGGCCCAGACCTGTTATACTGTATCTGGCACCGAATGAATAATCTGCTAGCAAACGCGTCATCCCCATCTCCCAGAAATTACATATGAGTGTCTTGTGACCAATTTGACAACAATGGTGCAAGGTGTTACACCTGTGCTATAGCAGCCAGGGAAGGTGTGCACCCCCAATACTCTAGTCTCGCGATGCCACACTTTGGCGATCCCCGCCATCGAACATCTGGAGACATCTTCATTTAAAAAAGGAGAAGAAGGACCCGCCTCATCGGATATATTATGTCCTCCAAAGAAACTGAGTGGAGAATCAAAACAAAACATTCATCGCCCCATTAGCAGCGGCGGCGCCAGAAAATTGTGATTGGGGGAGCTAGGGGGGGGCTGGATTGTTTATTGGGGGAGCTAATGAATTTTGACGCAACAAACACCAAATACTCCTACAGTACCATACTATGACTGTACCGGATCGGGTAAGCCAGGCCCTAACCACACAACATGCCTATTTTGGATAAAGTCGCCTACAATTACTATAATAAATATGTTTCTGTCTAAGATGCTTGTGGAATTGACAAGTGTGGACAACAACTTCCAGAACGACAAATGAGCTCTCCTCTCACTCACCGCGAGCGAGCGCGCACGCACACACATACACACACGGCATGAGCGGAGAGAAGCAAAATTCCATATTAGCTAGCATATCTCAGTGACAAAAACCTGAATACAATATTTAACGACACAACCAATCTCACGGTAAATGAACCTGCGCAGTTCAACGCCACTACAGAATAAGGCCATAACGTGCACATTGAACTTTCACTCACCAAAGAATAGTGGCAAAATACAGGCTAAGAGGCCTATAGTTAGGTTCTTAACATAATCCATCCACCAAAACACTGAGCTCTCTCACACACAAATGCTTGACGGTATGATCACATAGGCAAACATTAATAAGTCATATCAACACATCTCATATCAACAAAGGCTGGTATAGCCTACTCACCAGTCACTGCAGAACGATGCGCCTGTTCATGTGGTTCGCAGCGAAGCGATCAATCACTGCATCAACGTCCAATTCTTTGGTCCTTTTGGAACTGATTGCGAGCACATCTATGTTGCTGGTTCGAGCGTCTCCACTTCTGTTCCTCAGATATGTCTTTAACCGGCGCAAGCAGGAAAAGCTCCTTTCACATGCAGCTGATGTGACAGCAGTGTCATGGAGATGCACACAAGTTTATATAGATCAGCAAACGCATCCTTGTATGGCCTTAAGAGCACCAGCAGGTCATGGGTAGTGTCCACGATATTCCCACTTTGTTTTTTATTTTCTACAAGTCGCTTTGCCAGGTGTATTTCTGCAGAGAGGTTTTCCTCCATTACTCCATTTTAGCCATTGGCAAATGGCAGTCTTTATTCATGAATGTCTCGTGCTTGGGGTTGAGGGCTGTTGATCCTCTCAGGATGTGGCCGCTTTCAGACGAAAAACGTTTGTTCAACTCACTGACCAGTCGGTCGATGACTGGGAAGAAACAGTGGATACGAAAGTCATCTGAAGTTTCCAATCGCTCTCTTGATCCTGTTTGACTGTTCACCACAAAACCCTGCAGGTGGCGAGGCTGTCCTTTCTTCCTCAACTGTGGTCACTCCATTGCAATGCCCACTGAGACACACTGGTCATTGATACACTCCCAGATTGCATCCCACGTTTCAACGTTGCGTTTCCCGTTGAGGGTATCGACGACTGCACCCACCAGATCAATAGCAGATGCCAGCTGTAGCTCTGTGGCCTGTAGATGATTGGACAGGGTTTTTGTGATGCTGAAGATGCTTTCCAGCATAGTGACGTACAAAACAAACTATCCATCAATCAGTCCCGTCAGTGCTTTTGCTTCAGCCGCCCTATGCGCGTTTGACTGGTCGCTCACGTCTGCCAGAGTCGCTAAAATAGCAGGGAGAGCTCTTTTAATGGCCCACAGTGTAGCATGTTGGCAGGCCCATCGGGTGTCTGATAGTCTTTTCAGTTCCACTACCTGTCTGGTGGGCTCAAGCTCTTTCTGCTTCTCGATGAATAGTTTGTGGACAACAGACCCAGAAAAGAAGTTGTAGAGCATCTGTACTGCTGTAAAGCATTCTGCCACTGGTTTCATATTATGCACACAGTCAACTAAAACCAAGTTCAGTCTGTGTGCGTAGCAATCAATCAATCAATCAAAGCTTTATTTGTATAGCGCATTTCATACCCAGAGGCAACACAATGCGCTTTACAGAGAACAAGGGAGGTGGGCATACGACCCACTCTCTACATATTCCAGAGGGAAGCAAAAAAACAGTAATCACCCGGGGGCCAGATAAGTGAGCTGTAAAAATTCTTCCCTGACCCCTCTCAACAAGGCGATCGAGCAAGCTCCAGGAGTATGTTTGTCTACCGGCTAAGAACATTTATGAAGCAATACATTGCATTGAATTACATTTCAGAGTGAGAGAGGCTAAAAACATCATAGGGGAGAGAATATTCTACGGACATGCTACATCATCCACAGTAGACACAGGGGTATCTATCGGACTTCGTGAGGTCTGCTGGTGACAGTGGGGCATCCACTGAACCTGGTTAGAAGATAGGAGGGAGAGAGAGAGGCACCAGGGAGAGGGAAGGCAGAGGGAAGGCAGAGCAGGGTTAGTAGCACATAGAGTCATTCAGACCACACAGATATTGAAACAGGCAACCTGGGGCAGGCTCCTGGAATATATTTGTCTAATGGCTAAGAACATTTAAAGAACAATAAATAATAGTAAATTAAGTTTAAATTAAGTTTTCGGAGCAAGAAAGGCTAAGAGCAAGAAAGGCTAAGAGCATCAGGTCCAGGCCAAAGCCGGATGTGGACTGATGTGTGTCTTGTGTGTACATGTGTGTGTGTGTACTAAATACTACGATATCCACAGCTCCGCAGCTGACACTGGACCTGGTTAGAGGATAGGAGGGAGAGAGAGAGACACTAGGGGAGACAGAAAAACGGTTAGTAGCACACTGAGTCATTGAAGCAACACAACAGTCAGAACAAGCCTGTTTCAGGATAACCAGCTTCTGTACACTACTTGATATACATACATTGCATAGCAGGACAAGTATCAATGTATACAGAGGATTCACAGGTAGGTTTGAGGCTGCCTTTCTGAATCTCAGGGTCTTAGCTAGTGATTGTAGGCTAGGTCGAAAAGGTACGTCTTGAGGTCTCGCTTGAAGACCTCCGTTGTTTCAGCCCTTCTTAGGCACTCCGGTAGGGTGTTCCAGAGGTTGGGGGCATAGAAACTAAAAGCTGCCTCTCCATGTTTCTTGGTCCTGGCTTTTGGAACTGTTAAAAGTTCAGTGCCTGAGGATCTAAGTGGTCTGTTTGGCATGTACTTAACAAGCATGTCTGAAATATATTCTGGTGAGTGACTGTGGAGAGATTTATAGACTAGTAATAGTATTTTAAAGTCTATTCTAGAGTTGACTGGTGACCAGTGTAGTGATTTTAACGCTGGTGTGATGTGTGCCCTTCGTCTAGTCTTAGTGAGGACTCTTGCTGCAGCATTCTGTATTATTTGTAGCTTAGAGATTGCTTTCTTTGGTAGGCCTGATAGTAGAGCATTGCAGTAGTCCAGCCTGCTTGTGATGAAAGCATGCATTAATGCATGTTGCACCTTGGCAATGTTCCTTAGGTGGTAAAAGGATGTCTTTGTAATATTCTTGATGTGGTTTTCGAAGTTAAGATCTGAGTCAAGTATGACACCTACGTTTTTAGCCTGGCAATTGGTGTCAATTTCCAGTGTTTTTAGGTGTGCAGCTAGTTTCTCTCTTTCAGCTTTTTCTCCAATGATCAGTACTTCTGTTTTGTCCTGGTTTAGTTGGAGGAAATTATGTGACATCCATACATTTATATCTGTAATACACTTGACAAGGCAGTCAACCAAACTGTAGTTACTGGGTGTTACGGAAATATAAAGTTGAGTATCATCTGCGTAGCTTTGGTAGCTAATATTGTGCCTCCTGATGACACTGCCAAGGGGCAGCATGTACAGGCTGAAGAGTAGAGGTCCTAGGATCGATCCTTGGGGCACCCCACAGGTCATAGGGATCTTTCTTGAGCTATATTCACCGAGGGCAACGAAGAAATCACGACCGGTTAGATAGGTCTTAAGCCAATTTAGGACTGGACCAGAGAGGCCAACCCACTTTTCCAGTCTTTCGATGAGGATTGCATGATCTATAGTATCAAAGGCTGCACTCAGGTCCAGGAGGACAAGAACAGAAAGCTCTTTGGAGTCAGCATTAATTCTGAGGTCATTTACAACTTTGACTAATGCCGTCTCTGTGCTATGGTGGGCACGGAAGCCGGACTGGAAAAGGTCAAGGGTACAACTTGTAGCTAGGAAATCATTAATCTGTGCGAAAACAATTTTTTCCAGAATTTTACTCAAAAATGGAAGGTTGGAGATTGGTCTAAAATTGCTAAAAACTGAAGTGTCTAAGTTGTTTTTCTTTAGTACGGGTCTCACCAGAGCAGTTGTAAGTATTGGTGGGAAGACACCTGTAGATAGGGAGTCATTAACAATGGATAAAATGTCATAGGATACAGAGTCAAAAATAGTTTTGAAAAAATCGGTGGGGATGGGATCCAGCAGGCATGTGGAGGTTTTGAGTTTGGATACTACTTTTCTCAACATTTCTGTGTCCATCAGTGTAAACAGGCTCATATGTCCATTACATGGAGGGAGAGGATCTGTGAACGGGATGCATGGCCTTTCCTGAGTGATATTCCTTCTAATATTCATAATCTTATCTCTGAAGTAAGCTGCAAATTCCTCACATTTGGAGGTAGAGAGCAGGTTATCAGGTGTTTTTACGGCAGGGTTTATTAGGCTATCGATTGTTGAGAAGAGCACTCTTGAATTATTTCGGTTGATAGATATCAATTTTGAGAAGTGGTCTTTCCTTGCATTTCTTATTGCTTTATTAAAAGCAGAGAGATGATCTTTGAGAATATCATGGTGGACCTGTAACTTGGTTTTTCGCCATATACGCTCAGAACTTCTGCAGGTTCTCTTTAGTTGATATGTTTCCTCATTTCGCCATGGGGCTTTATTATTGGTTGTGATCCTTTTCAGTTTAATAGGTGCTACAGAATCCAAGGCTGCCCTTACTCTGGTGTTAAAGGTGGTTGCCAGGTCTTCAATAGTTCCTAAGGGCCCCACTTCTGGAGTTGATAAATTGTTTGTGGTCATTATTTCTCTAAAACTATCGGCTACTGCGGAGGTAAGATAACGTTTCTTTATAAAGCGCTCAGTATTATTTTTGACTTTAGGAACTAATGCAGTGAAGAAGATACAGAAATGGTCGGAAAGGGCGAGGTCACTAATAGAGGAAACAGTGATAGTCAGGCCCTTAGTAATCACTAGATCAAGGGTGTGGCCACGGTTGTGAGTTGGCTCAGAGATATGTTGGGTAAAATCCATGGAGTTTAGGAGGTTGATAAAGTCCCTAGCTTTCGAGTCCGCCTCAGTGTCTACGTGTATGTTGAAATCTCCAATGATGATAAATGATAGAACAGGAGTTCTGAAAATTCTGTAGAGAAGGCAAGGCATTGTTTGGGAGGCCTATACACGGTTACTGCCAGAACTGGGGGCTGGCATTTTAGGACAATAGCGTGGTATTCAAAAGAGGCGAAATCATCAAAGGAGATGGTCCTGCAGCTGAGGGCATCTTTAGCTATGGTGGCTGTTCCTCCACCTTTTTTCCCACTTCTGATAGATTGAAAAAAGCTGTAGTTAGGGGGAGAGGCTTCAATGAGGGCTGCTGATCCATTTATATTTAGCCAGGTTTCAGTTAGGAACATACAGTCTAGTTTGCGTTCACATATAAGATCATTAATGAGAAAAGTTTTGCTTGGTAGGGACCTGACATTTAGAATCGCCATTGAAATAGCTTCCGGAAAAAAGGGCTGGCTCGCCTGACTAATAGGCCTGGATGGTATATTCACTGGAACTGATATCAGGTTTTTTATATTAGATCAACCTGACTGTTTCATTATGGTACTAGGGGTGCGGTGGGAGATAATTCGCTGAATGGCATATTCAGGTGGGCAGAATTTGTTTATAAAAATATAGACGTCGCTATGCCAGGTCTCAGTGAGGGGCAGGGAATCAAGGTCTATGGTGATGGGGCGCTGGTGAGATGGAGCTGGTGTAGCCCGACCCGCGGGTACAGGAGGTTTATGTTTGGCAGTAGGGTGGTTGAGACGGGTCGGGCTAACCCCACATCAGACGCTGGAAGATCTCAGCGTCAGGTCCATATTCATACTGAGCAGATGGGCACCTGACCTACTAGGATGAAGGCCGTTCCTGGCGAAGAGGTCCGAGCGGTTTAAGAAAGTGGTGAAATTATCTATGAAGGGAAGCTTCAACTGGCAGCAGTAGCCTTTCAGCCAGATGTGGAGCTGACGGATCCTACTATATTTGGCATCACCATATCGGGGGGAGGAGAACGGGCCAGAGATGATGCAGGTCTTTCCTGACGCCTGAGCAGTGGAGATCAGGTCCTTGAAATCCTCCTTCAGCCGCTCAGACTGCTGGAGCTTGATGTCATTTGTTCCGACATGGATGATAATGGATGAGGCCAGGGGATTATCTGCGAGGAGTGATGGGACAACAGTCCTGATGTCCGAGACCTTAGCTCCTGGGAAGCAGCAGGTCTGGGCTTTCGGGACCACTACATGGCGCACCATGGAGGATCCGATGACGAGCACAGATGGGGGGGCGGGATCAGTGGCGGGCCCACTGGGCTTAGGGGACTTCCTTTGCTGCCTCACACCTGAAGGCCAAGTGGTAGAGGGTGGGGGCCGTGGGTCCCCACGGTGGACTGGGCTATGCTTAGGCCGGGGAGCAGGCTTATAAGCCTGGCTATTTTGCCGCTCACCAACCAGAGAGGTGTGGGTGGGCTGCGGAGTATGGGTACGGTACTGAGTAGGGCAGGGTGTGAGATGGGCCCCAGTAGCAGAGAGCCTGGACGAGGAGCTGATGCTAGTATCCTTGGACCTCTTGGATACAGGCTCGGCCAATAAAGCAAAGCTATTCCTCAGTAGGAGGGTGTCGTCGTCGGAGGGTTGGGAGGGGACCCTGGAGGTTTCCCTTTCTCGTTTCCGCCTAACAACGGTCCAAGGGCTGGGGCTTGAATGCTTGGGTCTGGCTCCGAGTCTGGGCCAGGATTTCTCACTCAGGAGGAAACTAAAATCCACACTTCCCCCCTGGATGTCGCCGACGGTGGAACAGTGGGAGGCTGGACGTCGACATCTGGGTCGGGTAGCACTGAGTTCAGGTAATGTTCGACTTGATGTATAGAGTGTAGAGTAGAGATCCTACCTTCCAACTCTGAGATTATTTGGCTACGCTGGAGGCAACCCGAGCAGTTAGGGGCGGGAGGGTGTGGAGCCATCGCAAGACTCGTTAAAATAATTGCGGAATTAAAATAAGAGGATAAAACCGCCAATCTATTTGCTAAGAGCAGGGCTCAGCTGCTGGCTTGAGCAAAACAACGCTCAACAAGCTGTAAGACCGACGAAAACCAGAGGACAACCAACCCAATCTACTTGCTAAAAGCAAGGTTCAGCTGCTGGCTTGTAAATCCCGCTCAGCAAACTGTAAACAAACAAAACCAGAAGACAACAAACTAAATATACTTGCTAAAAGCAAGGCTCAGCTGCTGGCTTGTAAATCCCGCTCAGCGAACTGTGGAACGAACGAAAACCAGAGGACAACAACCTTAGTCTACTTGCTAAAAGCAAGGCTCAGCTGCTGGCTTGTAAATCCCGCTCAGCAAACTGTGGAACGAACGAAAACCAGAGTACAACAACCTTAGTCTACTTGCTAACACAAGGCTCAGCTGCTGGCTTGTAAATCCCGCTCAGCAAACTGTGGAACGAACGAAAACCAGAGGACAACAACCTTAGTCTACTTGCTAACACAAGGCTCAGCTGCTGGCTTGTAAATCCCGCTCAGCAAACTGTGGAACGAACGAAAACCAGAGGACAACAACCTTAGTCTACTTGCTAACACAAGGCTCAGCTGCTGGCTTGTAAATCCCGCTCAGCAAACTGTGGAACGAACGAGAACCAGAGGACAACAACCTTAGTCTACTTGCTAACACAAGGCTCAGCTGCTGGCTTGTAAATCCCGCTCAGCAAACTGTGGAACGAACGAAAACCAGAGGACAACAACCTTAGTCTACTTGCTAACACAAGGCTCAGCTGCTGGCTTGTAAATCCCGCTCAGCAAACTGTGGAACGAACGAAAACCAGAGGACAACAACCTTAGTCTACTTGCTAACACAAGGCTCAGCTGCTGGCTTGTAAATCCCGCTCAGCAAACTGTGGAACGAACGAAAACCAGAGGACAACAACCTTAGTCTACTTGCTAACACAAGGCTCAGCTGCTGGCTTGTAAATCCCGCTCAGCAAACTGTGGAACGAACGAAAACCAGAGGACAACAGACCTCGAGATCCGGACGTCAGACTCTCAGGTACCACCAATATTAATGCGCGACTTTGAGAACGGAGGTATAGTATGCAGGTGGATAAAACTCAATTGCTAGCGGGGAGAGGGAGTGCTATTTATGTAGTAATGCTAACGGGGAGGTAGGGCTATTTACTTAGCCGTGCTAGCAGGGGGAGTGGGGCTGCTAACTAGCAGTGCTAGCCGGGAGAGTGGGGGCTACTTACCTAGTAGTGCTGGTAATACTCACGCGATCTACTGGGAGCAAGGCACGGCCTCCGGTGTGTTGGGTTGGTACTGGAGAGGCAGGGGACGGCTGTCCCCTGTTGGCTAATGGGCTATCCCAGTCAGGAGCTGGTTAGGGCTGGCGAGCCGCGGCTAGCTGCGGCAGCGTAGCTGTTTGATCTAGACTTGGGGCTCGATGTCCAAGCGTCGGATCCAAAAAGAAATCGAATTATTGTGTACCACCAATGTTAGTGCGCAGTTTTAAACGCGGAGATATGGTATACAAGTGAGGAAAACTGTATACAACAATACACTTTGGGAGAGCTGGCGAGCGCAGCAAACTTAGACTACTTCCGCGTGCGTGACGTGACGTGAGTGTTCTCGACGTGAGTGTTCCCAATTGACATGCTTGATGTTCCAATGGATGTAAATCGCATGTGGCACTTCTTGGCAAAATTTCTCCTGCACACCATCGTTGCACCCAGACATAACGGATGCCCCGTCGTAGCACTGGGCAATGCATGCGTTTTTTTCTATGTTACACTTAGCCAATAATTGTTTAATTGACTCTAGTAAAGACTGTGCATCCAAGCCATCCGCTGCAACTAAATCTAAGAATTCTTCATGAATGTTGTCATTGTTTAGGTAACACACAACAATAGATATCTGCTCTGTCTTGCTTATGTCTTTGGTCTCGTCAACCATTACAGCAAAGTGCTCTCCCAGTTTAACCTCGTCACTAACTTGTGCCCTCATCATGCTAGCCATAATGTCAACCAACTCGTTCTGGATGTCATGGTGCACATATTTATCATTCCCAGGCCCACTAGCTAACGTCTTTGCCACTGTACCGTCAAACTTTGCAAGCATTTATAAAAGTTCAAGGAAGTTGCCTCTGTTGTTGGACTGCTCGTCTTCTCTGTGCCCTCGCTGAGTAATCGTTTGAGTAGCTGTAAACCGTAGTGATTCAACCACTGCTCGCATGTACTGTCTATTTTCCTGTACAGTCTTGGAATGCCCTGCGTCAAGGCTTAAGCCCTCCCTAGCTCCCCCCTGGAGCCGCCTCTGGGAAGGACCCTAAAGACGTTGGATATGTTCTGCAATGCAGGTTTTTTTCAGTCTCTCAAATTGTTTCCACACACTTTTGGCAACAAAACCTAGACGAATGTCCTCAGTCTCTAATTGAGCACAGTGTTTAGAGACTGACTTTTGAGTCTACTGAGACCTGGAAGGTGTTTCACCTGTGCTAGCAGCCAGGGAAGCTGTGTACCTCCGAGACTCGTGAATCTCATCTAGTCCAAACATCACAGGCAGGTGAAAAACAATCACACAGAGGTCAAACCGACCAAATAAACCATGAAACGATAGATCTCCTAGCATGGGAATGAAGGTGAAGACAAGCCAGAAAGAAAGTAGAGAGGTGGAATGACAGCAGGGAGGGTAATAGCGGAGAGCTCACAGAGAAGATGGAGGGAGAAAAAGAGGGACAGAATGAAATAAAGATGAGACTGTGGGGGGAATGAAAGAGATTACAGATGTCACTGTGCCTCCTGACTGCCTGGTCCCCAGAGCTCTACCACACTAATGATGAAAGAACAGTTCTCTCTCTCTCTCTCCCTCCCACTCTCTCTACATACCCTCCTTCCCAACCTCCAACCCTAAAACTCTCTTCCTCCACCTCACTCTCTCTCCTGCCCCCTTTTCTCCCTCTTACAGTCTCTCTCTTTCTCATCCCCCTTCTTCACATCTTTAGCGCCTCTCCTTTCTCTTTTCTCTCTCTCCATCTCGTGAACCATGCTTTCCGGCTCTCTTCCTCCCTCCCTCTCTCCCTCTTCGCTGTACAAGTGGTCAACAGAAAAACTGGATTCCTAGTCTTAATTATACCCAAGAGGACTCTCTCTCTCCAACACTGCACCTCTCCTCCCCTCATCTCCGCCTTTCCCCTGTTCCCTCTACTTTGTTCTTCTTCTTCCTCTCATCCCCTCGTCCTCCGCCCACTTCACTTGTTCTTTACATCTGCTACCCTCTGTCGTGTTCCCTCTTCTCTTCTTTACTGTTTCTCTTTATTTGCTTAGTCTCTCTGTCCTCTCCACCTCTGCCAGCTGCTACTTGGCAGTCTCTCCGTTATGTTCCCTACTCTCTCTGTCTCTCTCTGCCCCCCCCCCCCCCTTCTTATCATTACATTACATTACAATCATTTAGCTGACGCTTTTATCCAAATCGATTTACAACTAGAGGGGCTTGCACTCAGAGAGTGCAGACCTCCGCCCCTCCTCAACTGCTCTCCCCCTTCCACGCCCCACCCCCCCCCTCTACCTTTCCTCCCACCTCCCACCATCACCTCTCATGTGCTGTGCTCTCCTACTGGCTTTTTGAATTGGTTATTGTAGCACCACCTGTAGTTTCCTCTTTCTGCTTGACATCTTTCCTCTCCAATTTCCAAAACGTTGCTAGTTTTGTGAAGACTTCCCATTCACATTCATTAACAGCCAAGCAGAGCAGTAGTGGAGGGAGGAGTGAGCTGGTTCGTAGTCTGCAGACAGTAGTTTACAAGATGAACAGTACGAGTAATACAGCCAATGACATGTTAAATCTATAGTCTATAGGCGAGATAGTTTTCTATGAAGTCAATCTCCTTTCTAAAATGACTAAGAGCATACATGTAATCTAGTGCTGAAGGCAAAGTGCAAGAATAGCAAACTAAAAACACAATAGGTGCTTAAGAGGGAGGATCATGGTAGATTCTTGAAGAGGTGAGTTTTGAGTCTGTGGTGAAAGATGGGCAGCGACTCTGGTTCATTCCACCTCTGTAGGGCCAGGACAGAGAAGAGCTTGTGTGTCAGAAGGGGGAAATGTCAGGACCAGTTGGGTGTAATCGGCATAGCAGTGATAGGAGAAGTCCTGCGAGTGAATGACAGAACCCAGAGGTGTAGAGGGAAAAAAGGAGAGGACCCAGAACTCTTGCGGAACCCCCGTAGTCAGATTATGTGGTTCCAACATCAACCCTCTCCATGTCACTTGGTAGGAGTGGGAAGGAGTTTGAGTGCAACAGACTGAAGGAGAGTGAAGTTGGGAGTAGGAGGTGGGGGTTGGAGTAGTGAAGAGAAAGTTTCAAAGAGTTTTTTAGGATTGGAAGGAGAGGTTAGAATTTTAGCGCTGAAAAAAGCAGCTTCAGCAGCAGATAGCGAAAAAGCAGCTTTAGCAGTGGACCCATCAACTCTCTGTCTCCCCCCACTCCCTCTCTCTCTGTCTCTGCCCCCCCTCTGTCTCCCTCTCTCTCTCTATTCATTGTTCTCTTCTCTCTCATTCTGTCTTCCTGCACCTGTATTCTCTTAACTCCTTCAGAGCTGTTATAGTGCCACAGAGAGAGAGAGAGAGAAGGGGGAGGGTAGGAGTCATATCTTCAGCTTAATGTCAGATACAGCAGAATTGAACCATGTTAATGAGCCAGCTCAGGCACTGTAAATGTAGCCTTCACATGCAGGGAGGCTTAATGGACTATAAAGCGTATCTGAATTGTTAGCTGTGACGGAGAATTGAGTCAATTTATCCTTTCACACTGTAAAATGGCCAGCAACATACAATACATTCACTTCTGTTCATCCATTTTGAGGTGATCAATGATGGACATGAACAAAGGTTAAAACCAGCTTTATAATATAATTCTGGACCGCGATGGTTCTTTATTGACCACATGTGACACACAGACACACACAGACACACACATTTACCATGAATGCAAGCAAAAGTGTCTTCCATAATTCAACTAAACATGTTTGATGAGAACACTGAGGCTTCGAACTGTGGTACAAACACTATAGTCAAACGCCATTGGCAATAGGCAAGCACTCTTTTTTTTTTTTTTTTATTCTTTTGCATCTTATGCAAAATATCCGGAAGTGAGTGGAGATGTGTCCAGTATAGTGGAATAACTGAATGAAGCGGTGGAGCTGTGACCCTCCCAAGCCAACCAGGTGTGCCAACTGTTGTGGATTCTTTTAAAAGGGTAAGGACTTCAAAAACACACTGGTAAACTTCGGAGTAAGAAGATAACTTTAATTATAACACGGCTCTGGCCAGAGGACAATTCAGAACAGACACCAGATTGTATCTGAGGAGAAGTGCGATGAACAGTCAGTGATAGCCTTCTATACAGTATTTCACATGACGTTTGAAAAGCAAGCATGCAGGTGTCTTTGCTCAGATGAGAAATGCCCATCCACAAAAGCAACAACAGGAAAATGGTAACATAAATGGGCATCCCCGCTTTAAGAAATGAAACTCATCTCATTAAAATGAAACATGAAGTTTGTGCGTCTGTGTCTTTCACTCCCCGATATTCAATTAATGTTATCTGCCCTGCACCTAGCTGTGTACTTGAAGAAAGAACTGTCTAACACAATGCTCTTTCATCAGGCCAGGAGCAGGGGGCAACTGAAAATACCACAGAACATCCCTTAGTATGAAGTTAGAACACTGTTAATAGGAATAAAGAATAAAGTATTATTAAGTATAAAACATAATGTCATGAACACAATTTCCCTCACACAGCCAGCATAGAAAATGTCTTCCGTGAAGGGAAACAGCTACAGTACACTGACAGTGATTTTTTTTAAAGGCCTACACACAGAATATAAATAATTTTAATCCAAATAATATCAACTGAAAACAAGTTGATGTCCCTTTAATCTTTTATGATGGTGATACACTCCGTCGCGTCACCATGTTCGGGGCCCAAGTCACATTTCCCTTGAACCTTTTTACCACAATCGTCCAATGTGATTGGCTCAGGGCAGAAATGGTGTGCTGGGATTATAGAGAGAGAGTCAGCCAATGGGTAAGTCTGAGCATTAACGATCAGTTAGGGAGAGAAATGGTTATGTCAGTTTTAACGGTCTCCCAGCAGGGTCACTGCTGTCTCTGCTAAAAAGGAAGAGATCCATGAAGGCAGCTTTCTACCAAGCTGGTCATTAGAACATATCAGTTAGCCCAGAGAGAGAGGGCATTTCTCCTGGTGTTTGTTTGTTTGTTTGTTTCCTAGCTCAGCACAGCAAGCTTGACTTGTCACTTTAGATATAATCCTGATGCAAGCTGGTCTCCAAGGCACAGAAGAGGCCAGTGTGGCATCGTTGGCCATGTTGTTTTTACAAAGGAGTTTCTTGCACTTTATTGATTAAGTGTTTTTCTATTCATCATTCTCACTCTCTCCCCCTCCATCTCTCTCTCTAGCTCTCTTTCCATTTTTCTCTCTCTCTGTCTCTCTCTCAATTCAACTCAATTCAATTAGCTTTATTGGCATGACAAATTGTCCATCTGTGTTACCAAAGCTTTTGATACATAAAATGTTACGGCGTCGCTCCCACACTCATCCCCTCCAGCCCTTCCGCAGCCGGGACGCGTTGTGCGCTGTTCTGGCTCCGTTCCGCGGCGTTCGGGATCTCCCGAATTCCCAACCCCCGCCTCCGGAGCTGGGGCGTGTTCGCGCTCCTCATCCCCGGAGAATGATCCCGAGAGACCTAGCACCTCGGCCCACGCGCAGCGCGCCCTCCGACGCCGCAGGTGAAGGCAATCTTGGTGATTGAACTAGCTTACGGCAGAGCTCTGCACACCAGGTCTCAATCATCTAATCTACCTCTACCTACAAGAACCCTGGTCTTCTTGACGCTCATCGCCAGATCTTCCCATAACGTTACTGTGGCAAGTACCTAGCTAATTTAGCCAGCTTTGACTGCTGATCTTTTGTTTTGTCCGTTTGTTTTGTTTCTTATCGTGTTTCCGTTCATCCCCAGACCTGGTGTGCAGTGCCGCTAGCCTGTCAATCCACCTCTGGACTGATACTACGGATTCCTCGACCCCTGCCTCGCCACTGAACTCGACCTTGGATTATATTTACTGGATTACGTACGCCGATCGCCTGACCCCGCCTGTGACTTGGACTCTGATTTTTGCCTTGCCCCAGAACTGTTTTGTTGCACCATTAAAGGCCCTGCTGGGCAAACCGTCCGCTGTCTCCTGAGTCGTGCGTTTGATTCCTTTGCCACCCAGCCTTAACATAAAATGTATATTGAAAAAACAAACATAGAAATATAGCTGCAAGCAGCAATAACGGGGCCAAGCGCAACGAACGCATCAAAGCCAACGAGGAAAACACGCCATAGCTACATTGGAGCTATGCATGTGAGCATCTATGTCGCCTGACCAGGTGAATCAGGTCAAATTCATGCAACAGTATCATCATCACCATGATCATCATCATCATCATTATACAACTATGTCAAATGTTACACTAAATGCCTCTCTCACACAGACTCCCACAAAAGCCAGTTCATTTATAATGGCTCTACACAATATCCAGAGTCTTAAAGCACACTTTAAAGATGTACACACACATCAATTCTTTATGAACGCTGATAGCATTTGTGTAACAGAAACATGGCTGGCATCTGCCATAGCCACATTTGAGCTATGCATGTGACTGTCTTTGTCACCTGACAAGGTACATCAGGTTAAATTCATGCAACAGCATCATCATACAACCACATTCACAGTTTATTAATCTGATGATGTCAAGTGAGTGTCAGGTCCTTTTAAGCATCTCAACACATTTCTTCTATTTTGGGACATATTTTTAGGACCTATTTCTCTGCATGTCGACATCCCACATGGCCATTCTCCAGGCCTTCCATCTGCCTGGGAGACCCACCTTTACCATCAGGTCTCACTGCAGGGATAAATTGACAATTCAGCAATCTGTGAACAACACTCACAATTCTTGTTTCTCTCTTAACCTCACAGTTTTCAGAAGAATGCCCCTCTCCTACCCATACATTTGGTGTAAGTAGGCTATGTAATTGAAGGTCTACATTTCCATCCAATTGACCTGAATGACTACTGTCAAACTAAAGTGGAGTCCATATGCATTCAATTGGAGTGATCTTGATTATTTCAGTTAAACAAGCACATTCTTCATATAAGAAGAGACGACACATTGGTTTAATTCTAGCAATGAAAATACAATGAAAGTGCAAGGGGGGTCCCTTTGCACAACAATGCTTATATAAATATCAAAATGTAATCTGACAGTGTTGTGCCCAATTAGTAAGTTGTAGAGCATGCCATCAGCTACGCATACAAGCATTATGAACCCCATTTAGCCACGGGGGGCGCTACAGCAATCAATTGCATTTAAGCCACTTTTAAGAATTTCGGCTTGTTATAGCGCCACCCTTTGGCCTAACTGCTTCATATTTCTTCAGTTACCTCAAGATATGCTCTGGTACTACTATATCTGTTTTCGGAAATACCATCCAAGCGGTTAGGCCTGAACAGGAAATTAGCTCTCTAGCGCCCCCATTTGAGTTGATCGGGCCAATAATGCATGGATAGCCCCAGGGTATATGTGAGGACGTGCTTGCAATAATTTGTGGTGTTCTGTACAACCCTTCAGAAATTATACCACTTTATGTAAAAAGCCACGCCCTCTGCAAACTTCATTGGCTCATCATTTCTTTTTTTTGCAACTTTTCCAAAATGTCTCAAGATGGAACTTTAGATATTGCTCCTGACATTGTGTGTACCAAGCGGCATGTGAATCGGTCAAACTTTCTAGGAGGAGATAGATTTTAAGCATTTTTCAAAATTTGCGAAATAGCGGATAATTTCCATAACCGGATGTTATAGGTTCTTGAGGCAAATTTGTTCATCGTGAGGACACACATATGTCGGCAAAGTCGCATGACTCTATGTCAAACGGGGCATGAGATATGCCTGTCATATGTCTTTGAGAGAGTGATGGCTGGCTTTTCACTAAAATGCTTATATCGACATCAAATTTACATCTGGTAATTAAGAGTCCAATGAGTAAGTTGTAGAACATGAGATGATCTACCCATACAACCATTACAAAACCCATTTGGCCACAGGGGGCGCCACAGCAATCGATTCCGTTTTAGCCACTTTTAAGCATTTTGGCTTGTTATAGCGCCACCCTGTGGCCAATCTGCTTCCTATTTCACAAGATACCTCAACATATGCTCTGGTACGAGTGTAAAAAGTTTCAGAAAAATCGGCCTGGCGGTTAGGCCTAAACGGGAAATGAGCTCTCTAGCGCCCCCATTGGGTTTGATCGAGCCCATAATGCAGGGCTAGCCTCAGTTTATATGTGCGGACATCCTTTAAAATATGTGTGGTGTTCTGTACAACCCTTCAGATAATATACCCCTTTATGTGAAAAGCCATGCAAAGCCACGCCCTCTGCAATCTTCATTGGCTCATAGTTTCTGTTTCATTCAACTTTTCCAAAATGTGCCGAGATGGAACTTTAGATATTGCTCCCTAGATTCTGTCTACCGAGCGTGATGTGAATCGGTGAAACTTTCTAGGAGGAGATAGATTTTAAGCGTTTTCCAAAAAATGCAAAATAGCAGATAATTTACATAACCGGAAGTTATAGGTTCTTGAGGCAAATTTGTTCATCTTGCGAAGAGACATATGTGTGCAGAGTGTCATTACTCTACGTTAAATGGGGCATGAGCTATGCCTGTTCAAACTTTGCAATTTCAGTCGGCTGCTATAGCGCCCCCTATTGGCTAATCGATCTGGGTCGTGCTCCATGGACTCAGCACATTATCCTCTACCATCATGCAAATTTTGGTAAAAAGTTACCACTCCGTTCTATAGGCTGCCATTGACTTCAATGGCAGAAGAATAATAATACCATCAATTACAATAGGGGCTTCGCACTGCGTGCTTGGCCCCTAAATAACAGTAATACTTAACAGTAAAGATTTGCATTTAACACAGTAACAGATGTGTGTGTGTGTGTGTGTGTGTGCGCGTGCATACATTAACATTAGTGATCCCCCCCCCCCCCCCCAGAGTCCTCCATACCCAGAATCACCCCCCCCCCCCCCCCAGAATCCTCCACAGTTTATCTTAATCTAGCATTAGATTTCCTTTTCAATTTGGTTTTCCAGATGGACAGATAGACAGTTATTCAGCTAAGTTTTTAATATATTCAAATATCGAGTTAACGTTCAAAACACTGAATATGGTGTTTATTACATTTTACAATAATTTATACATTTGGACTTGAAATTATCCCCAAATAAACAACAAGAGAGTGTTAAATAAAAAAATAAAATAAAAAAGCGAAAATACTGTACTACACATCCGGGGTCGGCTACTTGGAGCGTGCATTCTTCCATCAACTCACCCTGACATTCCCTGTCAACTGTGCCTCTCTACACCCCACATTCTCTACATGGCCAGATGGTAAATGGACTGCACTTATATAGTGCTTTTATCCAAAGCGCTTTACAATAAAGGCATCTCATTCACTCATTGATATACATACACACTAATGGCGGCAGCTGCCATGCAAGGTGCTTGCCTGCTCATTGGGAGCAATTTGAGGTTCAGTGTCTTGACCAAGGACACCTCCATATGTCATCAGGAGGTGAAGGGTTTCAAACCGTATGATCACTGGATGACTTGCTCTACCTCCTGAGCTACTGCCGCCTCAGATCCATAGTGACTTTTGCCTTTGCTGATGATTTTACTTTCATTCTCGTAAAATGCTATCAGTAATGTAGCTCGCACCCCAGCTGACTGCGTTTACTAGAGAGAGCTACCGAGTGCGAGATCAACCACTATACCAGGGAATGCTCAAACTCCAGTAATACAGAGTTTTACATTTTATTTAAATGCAGTGGTGTGAGTTTTACAGTTGTTTGAGAGAGAGAGAGAGTTGTTGAGAGAGATAATTTGTATTTGTGTGTTTGTGTGTGTGTGTGAGAGAGAGAGAGAGAGATTGGGGGTGGATAGGGGGCAGAGCAGTTGGCAGTGTGTGTGTGTGTGTGCGTGTGTGAGAGAGAGAGAGAGAGAGAAAGAGTGTATTTCTATGTTCGGGAGTGTGTGTGTGTGTGTGTGTGTGTTTGTGGGTGGGTGGGTGAAATGTCTGCAAAATAAAGCTATGCCTCTGGTGCATGACCTTGTGAATGTATTGTATTTGTGTCTCTGTATGTTTTTCTCTATGTGGACATAAATAAATTGTTAAAATGTGAGACTAACTGGGGGTGGATGTGGGTGGGAAAGGCCATGCAGCAGAGCACAGAACAGCTGGTTATCTCTGAGAGATGAAGAGGGCAGCAGAGGTGGAGAGAAGGGAACGGAGAGAGCAGACAGACGAGTAGAGACAGACAGATGGAAGGAGAGGTGGAGAGGAGAGATGGAGACAGAACGAAGGAAACGTGGAGAGGAGAGATGGAGACAGAAGGAAGGAGAGGTGGAGAGGAGTGGAAAAGAGAGATAGATGGAGGCAGACGGAAGGAGAGGTGGAGAGGAGAGATGGAGACAGAAGGAAGGAGAGGGGGAGAAGAGAGATGGAGACAGACGGAATAAGAGGTGGAGAGGAGAGATGGAGACAGACGGAATAAGAGGTGGAGAGGAGTGAACAGATAAGGATGGTGAGACGGAGACAGATGGACGGAGAGCAGCACAGATTACTGAAGACAAGAAGGAGGGTGGAGGTAGAAGCAGATCTAGGAGGTGAAGGAGCAGAGGGAGTGAGGCTTGTGAACTGAATTGAGATGGATTCAGATAGGAGAAATTACAGGAAGATAGCTCTCCCTCCTATCTTCCTGTAATTCCTCCTATCTGAATCCATCTCAATTCAGTTCACAAGCCTCACTCCCTCTGCTCCTTCACCTCCTAGATCTGCTTCTACCTCCACCCTCCTTGAGAGGAGCGAGGGGAGGAAGGGAGGACAGGAGGGAGGGAGGATAGGAGGAAGGGAGGGGGAGCAGGGGGCTGACAGAGAAAGAGAGGCATGCATGGGATGGGGAAAGGGGAGCGTAGAGTCAAGGAGAAAGTGAGCTATGCTATTAGCTTTGTGACACATTAATGGAGGTGAATGGTTTAACAAACACAAAGCACACACACACACACTGCTTGCACACATAAATACCCATAAATACCCTCTCATGCATGAACACACAAACATACACACGCTCACATCACACAAATACACACACACACGTACACATACTCACAAGTACAGTAATTACCTTTTGTGAAGCATGGATGTGTGTTATTACTGGAATATGCTGGTGCCTATGCGGAAAGCTAATTAACTAGCAGCTAGCAAGACTGTCAGGAACTCCTTTTTCACCAGTGAGTCTCCCATGGCTACACTCTCTGGGGTCAAGAATCGTAGCATACTATAGGAGGCTAAATCATCAATATGGATGAAGAAACTCAACTATTCAGAATGATGTTAGCATGCTAGCCTTGTTTATTAATAAATATGGTGTACATAATTTCCAGGTTTAGGAAAAAGGGGTGTGAGGTGGAAGGAATATTATAAATATTTGAATCTGTGGCCTTGTTTCATTGTAACACAGCCATGCAGAAAAAAGGTGGTCCCAAGCAGCTGGATATGAGAGTGTAGTGGAGTAGGACATGACAAACAGTTCTACTGACCACATTCTACAGTCCCTCTCACGGGAATGTTGGGGAAACTGATAAGGACCCCTCAGACCTCTCACACCCGGTTATCCCCATCCTCCACGACAATAGATCCAGGTCAGGCCACATTCCAATGCAGACCACATCAACAGCAGACTCACATAGTGAGACAAAGAAATGACCGTCTTTGCTTTGTTTCTTTAATAAAGTTAAATTGCTTTATTCCAACCATGTGATGCAGCCACCATGAGGATAAGCCCTGGGAATAAAGTTATTGCGTTGATGTTTCATTGTATTTGCATTGTATTTGTTACCAAGAGTTACTGTGTGTTATAAATATATGATTCTATGCTGCTAAGTCCGCCTAACAGTGTCTGAATCTGAGCTCCTCCACTTTTATGATGGGAGTGGGGTTCACTCTAGGTGGTAAAGTCACTAATCGATGCCTGTCTAGGCAAATAGGACACGCCTCCTCTCCTCTCTACTTAAATAGAGAGCAGACAGGAAGTCTCTCTCTCAGGTCTTTTGTAACTCTCCAGTAACTCAACTGCCAGGGTATGTGTTCCTCCAAGTAATACGTGACCAAGGATCCAAGCTTGTGCCTGGTTGATGAAATCAGCCTGTATCCATGGAATGCTGAACTGCTAGCTAAGATCTTTGTAGTCGACACCGGGGTCTTAGGAATTTCTACGAACTCTTCAAACGATCCACCTCTGGCGAGAGCAGAGGTTTTGAATGAGACATTTGCAACTTTTGAACTCTGAAACCGAACTTTAACCTCTGTGAACATCAACGTTCACGCAACACTACCATCACTGTTTCAACAAGAGCGCAGGCGCTGCCCCCTGCATCAAACCGAGTGACCACGTGCCTCCTCCTCCTGCGAGCCAGACAACACCTCAGGACACCGCTCGTAAGGTTGCATCCAGCATTTTTTTTGATGTGGTGGGATGCCAAATGTTGTTTAAGCTTAGGGGATTTAGGATAGGCTGTGATAATCTATGACATCATTCTTTTCATTTCTGCTGTGTTTTCATATTATTTGGATAATTGATTAGTATAACTTCAATAAATATTATTTACTTTTGACCACGTCCGACGTCATCACATGATCTTAGGTCACTTGATTGAGTCAAGACCTTCTCCTGCAGACTGAGATTGATACATAAATCAGACTATTGATAAAGGTTATCTGTTTCCTTGTACAGAACAGGGTGGTGCCCCATATACGAGTTGATTTAATGTATTAAATCAAATTTCCGTCATATTTGTGATAACCGCAGTATAAGTAAGGGATAATCAACGAGTAGGTGTGCGTTAAATGGTTTTAAAGGAGCAGTAAAGGGAAAATCATGTTTAGCCCTGTTTTAAGGTTACTTATGATCATATATAATGGTTCAGATCAAAAAGTTGACAAAACTAGCACTTTTGAGAAAGTCTGATAATTGCTCTACCACCGTTTTGGTCATACAATGGATGTGGGTGGGCACCGTGAAAAATCATTCAAAAAACATGTTAAACTCTCAATTTCAAAGACAATAAACTCACCGAGGTGTTAATTGGCGTTCTGACATATAATTCGCCATAAAGTAAAATTCTAGCTCATCTGGAAAGGCTTTTTTTTATATTTAGCATAGAACTATTTAGTCGCAGCACATGCGTGTGTAAACTTCCGCAAACTAGGTAGCCTAGCAACATAAACAATAACAATAGCCACCGTAAGTAGTTCCGCTTCCTGAATCCCCTCTGCGGATAGGCTCTATGCACACAACACTTCCGCGTTTGGCACTGGGCCACTTCGGAACTTCCGGTCAGCAGACGCCTGTAAAATAAAATGGCTTTTTTCTATACTAGGTGCCTGCAAGATCTGCCGAAGATCACCTTCAATGATCTGCATAGAATTGTCAATTCTCGAAGCTCTGCCCCCAGGAGCAAAAGGGAGAAGGGTTTAAGTTTTACATATCGAGCTACATTGATGACTTTGAAGGTAAGTTGAAGATAACGTTACATATTTAGCTAGTGCTAATGCTAGCTAGCTAACGTTAGCTCTATTTACTAGCTCACGTTTACTCTAGTTTTAGCTTACGTTAGCTTAGCTAACTTTGACTACTCAACAGGCTACATTGTCCTGTGTAAAATGTGTTATTGATGTAAGATTAAGTGCATATTAATGTTGACAGGTTATTTGATCCAGTGTTGATGTCCATGCCCGAATGACACCATGCACCAATATGCACCAATCTCCATCCAAAAGCAAATGAAATGAAACTGTTCATTGTCTGAAATTAAACTATCCACAATCTCATTATCTCATTGACATGATCAAGGCAATTAAATATGTTTACCAATGGGAAGTCTGGAGCAGGATTTTGCCTGCCCATGTGTAAGGCTGGAGACTCCTGCTGCACATCCCTACCAAGCTGGCTCTGGCTGTCATCCTTATCATCACTACAAACAGTGCTGGCTGCTCTGTCTGTTGTCTTACATTTGAATGCTGTGATTTATTTTCATACTGTAAATAGTTGCATGACACACATCACTTTATAACACAACATTTCAGGGATGATAACTCATCTGGGATGAAAAAGGTGACAAAGAGCAAACCCATACACAAATCAAACAAATGACCAATTTTGGATTCAAAAACAGCCAATTCATCACCTCCACCCACCTTTGAGTGTGAGTAGCAGCTGCATACTACTATCAATCTGATGACAAAATGGAGTATCATACTCCAAGTTCAATTCTAGTCCCACTCCCATGACAGGACAGCAGATTACCTTAAAGTTAGCCTTGCAATCAGAAAAACTTATGTTTTTTACCTCCGCCCCAGGGGCAAAATAATGTTTTCGCCCCTGTCTGTCTGTCTGTCTGTGTGTGTGTGTCTGTCTGTAGGCGGACAGGATTAAACAAAAACTACTGGCACGATATGCATGAAACTCGGTGGAGGGGTGCACCATGGGCCAAGGAACTCACCATTAAATTTTGACCATGATTCATTCATATGTGGCTCTACAGTACCCATATTACTGGAACTTCAGTGTAGTGGGGGATTTAGGTTTCAGTTTCCTCATAGGTTTCAGGTTCTTGACGCCACTTGCAATACCGAGCTTGGCCAGTACGCCAAAAACTGTCTGTTCCTGGCCATGGGGGCTTGCTTCATGCGCCACCGAGCAACTTTCATGTGATTGAATGGGCCGCCATCTCTGCATGCCTTATCCATTTCTTATAATACATCCATGATCCAGCCATGATCAGTTATGCTCGCGTCAACATAAAAGTGCAAGCACACTGTAATGATAAACGCGCAATCTAATGATAAAAGCACACGCTAATGATAAAAGTGCAGTTTAATGATAAAAGCACACTCTTATGATAAAAGCACACTCTTAATGATAAAAGCGCACTCTAATGATAAAAGTGTAGTTTAACGATTAATTTTATGATTAATTTAATGAATAATTGAATTTGATTGCATTTTAATCATTCACACATTTAATTTGATTGCATTTTAATCGATCACACATTTATTTTGATTGCATTTTAATTGACCACATACTTATTTATTAATTTTTGTTACTTCCACCCCTCATACATACAGATGTGGGAAGTTAGAAATGTCACATGCTGCAGCATTTCACGTCGCGGTATTTGGCAGGGAAATTCCGTTGGAAATCTCGTGGGATTTCAGACGGGTGTTATTTCGTTTTAGTGATGCACCACCGCCAGGTGGCGTCTTTGAGTAGATATAGCAGGCTGGGCTCTGTTTTTCTCCTATAGTCTACGAATGAAGCATCATTAAGTTTCACATTCTTTAATTTAAATGCTCTGTTGTAAAGCACTTTGAGCTCAATTTATCTGTATGAAAGGTGCTATACAAATGACGTTTAATTGTTATTATTACCTTGTTCTTAAACACATGTTTTCTCCATCTGGATGTAATTTAATTATTACGAACACCTATACCTAGGCCTACAGTAGCCTATCTATCTCGGTAACTGACGTCGGGTCAAGACGTGGTGGCTGTTAGGTCAAATGCGCAAAATAACAGTATTGTAAATATATTTGTAAGTAAAGATATGGTGAACGTGGGGGTTTTGCGTTTTGTTTCTGGAACGCATTCAACTGGTAGGCTACTTGTAAACCCCGGAAGTAAATTTGAAGACGGGGCACCAGCTAATGTAGCCAAGTCTGAGCGCAGTAGGCTATATGGCTTCAGCACGATACAAAGAAAAAATAAGCTTGATCGACTTGTGGATCCATACAAAATTGACATAGTCGCCATGAGTAAAGATCACTCATTGCCAATCATATCCGGACATTAACTATCTTGTGCATAGATAGCGGCAGGTTTGACAGTGAGTGCCTTCACATGCACAATATACACAATATTTTGTTATTTGAATGATCTTGAATATATATATATTCAAGATCATTCAAATAAGAAAATATCGTGTATGTTTTTATTTATTTATACCGGCCGCCAGTCGTTCCATGAACGGCTATAGGGAATGCGCAGTTTCGCGCTGGCTACAGCCTATTACATGCACAGTTTCGCTCTACGTAGGCTATTATAAATAAGTATTATTCATTGGGGGAGCTTGGACTCGCTGGGGACTGGTGGAGAGACGCAGAGCCTCCCCAGACGCGACATCCTCCAGTTGGCTGAAGAGCTGCGCGCTCTGGCATCCAAACAGCCACCGGCTGTTTGTCTTCACCTGAACAGAACTGTCTACCAATGCATGAAGTGCACCTAGCTGTCTGTGAGAGGCTATAGCAGAGGATATGTGCGAAGTGTATTTGAGCTGCCGCCTCAACCGTGCGTAAGAGCAGAGCGCATCAACTCGTGTATAGCTACAACTAGTAGCCCATAGCCATTAAAACGGCTTATTGTTTTATTCATATATCAACTAGATAATTCGTTAATAATGGTTGAGACATGAATGTAAAAATGATGTTTTATTGATGAAAAGGGTAAAACTGAAAAACATGGAGAGTCATTGCATTGATCGATGCAGTCCGTTCAAATAGGCATCAAAAGATAAAGTAGGCCCATTTAAAATGACCAATTACATCTTCAAATCCCTTCTAATCTTGGCCTTTGATAGGGTTTTTTCCCGCCCTACTGCCAATTATATCCGAACATTAACTATCTTGTGCATACAGAGCACAAACAATGAAACAATGAAACGAAAAGATTTCCTGTCTGTCTGTGGCATTCGCTACCAGCAAACACTGAAAATACAGGTCCTCATTTTATTTAGATTAGACTAGCCTATCCAACTGGACCACTCCAATGAATGTTGAACGTAGCCTACTTTTATTCTTTAGGTTTTACAGAATCGGCCTACAATGTCCACACATGCCTGCGCCATCTGACTAGCTCGTCACTCGCCAGCGAACCTGGACTAGACTATTGTAATACCCCCTTTTCCTCTAGGCTACGTGTTGCCATTCATTTAAACCACCATCTCATCTAGACTACTTCTGTTGCTGCATTTTTACATTTATGCTTTCATGATTTTAGAGCGCAATCAACATTTTCCAGGATTCCAATAAGTCCATCCATTCATCCAACTTTGTGCTGAGCGCATCGCAGGCTGGTAGCCTACTGTCAAGGCTCACGACTGATGCACTCCCTTAACACGTCTCAACTCCCCAGACCATCAAGAGAATTTCAATATGAAAGACCTTGGGATTCCAGGAGTCAAGGCTGTTTCAGACGGGGAGCGACATTCCGCCTGCGTTCTCGCTCGGATCAGCGGGGGACGCACGCGTCCTGCGCGCAGCGGGGAAAACTGACTACAATTCAGCGCTTGTCGCGGGCGGGCGTGTGCAGCCTAGTTCCATATGTGACAGCGGCTGGTGATTTGGTCCGCAACTCGGCAAACCCCGAAATGCGCTAGAGGGCAAAATAACTAAAAAAACTTTTTTTTTTGTTTTTTTGTGTATTACCAAAGTTGAAGTTGTGAAGAACCTACTTACTATAACAGACAACAGTTTTAGGTTCACGAAATACGTTTAATTAGTCTGCAAACTAAGCTCGATTTTAGCTGATTTCGAGCCGGGCTTGGGGGCGGGCAGATCGATTAGCATGATTTGGTTTCATTGGCTATTGCTTCCGGGTTCTCCGCCCACCACGCCAGCTTTGTTTACATTCAGTTCCAAGTTAACCATGGATGCTACAGCTTTTGCTAAAGAGAAGACGGGGATGGCATCCAGGACATGGAAAGAGTTTTAAGAGCAGCTAAAACTCCAGCAGAGCAGGACTCGTTCGTACACGGAGTTTTATTCTTGATGACCTGTGATACAGAGATGACTGTATCAACTTGTTGCTACAAAGCGAACGCGAACGACGTACCAGATTCACACCACCGCCAAGCATTCTGCTTTGCTTTGGGGTAAGCTGATCTTTATACTATCTGTGCTGTTTATATTACATTAACGTTAGTCGTCGTTTAGCAGAAGCTCCTTTCTAAACAAGTGACTAAGTCTAGCTAGCATAACAGGCACTAGCACTAACTAACAAAGGCTAGCTAGCTAACGTTAGCTAACATGCTAGTTAGCTGAGCTAGCCCTTTGTTCCTAAACTAGCCAGCGAGGCAGCTAATATCGAGCTAGGTAGCTATATTATAGAGAGAAACAGAATGAGAGAGCATGAGAGCTATGGTAGTCTGACACCTTTGTTTTTTGTTTTGGTTACAGGATGAGCAAAAAAGTGAGGATTTGCAGCTCTCCCTTCATACCAGCCAGCAAGAAGATCACTATACACTACAGCTTTGGTTTTGCACAACAGGTGAGAATACGTTCATCCTATCATGATTTGGCTAGTCTATTTAATCAACACATTCTGGTACTATTTTATCTATATGGAGTGCCAGTACTGTGGGCAATAGTTTAATGTACTTTCTTCCTTCTATTCTATTGCAGTTTTGATGCTGAGAGACCTGGCATGGTTGTGGCCAGAGAACACCGTGATGCACCGGCAGTCGAGTTTCAGCTGCTGCGCAAGCCTGATGTCCTGCCCCCCAGAGAAGGTCTTCTTGTGCAAGCCCCACCCGGACTGGACATGGCCAGACAGACGTATCTCTTTGACAAGATCAGAGAGTTCTGTTCTGATGAGGGACGAGACGTCACATGTCCCCCGCCAAACTCCACAGCAGCTCAGAACAAGACTGTCTGCTTGTAGATTCACTGCAGATCATCAGGACGGACAGCAATGCAGGAGAAAGGCCACAGCCTTTCCTGTTTTCCTGTTTGTATACTGAAGCGTTGCTTGTTCTCTTGCACAGACTTGCCCACACTTGCACAGACTGCATTGTTAGAATATTGAATACTGAGCTGAGTACTGTTGTTATTACCTTGAGTATTGAGCTGGGGACTGTTATTACTTTGTTGTACACTTGATCACAATGAACACTATGCACCTTGTCTATAAAACAGACAACTGACTGTACACTTTAACACTTAGACTGTTGCCTTTTTTTGTACACTTAACTACTTATGCTTGTACTTTATATCATGTATGTGACAATAAAGAACGTTAAATTTGCACTTCATCTTATATTGTTCTTAACTGCATTCACAACACAAGATTAATACTGACTCAAAGAGTGTGGGGTCATCAGTGAGAGAGCACCTCACTTGGCAGCCACTCTCAGGTAATACCCCAAGTTGACAGCCACTCTGACAGATAATGACAGATCCTCCAGTGGGGGAGTGGCTGGGGGTGCGGTTACCAGGCTATTGTTCACGCCCATTACCTGGCAGTCAGAGTTGTGAAAATGTTGGAGAACTTTGGAGGGAGATTTCTCAGCTAAGTTGATTTGGCAGTACTAGCATTCAAATAAGCATATCTTCTTCAAATATGTTCAGATTTCAATGTATGAGACCTCATTTGAAAGCTTACAATCTGCACTTTCATAATCTGTAAAAAACTGAAAAATGAAAATGCCTAGTTGAGGACCAAATTACCAGCGGCGGTAACATATGAGAACACTCCTCGGTCCAATTCCGTATAGTAGATCCGCCTGTGTACTTTCAACGAATGTATTATTAGACATAATATCATAATAATATATATAGCCTTCAACGACTTCCTGAGCTGCCTGCCTGATGGTCTCAGGGCTAAAGAGACCGCGCGCGTTTTCCTCACCCTAACTCTTGGCATGCTATCAATGAAAGAAAATACATTGTAAATAAACATGGTTTTAGGCTATTGTTTTTATGTAGGCCTTTAGGTTAAGCTATTTGTGTTCATAAGGTAACGTCATTGTAAACGAAAGTAGCCTATAGCCTATAATCCAATTGACTGGAACCAGGGGGTTTGACAAAAGTTAAGAGGCAAAATAATTTGTCTTGACTGCATTCAAGATGTATCTTTCACATTAAAACTACATACAAAGCTGACCAATAGCATTAGAAAGATCTCTTCGAGAGCTTTCATTTCACCTGTTCATTCTGCCCAAATGTCACTCGCGCACACCTGCAGCTATGTTATCATGTAGCCAGTAGATATGCTAAGAAAATTGCATATGTTTGCAAACTAAAACAAGTGAACACAATTTTACAATCGAAAAATGCTTATGAGACCATTATTTTACTTATATGGGGAAAAAGTGGTTTCTCTTCCTGCTTCTGCCTAAGCCCTCCACAATACCACAACACAACGGTGTCATGTTTTACCAAAGGAGAAGTGAAGAAGACGGTAGCTAGCAGTAGCTAAAGCAGTTAGCTAATGTTAAGATCATTCCTCTAGCTGCTTTGCTGCTAATGCGAGTTCGTCTCCGTTCCTGCCCGAGAAACAGAAGTTGAACTAATAGCATCAAAATCAAAATAGCTACAGAATCAACGTTGTAAAGGTAGCTATCTGCTTTTTAGCCACCGACAGCTACCGTTAATATTATGAAGCTGCTGTCGTGAGCTAACTTGCTATCACGGTCTTATCGTGCAGCTTCACAGCCTGCTATTAGCAGACAGCACTAAAGTTGACAAAATCACACTTGCACATCATTAGAATTCCAACCATTTATATGGGATTTATCATTCAACTAAACATGGAACCTGAATACTACCTGATATTTCAACCTGCTGCCATCAGTGATCGGCGCGTCTGCTTGTTTGAGTCATGAATATCTCACGCAGTTACATTCCATGTGTCCCAAAACTGTTAAATCATTCCCCATGTAGTTCACTATGAGTCGCACTCAATACATCCATGGAAATAGGGAATAGGGAGTGAGTGAACCATTTCAAACACATCTCTGGTCATCTCCGTTAGCCATCTTACTCGTCCTGATGCCATGTTCCATATGAGAACACTCAGCCTAATGTATTAAACTTCTACTTGTCCCGACAGTTAACAGATATAGACCCGGCGACATTTACAGAGATAGAAACTATAAATAGATAGGCTTTGTTCGTAATAATTAAATTACAACCAGACAGAGAACAAGGAGTTTGAGAACGGTAGGCTCATCTAATGTGCGAGATGAGCTACAGCAATGGGTCAATGAGTGGTATTACTGCGCCCCTATGGGCAGGCGAGCGGTGGTGCGGAATGCCGTAAAGCGCCTGTTAGAATACCGCGGGTCAAGTTACATTCTTATGTTCCCACATCTGTATCACACCAGTTTTAAATTCACTGCACTGATTACCTGTCAGTTTTAGAATAGATTTTAAGATTCTTGTATTAGTCTATAAAATCCTTACATAATCAAGCACCTAAATACATATCAGATATGCTTTTAAAAAATACACCAAGTAGGTCCCTCAGGTCCTAGCTGGCACTGAGCTTTTAATACTTCCTAGAGCCAGGGCCGAGTTTCCCAGAGGCATCGTAGCGCTACGATGAACGTAGCGCTACGATTCCTCTGGGAAACTCAGCCCAGGACTAAGAGGCATGGGGAGGCAGCCTTCAGTTGGTATGCTCCCAGCCTTTGGAATACCCTGCCAGTGGACCTGAGAATGTCTGAGACGGTGGTAACTTTAAGCGAGATCTTAAAACATAATCTTTATTACATTGCTTTTTACCACGTAGTGCTACTTGTCTCAATATATGTATTCTCTGCTTTATAGTTTTTATTCTATTTTACACTATCTTTTAATTTTTAACTCTTTTACTTTGTTTCTTTTAAATCTGTTCTCACTGTGTTTATATGAGTTTTTTTATCCATCTCTTTTTATGTAAAGCACTATGTGCTACATTGATTTGTATGAATGGTGCTGTATAAATAAAACAACATTGACATTGACATAGGCCCGTTATTATCACCTTTAACCTAGAGATTGATGTGGCTCAAAAAGGGCCGCCATGGTTTGTTTGTGTGACTGGCCATGGCTGTCCAGTGGTTAATCTTGCCACTGCACTGTGTGTGTGTGTGTGTGTGTGTGTGTGTGTGTGTGTGTGTGTGTGTGTGTGTATGGCCATGGCTGTCGAGTGGCTGCCTAATCACACACTTACCTCCGCTCCCTGTGAAATGCATTCACTTGTGATTGGACATCAAACACCAGCCGAACATTCATGATGAGCTACCAGCGGAGCAGAATGGTGCATGAAATTAACAAGACGGCTCGTGCAGTTTCCATTGGGATGTTAGAAAGGTAATAACCATGTAATAACCGTGACTACTGGGTTTTTCAAAGCTACTGAATGCAAGCCTACCACCCAGCGATGGACAGATTGATGAATAGACACCCATCATGTCATCTCTGTACTCTCTCTCTCTCTCTCTCTTCTCTGATTCATTTTATCATGCGTGGTATCACTTTGGCTGGCCCTCCTGTCGCTTTATCAATTTGTGCCCACCCCACTCTAGCCTGGCAGAGGCCGTAAACTTCACAGAGAGATTTCACAGCTCTAAATAAAGAGAGAGAGAGAGAGGTGATGGTCTTTGAAGTTTCTCAAACTTACATTTAGTTACGGCTGCACACACACACACGCACGCACACACTGCCTTGTTCCTCAATGTCATAGCCTGAAGCCTGAGCAGGTCTTTGTAGACGTCTCCCCTGGTCCGTCATCCAGCCGTGTTATATAACTGACAACAAGAATAAGCGACTAAAGGTAAAATATGTTCAGGGCTTGCGTCATTGTCTCTGCCAAGCAGAGGAGGATCATTAACGACATTACAGTAATAACCGAGCCAGGCTCTTAAAAAAACTAGTCAGACATGTTCCCCATACGTAGGTCTTTTTTTTTTTTTAGGTCATGTTCCCCATACGTAGCATTTTGAAACCATGACATACTCATGAGCAGACAGGGCCAGCTACTCTAGCCAATAGGGGGCCTGCTCCTCTGTTAGTCTAGCCAATAGGGGGCCTGCTCCTCTGTTAGTCTAGCCAATAGGGGGCCTGCTCTTCTGTTAGTCTAGCCAATAGGGTGTCACGGCACCGCCGCGTCAGCCTCGTCCACCTCCTCAGCCCCCTGACCCCGGCCCGAGCCCCGGTTTTGACGCTGGTCCCCAGCCTGTCCCCGTCTCTCCAGTGCCGGACTCCGTTTCCCCCAGCACCTCCCAGAGCCTGCAGCGGGAACTGCCGGCACGTCTGCGGTCACAAGCCAGACACGCCCCCGATCCACACCTGCCGTGCGTCACCTTGATTGCCTCTCCTCCACACCTCAACGCACCTGGTCCTGATCAGCCAATCAACGCACCTGGTCCTGATCAGCCAATCGCCAGCAGGATAAGAAGCCGGTCCACACAGCCCTCTGTGCCAGATCGTTGACCAACCAACCTAGTGGGTACACGTCTCTAGCTCCCTGCCTCGTCTGTTTTTGAACCTTGCCTTACCCTGTTCTCCCTGTCTTCCCAGTATCCAGTTCCTGCCTGACCCACGCCTGTACGATTACCCTGCTCCTGCCTGACCCACGCCTGTACGACAACCCTGCTCCTGCCTGACCCACGCCTGTACGACAACCCCGCTCCTGCCTGACCATCGCCTGTACGACTACCATGTCCCCGCCTGACCCACGCCTGTCTACGGACCACGTTACTGCCTGCCTCTCCCCGGATCTCAATAAACGTGCCTACGGGCTTTCACCCCAATCGTGTCTGCTATTGGGTCCTCCATCAAAACCCTAACATAGGGTGTCGCTGGTGCTAAATTCATGCAGATAAAGCATACATTTTTTAACAAGATGGCGCTCATGTAGCCCTGTATGTTATGGCACGATGATGGCATGTTTACATGTAGATTAATTATTCATAGCTCTGAGTGTTATGGCATGATGATGACATGTTTAGATGAATTATTCATTGCTTATTTGGTAAGATGGATCCCCTTGACTCATGGTTGTTTTTGAACTCTAATACTAATTAGAGTATGAACTAAACTAGTTCATAACTAAACTCTGAACTAATATGCATGAACATATTAATTTTGTATTTTTTTTAGTGGGCGTATATGCATATTTTTCAGTGTGTGTGTGTGCGCGTGCATGCATGTGTACGAGCATGTGTGTGTGTGTGTGTGTGTGTGTGTGTGTGTGTGTACAAGCATGTGTGTGTTTGTGTTTTCAAGCATGTGTGTGCACTAGTCCAAATTTTTTGGGGCAGCTTGTGTTTCACTGGGGTGGAGGTACAAATGACTGGAGATGAATGGGTGGCTATATTTGGGTCTTGGGTCACAGCCAGCGGGGGGCAGTGCACTTCGGGCTCTCCCCCCACACACCCCAGTCCAAATCCTGTCTCTAGCACCCAGGGAACTTATCCTGGTACGACCATCCCGTTCTAGCGAGCTCACATTCTGTTTCACTAACGCAGAACAGTCTGGCCTTCGTCTCCTTGAGAGCGATTATCCAAAAATCCAGACCATACCGGGCCAATCAGGGACTGCGTTTTAAATGCTGTTCCGTACCGCAGTGGAAAGCAGCCCGTTTTGTTCGTGTCCCTGCTGCTCGCTAAACACACATGGCGGCTCCCGAAGCAACGAGTGGTAACATTAACGTTAGAAGAATAAACGCAGCTATAAGTGCAGTTATTGCAGAAATAGACTTAATCACAACAGTAAGAGTTTCTCAGTGGAAAAGAGGTTTTTGCCGTTCTTCCGACTGGATTTGGTAAAAGTTTGCTGAACGCTGATTGGTTGAAGGTGTTTGTCTGCCAAGGCAAGTAGCCCCGCCCACGAAATCGCTCTCTTATGAGGCGAAGGCCAGACCGATATTGCAGAGCGAAGCAGTGAGATCGCTAGATCGGGATGGTCATACCAGGCTACAGGGAACTGGCTTCGTTCTAAGTTTTGTTTTCATTTGTGGATCCGGCCTGTGATTCAGATCTCCTCCAAAATTACATTTGTTCTAAGGTGGCCCATGATACATCCCTTCGCCGTGTTTCATAAAAATTGGTTTGGTAGTTTTTGTGTAATCATAGTCCAAAAAATGAATAGAGGTGATGGGCAGTCCAACTGTGTTTGGACGGCCCGTGGACTAGGGGTGTGCCCGAATACGGTATTTGGATGAGCACAAATAGTAGCTTTTTCCCAAACAGTAAATTCGTACGAATATTGTAAAAAATATTCGGGAGGGGGGAGAACAGTCAAATACTGTATGAGCAAGCGATACGCGCATGTTCTGTCTGCTTCTTGACTTGACACAATGAGAGAGAGAGGCGCACACGCTTGCAGTCTTGCATCTGCTCAGTGATGCCAACTTAGCGACTGTCGCTAGATTTAGCGACTTTCCAGACCCCCTGGCGAGTCGACGAGAGAACTTTTTTTTGCTGCCTTCAAGTCCTGTCGTCCTCTCTCCCTCGCTCGCCCACACACACACCACACGCGCTGGGATCCCTCCCGCAACAACCGTATTGTCAGAAACGTCTAGTTTACCTAGATAATTGTATTACATGTTTATAAATAGCCTACTTTATAATTAAGGAAATTGTAGCCAATATTATTTTTCCGTTATTCTTTAGGTTTACAGACCTACGTTGTTTAAAAGAAAAAATCCAATGTTATACAGCAACAAAAAAAATGTTTGTAAATAAGTAAATAGTTTGATTGTTTTTTCCATTCCCATCATCATCACATGGCTGATGTAGGCTACTAGGGTTGCACTGTAAAAAAAGAAAAAAAGCTACTGTTATACAGCAAAAAAAATACATAAATAAAGTTTGTAAATATGTAAATAGTTTGTTTGTATTTTCACCCCCCCCCAACACTGGCAACACTGCATCTGCTGTCTGTCTAGACATCTAGACAACGCTGAGAGGGAGAGAAAGTTTGGAGCGCGCTGATAGTAGGCAGGCAACGAAGGTAAGCAGCACCGAGGGTATGGAGTCAAAATGAGGCCAGAAAGCATTGTAAACGTAAGTGAAGTATTGTAAACAAAAACATATGAATTGTAAACGTAAGTGAAGTATTGTAAACGTAAGTGAAGTATTGTAAACAAAAAATATATAAATTATTACTTAATTATTAAAAAATAAAATAAAAATTGCATTTACAATACTTTTTTGCGTTTACAAAACCTTTTCTGCATTTACAAAACTTTTCTGCCTTTACAATACTTTTTCTGCGTTTACAAAACATTTCTTGCGCTGCAAAACATTCGGTGGGCATCCCGAAACCCCGCCTCTTCCTCTCTGGACACGCCAATCATCTAACCCCGCCCCCACGTCAAAGAGAGGCCAGAATGTTTTGCAGCGCAAGAAAGTTTTGTAAACGCAGAAAAAGTATTGTAAAGGCAGAAAAGTGTTGTAAACGCAGAAAAGGTTTTGTAAACGCAAAAAAGTATCGTAAATGCAATTTTTATTTTATTTTTTAATAATTAAGTGATTATTTATATATTTTTTGTTTACAATACTTCACTTACGTTTACAATACTTCACTTACATTTACAATTCATATTTTTTTGTTTACAATACCTCACTTACGTTTACAATACTTCACTTACGTTTACAATGCTTTCTGGCCTCATTTTGACTCCATACGAGGGCTTTTGTCCCTGTTTAACTGGTTTATTGAGACAGTTATTGGATTTTGTTTTCTTGTCGTAGCCTACACTGTAAAAAAAAAAGTTATTTCACAGAAATTCACTGTATTATCTTACAGATCTTTTTTGTTTTTCTATATTAAGTGTAAATGCCATAGAAATACAGTAAATTACTTTTATAAAAAATATTTACCATAAAATAAAGGCTGTAATCTGTAAATCGATTTAATAAGAAATTATCTTTTTTTTACAGAATTATTCCATTGCTTAATTTTCTTGAATGTCGAATTACTTTGAATTCTGTGAAAATCACATAAAATACACATAATTGTACTGTATGTAAAATTACAGCAACTTTCTGTTTTTTTGCTATAAAACTTTACATTTAATGTTAAAAAATGTAAAAATAAATATAAATACATACATAAATAACTTAAAATAACTTAGTTTAAATAATGATTTGTTTTCATACGGGATTATTTAGTAAATTCATAGGATTATCCAGTCTACCCACAATAACTCCCCATCAAAGTACAGATTTTTGGATGTTAACACAAAACAATAATGCAAAATTATATTCAAATTACCCTATTTTAAATCTCTAAGAATATCCTGTCAGCTTTAGGCTTTTACTTTATGTGATTATCCCATCTATTTACAGGAAATTCCTATTAAATATTGGTTTTATACTGTACAATAAAAGTAACATAATGTGATATCTTACAAAAACAATTTTAACATATTACTTTATATTTATATTTGCTAGTAATTACAAGAAAGGGTGCTTAGAGAGCACAGCCCTCCACCCGTGAATGCATTTTGTTGGTGTAACAGAGTGGAAGTGGTTAAACTTACTCCTCAGTCTATTTTTTTATTACTGGTGGTCAGGTAATAAAGACTGTTACTGTTGCCTACCTCAGTCAGCTTTACTCCTGCTGCCCCCAGCAATGATCAAGTACATCATCTGATGATGCTCTCTTTGTGGTGTTACCCACCTCAACCATCTTGTGGTGGATTCATCACCACAGCACACCAATGTTTGTTGCAGGTAGGTTATATATACCCACTTAATTGCTTAATTTTAGCTTTCTGTATGTTATTTTTATGTATTAAGGATTTTGAATTAAAAAAACAAAAAAACAACAATCATAAGCATGCATAGAAAGATAAGGTAATATTTTTTGCGAAAACAGCATACAGTTGTAGTAGTTGTAGTAGTAGTTGATATCTATGTATCTTAAGCTGAATTTACTCCTCATTCTAACAAAGAGACAATGTTCTTACAAAAACATCTTGCTCAGAATTCCATTCAAAAAAACTAAATAATATTTTGCCCAGGATGTCAGACTGATGACAGTGCAACCAGACAGCCACTTGGCCACCGGGGCAGTATAGTAAATCAAGCAGAATAATGGGTAATAAGCAACTATCCTAGAGGCGGAGGCAATGGGCTACTATCCAATGTCTACTGGTTTTCCCATAATGCATGGGGTTTACCTTATATAAACATTATTTGACTATAAACATAGTTTAGGTCTTGATGCACAGCACAGCATATGGTGCACCAGTAGAAATTTGTGAGCGCTTTGGTGCTTAAACCAAACTTCTTAAGACGCCACAGGAAGTACAATCTCTGTTGTGCTTTCTTGAGGGTGCACTTGGTGTTCAGGGACCATGTGAGAGTGTCTGAGATGTGTGTACCGAGAAATCTAAAGCCGTCAACAACCCTCACAGATGCTCCATCGATGATAATTGGAGTGTGATCAGTTGTAGTCTTCTTAAAGTCGACAATGATTTCTTTAGTCTTCCTGACTAAAGACTGAAATCTAAAGCCGTCAACAACCCTCACAGATGCTCCATCGATGATAATTGGAGTGTGATCAGTTGTAGTCTTCTTAAAGTCGACAATGATTTCTTTAGTCTTCCTGACTAAAGACTTACATACTGACAAATATCTCTGAATGATTGACTACATTTACAATTATGTCTTTCCTGTTTGACACAGGACCAGCCTAGTCTCGCGATACCAGACTTTGCTGATCTCTGCCTCCGAAAGTCTGGAGATATCTCAATTGAAAATCTAAGATTCATTAGAGCAGCATGACATCAGATTGTAGTCAGACCCCCCCCCCCCCCCCCTTTTTGGGCAAAAACAGGCATAAAGGAGGTGGAATCGGGCGGGACTTGCCATCCATTTGAACGTGCCACCATTCAGATTTAATGTTGTTCACCACCGGATGACTGCTCTGATCTATAGGGTTAAGGACACGCCTTAACAGAAATGATGTCCTCCCCCTATCCTTGTCCCTAGAGAAACCAGATCAAAACATTGAAAATGGATGTCCCTAAAAACTGGATTGGTTCTGCAATGCATCTCTTGTAGACATTGTTACCAGCCCCTTTTAGCAACAGAATCTGGATGAATGCCCTGTCTCTATGAGCACAGCATTAAAAGACCTGGCAAGTGCTCTTCGAAGTATAGTTAAACCAATTAATATAATTGTGAGTTTATGTATAGTTGATATACCTTATAAAAATCATGTACTAGCATGTGTTAAAGGTGTACAAAAACATTCAAGTAGAAAGTACAATACTATAACCTCTTGCAAGTATTTATTGGGATAAAAAAAAAAGCATCAGCTGTCCCCATCTATCCATTATCCATCCGTCTCTCCCATCTCTCTATTCTCCATCCCCGTCTCTCCAATCTCTCTATTCTCCATCCCTCCCAATCTCTCTATTCTCCATATCTCCCTCCTCTCCCCATCTCTCTATTCTCCATCTCTCCCTCCTACCTCCCTACTCTCTCTATTCTCCATCTCTCCCTCCTCTCCCCATCTCTCTATTCTCCATCTCTCCCTCCTTCCTCCCTACTCTCTATTCTCTCCCCTCCTCTCTCCCCATCTCTCTATTCTCAATCTCTCCCCTCCTCTCTCCCCATCTCTCTATTCTCAATCTCTCCCCTCCTCTCTCCCCATCTCTCCATTCTCAATCTCTCCCCTCCTCTCTCCCCATCTCTCTATTCTCAATCTCTCCCCTCCTCTCTCCCCATCTCTCTATTCTCAATCTCTCCCCATCTCTATTCTCCATCTCTCCCCTCCTCTCCCCATCTATTTATTCTCAATCTCTCCCCATCTCTCTATTCTCCATCTCTCCCTCCTCTCTCTATTCTCCATCTCTCCCTCCTCTCTATTCTCCATCTATCCATTCTTTATCTCTCCCCATCTCTATATTCTCAATCTCTCCCCATCTCTCTTCTCCATCCTTCCCTCCTCTCTATGGCCTTTTCTCATCACTCTCTATCCCCATAAGATACATAAGACAAGGGTAAACACAATCCTTTCAAAATTACACAAATAAACATTTGACTAAACACTCCTCTATTCTCCATCTCTCCCCATCCCTCTATTCTCCATATCTCTATTATCCATCTCTTCCCATCTCTCTATTCTCCACCTCTCACCATCTCTCAATTTTCCATCTCTCCCCATCCCTATATTCTCCATCTCTCCCCATCTCTTTATTCTCCATCTCCCCCATCTCTTTATTCTCCATCTCTTCCATCTCTTTATTCTCCATCTCTCCCCATCTCTATTCTCGATCTCTCTATTCTCCATCTCTCCCTCCTCTCCCCATCTCTCTCTCCCCTCATTTCTCCATTCTCCATCTCTCCCTCCTATCTCCCTCCTCTCTTTATTCTCCCTCTCTCCCCATCTCTATTCTTCATCCTTCCCTCCTCTCTCTGTCCCCAAGACTCATAACCCTTTCAAAATTACACAAATAAACATTTGAATAAACACAAACTGAATGTTGATGACAATCTGCCTACAACAGCACATTCTTAGAACCAGCTATTGGTACAAAACAACGAAAAGTAAAACAATATCAAGACCACATCCTACATGCTGTATCATTAAGATATCTTAGAAAATCTGAAAACATAGCATGATATGTCATTCACTTTCTGTACAATCCAAAAGAGTAAACAAACATAACAGCGCCCCCTTTTGGACAATCAGTGGCATTTTAACAATACTAGAACGGTACAATGGGACGCATTATACATTTTCTATGGAACGCGACTTTCTTCTTATTCATTAGCAATAGAACCTATGACTCAGTATCTATGGAACCCACTTATTATTCATGGTCTATGGAAGCCCTCTTCCTTCCACTGCTGACTTTTTCTGGTTTTGCTTCATGTATTACTCCAGGCCTGATGTCTCTGGATTCTCTGTAATACACACAAACAGAAATACTCAAGTTTGACAATTCTTCAGAAGGAGACTGACATTCTTTGGATTAGTGTTTGGTGTTTGAAACTCAAACATAATAAACCCCTAGCCTCATGAGACCATCCTGATATCTCACGTCGTTTCACTCACCACATCAGTCTTGCAAAGCTCCATAGAGAAACATTTGGAATCTACCAGAAAATTAACGGCCAATCAGTGTGGTTTAGGTGTGATGAAAGCGAGAAGGGAGAGTATTTCTTGAAAAAAGGGCAAAGAACGGCACTGAAGGATTTATTTTCACTCTTCTCCCGACTTTCGTTACGGTAAGAATTTGATTCACCCAAATAGACGATGTTTGACAGATTCATCCAAACACCTGCCAAGTAGTTTTGAAAGTGCCCACCTTTTCCAAACACCCCCTCACCCCCATGTAAATCTTGAAATTGGAAATGCCAGGTAAAAGGGCTTCACACCAAGCTACAATGTGTCCTTTTTTGATTTAGGTAAAGGGACATGAAATCAATCACAAGGAATCAAATGAATGAACAACAAACTCACCAGTCACTACATCCAGTGCTCATGCTCTGATATCTTCGATATGAGTGACAGGACCTTGGGATTGACTGCAAGGCTCTTCTTATTGCCTTGTTTCTGTACATTTGAGCCCTTGTCCAGATTGATCTTGAACATGCATCTGTTGGTTGAGTGGTACATCAATGGTTTGACATCGTTGTCAAATGGTGTACATTTACACAATTCTGTTCATTCATGGCAGTATACTGTGATGCTTCTGTTGCCTAGTGTGTGCTGCTCTCAAATGTTTGAAAGAATGGGCTTTTTTCCTCTGGATCCTAGTGAACAGCAGTGTCTTGGTGTGTTCTGCTTTGCTTGCATGCTGCTTTAAATGGGCTTTATAAATCAAAGTTCAGTTGAGCTTGCAATAAGCAATCAGAACCACTCGAATTCAGAATAAGGGCGGTCTTGCCAACTAAACGTTGCTGAATAAGTAAACAATATTTGAACCTGTAGAGTCTGAAGATTTGAAGTCTCCACCTTGGCATTTGTTACCAGGACAACTGTGGGAACAAATACTTGAAAGTTTTGCAGGGGCCTAGATGCTAAGCTTTCAACCAATAGCTACCTTTTGTTACCCTCAGGTTAAGATAAGATTAGACTTAATTTCCCCCCAGGGGGAAATTAGGCATTTCAGCATTGAAAAATTACAAAGGTTGGAAAGAAGAGACACTGCAAAACAGCTCTGCCTCAAGTTAGACTGCATGCTTATTGGCTAAATTTCCAATAGTGTTGGAGCCGTGTTTGTTGACACTCAGTTACTGTCACTCATGCCCTGCCTTTTGATTCACTCTCAAAAACTCTGCTACAAAGACGACAAAATATACAATTACCTTTGAAGGAACTCCATTGTTGCTCCAAGCTCTACAGGGTAGTCAATGTTGAGGGCATAGTAGGTCATGAACATGTCATTGACTGCCTCTGTGAAAGTCGAGATTCTGTCATTAACCACCACCTGGTCCACTGCTACCATGAAGGCAGATGCAGTCAGTGGGTTTTCTCCTGTTAAGGTAACACAAACAAACAGACAGAGCATGACGAGAGGGAGAGAGAAAAAGATACAAAACTGAGATGGCCAGTTATACTTTTCAGTTTCTCGACAATGACTATTGGCCCGAATCAAATTAATAAAATGAAAAAGATTTTTGAAAATCACAAATAAGACAAGTAAATTGTTCAAGTACATGAATTTGAGTTATCTAAAAAAAAAAAAAAGAGAAAAAAAAAAGAAAGAAAGATGGCTAAAGACAGAATTTATATGGTGGTTCGTTTAACCTATTCTTTCTTGAATTCCAAAATAGAATTCCTAGAAAAATAAAATGTTTAACTTGCACATGAAATGGTTAATACATTTTCACGTACCACACAGCAATATGCATGGGGTTGTAGGAAGATGCTGCGAGTTCACGTCTGTTGCAACACAGGTATCATCAACATTTATAAGCATCTTGTTCTGCTCTTCTTTGAAATGCGCTAAAAGCAGCAAATCAGTCCCACGGGAGGCTTCACCTGGATTTGCCTGGATTTGAGGGAGGAGTTTTGCTGTACGACTTTCTCTTTCCGGGCGCTGACACTTGAAATATCCCAGGACTCTTTTGTATTTGCTATTCATGTCCTCTTGGAATTCTTCATTTATGTGGACACCTGTTAGCTGCTTGAAATGAGCCTTCAATCCAACGGTGTTGAAAAGGTAGGGCCATTCTTCTTTCAAGGTCTGTGTGTCCTTTTCATTTAGGACATCTCTTCTCTGGGAGGCAAACGTGTTCATCATCAATGTCTCTATTTTCTTCTCGTCTTTCTCATTTTCCTCAAACATCTTGTGTAGTTCCACTTTCATCTTCATCTGCGCTTCACGATTTGCAGACAGTTGAGGTTCTGGGTTAACACATCCATACGCATCCTTCCTTCGTCTCTTCATTCCGTTGCCAGCACTGCTGGGCTGACTCATTATTGGTGGCTCCATCCTTTTGTAGTTGTCCACTCTGCATTGCAGTTGTTTTGTGATAGAATCATAGCCACTTCCTACTACTTGATCCTCAATCACATCCTTGAAGGACTTAGGATAGTCCAGTACCATCTTGCGGGCAATTTCACTCAAGTGCTTCTTCTGAGGATTTTTGCAGTAATCAACCTGATGATCTCTCTTCTATCCCTCGCAGTGGGCCGTTCTTTCTTCTCCAGTGTGTTCTTTATATGTGAAGGCATGATGTTCCACGGTATGTTGAAGCTGAAGTGCCAGTTATTGTCCAGTGCTGCTGTTCCCTTCTCACCACTAAAGGAGCATTCACTGGTGGAGGCCATTTCATCTCTATCATGCAGACCTGTAATACAATGACCCATAATTAGCACAGATATGTGAAATTAGCTGTGTTGCCTCTGAACCAATATATTTTGTATTTCAAATGAAATTAACTCTGAAGTCCACAATGTCTGCTTTCATTTCATGTGTTGTTTTTGAACATTCGTTGAGCCATTTTAGAACCATTCAGTATGACAAGTCTACCAATTTCAATGCAGTGTCAGTATTGGGACGAAATTACCTCTTGAGGTAGCTTGATATCAGACAGAATTGTCTAGTACAGCCTCAAATTAAATACAATATCCACAGATTGATGCTCAGTTTTATTTTCCTAGCCCATAGTCGTATGTTAAATGTTTTGGCAAGTTCCAATGTTTGGCTGCTAACACTGCATACAGTAAAACTGATATGTGATACAGTTAAAGGAGCACTAAGCGGCCGTTGAATTTGAGAATTTAAAAATATTTTCAAAACCCCTTAGAAAAAATTTCTAATAATCCCCAAAATAATCCCCCAACTAACTAAACAATGCCCTCTTCGATCAGGAATGCCTCAAAAGCCATGCCCCCCATATGCACATGTACAACAGTGCGTGCGCCGGCACGTTGACTAGGCAATGAGACAGCCAGGCCATTCCAATAATTTGACCTGGTAGTGCATTTGGATTTGAATAACTTTTTTAGCTCCTGCCTCTTCCACAGATGTTGTTCATTTCTGTGTCAAACGTCTTATTTAATTGACTACTATCGATTACTGTCAGGATAGAATGAGGAATTGAAAGTTCTTCCAAAAATAAATGACCGTCTAGTGCTACTTTAAAAGCAAGAGCAGTTTTGGGATAGGTTTGGGGTGCATTGCTCGGTCGGCCAGTCACACGGCCAGTGTCTATCGTGGTTTTAGATTTTACTGTGTTATGTGTTAAGGACTACAGATGGAATGTAGCTTTGAGCAAAATCTGGTGCGCCCATCTTTTTGTTTCTTGCAAACATTTAATGTATATGCACATTGTCCTATTAAATAAACTTAAACTAAAACCCCTCTCCACAGCACTTGGCACGTCCATTTACAAAATTAACAAAACCTTCAACATCCCCTAAAGTTAAAAGTATACATGGTAAATGTACGCACGTTTATTTGTGATAGGGCATCGTCTTGGTGTGGACTGAGGTGACAAGGAGCTTGCAGGTGAGCTTAGGCAGGAGTCGACCAACTGTACATCATCTCTCTCAGAACCGCTGCTCTGAGTGTCTGTAGAGGGTCCTAAATGGCAGTGATGACATTCATTTTTGCATGTAGTCAAAACAGGCACAGAGGAGTATCTCATTTTGTTGGGTGCTTGCACTGACTACCACCTCTGCAAATACACTACTCAGTGTGACCATGGTTGGATGGTAATAGTGAAGACAGTTATGAGCCCGTAATATGAAACTCTTAAATTAAGATAAATCAGTGTATTTAATAGGAGAACCCATTAGAACCCTCATACTTGGAACTCATCCCATGTCTACTTCATTAAAGAGATCAGCTAATTATGCAATCACCACAGGGAACCTACCATTTTGAAAATGAACATGTGTTAATACAATTGTTTTACTTACTTCTGACAGAAGAAAAAAGGCTTGGGCTGACAGGAATGGACACAGAGCTTGCAGGCGAGCCTGTGTAAGAGTCACTGGCCACAGACAAATCTCTTTCCATTTCTGAACTGCTGTTGTAAGCTAAACCAAAGTATAACACATCAGTTTACATATAAATTAGGTCATGCACAAAGAGTGGCAGTCAATGTTTTACTTACTTCTGGGACGAGAAAGAAGCTTTCTCAATTCCACTTTCTTCAGGATACCTTCAAGGTCATCTACTTCCACAAATGTAAGATCTGCCATAGTAGTCACGCCAAGGCTTCTGAGTGCATCCAGTAAAGGTGGCAGTCCACAGTCTGGTAGCACTGCTGTTATGAAACTGACCAGTTCATCCATGACTACAAAGAAAGATAACAGCTTGAGCCCAGACTTAGTTATGAAGAAACTAAAAAGATAGCATAACATTTGACAGTAATAAGAGCTGGTTAGGATGATAGTTCAATGTTAATAAATGTTATTGGCTGACCTCGGGTGACGTTGGCTGAGGAGTCTCAGCTGTTCAGATTACCAGAAGGTTCTTGTTTTGAACCCGGCTCCTCCTTGCAGTGTGTCCAAGTGTCTTCTGACCCTTACCTGACCCTGATCCTGGCACGTTGTCTCTGCCATCAATGTGTGAGTGAATGGGTGAAAGTGAGAATGCTTTGTATTAGAGAGCTAGCCTTTATGTGCCTACTACATGAGCTATATATGCCTAATGCAGTCCAAAAAAAACTCAAACAGCAATCTAGAATCTAATGTATTGTTACGGGAAAGGATGTGTGGTGTTGTTTTTGTGTTTGTTTTTCCTTCCTGTCTCCCCCAGGGGCCTCATTTATCAAAGAGCGTGTAAATTCTGGTGTAAAAGAGGGCGTACGACGAAAACGCGGAAAATGCGAAATGTAGCGTACGACGAGAATATTTACACGCTTTTCGGATCTATCAAAAATGTCGTATGCCCTTTTCTGCACGAGAAATCCGAGACTGGCGGAGAATAGAGCGTACGCGCACGCGCCTCGTGTTCCGCCCTCTCCACGCCCAAATCCAACCATATATGGTCAAAACTATGACAGCGCACAACGTGGATACCCCGGAAGGAACCGACATAATATAGCGTCGAGCATTAGGACAGACGTTTATGGAAAAACGCGGAAAGAAGAGAAACTTTTCGGAGACGGAGGTGCATGTGCTTGTTGGTGAGGTCCACGCGAGGAAAGAAAATCATCTTCGGAAGGTAAGCTATTTGTACGAGCCTACATTTGTCTGATTGCTCCTACAGTTGAGGTAGCCTACTGTACGTTTCTACTGTAGCCTACGTTTCGTGGCGTAGGCTACACGGACATGCTGTATTATGTGGCAATGAAGCAAACATTCCACACATTCTGTGGTAGGCTATGATTGATTCAGGACCAAAAACAGGGAACGATAACACAGATGACCACTTCATAATGTTAGACCACATTATTAAGACTCATCTAAATCACCCGGTAAATCACACTTAAGCATTTATTTGGCTGCCAACAGAAAAACATATCAATTGAATATGGCTACACAATAAAATGTTTAATGCATAATCAAGTTAACAGACAAACTCAAGGAAAATGACTGAAATTGTTTCTCCAGACTCTGACGTGGGGTGGGACTCAGAGGAGGGGGAGTCTGCAGTGGTCCTTGACCTGACGGTCGTGCCCCCGCGAGTTGTACCCTCCACCTCCAGCGCCACGACCTCCAGTGCCATCACCTCCAGCGCGCCGGCCTCCACCTTCTTATCAGCTTTGAATATATATCTTGGCAAACATAACACGGGATGATGTACAAGGAGGGGACAGATACCTAGTGAAAGTACTATTGGTTGCTAGTAAAAAGACAATAACGAGGGCTTGGTATAAGGTGGAACGCCCAACCAAGGAGCAGTGGCTGGGTGTTGTGGAGGAGATGTATGTTAGGGAGAGGTTCACGCATGCATTGAGGATGCAGGAAGGAAAGTTTGAAGGGAGATGGGAAAAATGGATGGATTATAGAAGGAAGTGTGATGATACCACTAATATTAAAATTGTCATATTTGAGTAAGAAAAAAAGCTGCATGGATGGATGTACCCATAAGCTGTTATTGTAGGTTTTTATGTTTTATTGTATTGTCGTTGTATGGATGGAAAATGCTAATAAAGATTAAAAGTAAATAAGACAAAGAATATGTATCTTGGTTATGGACACACCAACAAGCCAGCCGTCACGCGCAGCGCCTGCCTCCAGTCTAGCCCCTACCCTGCTGTGCGCCAGGATGAATGAGTCATGCGTGGAGCCAGGCCACCGTGCCACTACACTTGTGATGAGCATGTCGGCGTCACATATGATTTGGGTATTTCTAGTGTGCACATTTTAGCGATTCACATAGACGTATTCATTCACTGATGGTGCCCTTATGTGGGTGCAGTCGCCATCGCCGTCACCTATTTGGAGTTCTATCTCGGCCAGTATACTAGGCCGAGTAGCGCCGGATTCATTTAGGCTCGCATTACGCACAGGAGGACTGTCATTTATATGCTTACCAAAGAGCAAACAGGTCCACATGATCACATATTGATGACAATCTAATTGGTCAATGATTGCCGTTTGATGGAGTGCCTGCATTAAGTGTGTGACATATAGCGCGGAAGGGTTTGGGACAGCGCATAGGTACAGTTTGGGGAACAAATCCATATCGAACCATGAATGAGCCGGTTAGAGGACACGTCTAATCTTGCATTGCGATATATGTTTGTGCTGAATTGGCCTAGTAGCCTACATGATTGTGCGTTCATGAACTGTCGCTCTTATTCTCTCCGTCAAACATAGTAATTCACCGACGCACCACCTGCGTCGCCAGTTCCCCCTGTGTTCAAAAAGGGCGTAGAACACCGTGTAAATCGGTAGGACAAGTTGAGAGGTGTCCTACAAAAGCGCGGAGAAAGGCGACTAAATTTTCGCCCTTTCGGCTTGATAAATCGCAATGTGGGGGGGGCAAATGGCGTACGCCTGAACTCGCGAAAAAGACCGTGTAAAAGAAGGCGTACCTCAATGATAAATGAGGCCCCAGGTGTTGGCCAGCGGTGATGCATGTGGTTCCTGGTCCCGCCTTGTCCTGTCAATCATCGTTGCCCTCAGTGTGTGCAGTCCTTGTGTCCCTCATTGATTTCCCACCTGTGTTCAATTAGCTACCTTCCTTGTTGTCCAATCATGTGTCTCCCTGTCTCCTATAAGAGTGTCCTGTGTTCTGTGTAGGAGGGGGAGGAGAGGGGTTGTTATGTTTGTTTTGTGCATGTTACATTTGGTTTGTTTTACCTAGTTTGATTGTTGGTTTGTGCCCTCCTAGTCTTTTGTCGTCTTGGCCAAGGGAGAAGGGCTAGGTAAGACACCCTGGGGTCTACATTTTGCATCATGTAGGTAACCATTGTCTATACACATTAGGTAAGACGCGTGCGGTGCACTTGTTGTAGCAGGTAGGTTAGGTTCCGGGCAAGTCTATTTAGTTAGAGTGTGTGTGGAGTAGGTAGGCTAGAAAGGGTAGGGAAGTTTAGGGCTGTGTTTGTGGTGTGGCACCGCCGCATGGTCTTTCTCCCTGCCCCCCTCTCCTACTCTTTGTTAGCGTCCGGAGGAGTGTGAGGTTGTTTATTTTCTCCCCCCCCTTGTCTTGTCCATTGCTTGTTGCTTGTCTGGGTTTTGTGTAGAAATAAATCATTTTTTATGCTACCTTGGATTGGGACATTGTATTGTGTATTGAATGCCCCACACCCAGAGTATAGTGTTGTTCCATCTACCAGCTGTGTTATACACAGACTGTTATATTCTTATTCACCCTACCCCTATGGTAATACCATCTTAATAGAAATGTAACAAGTGGGGGCTCGTCCGGGATCCGTCCATCTTTCCTGAGAGTTTGTGTGTAGGGCCCTAGCTGGTTAATCGTATTGTGGGTGTGGTGGTTCAGTTTTTGTGTACGTTGGTCGGTCTTTTATTTAAATGGCGACCTCAGTAGTAGCGCAGTTCATTGAGTCTCCTTCTGTGGAGCTGTTGGACTTGTGTCTTGTGGCTGACTTGAAGGCTCTAGCTGAGCATTATGACATAGCTACGCCCAAGAATGTTGTGAAGGCTGAGTTGAGGCGCATTGTGGGGGAAGCGCTGGTGGACCGGGGGGTCTTGCCAGTGCTTGTGTTGGCTACTCCTGATCCTGAGGGGTCTGCAGAGCAGCCAGGAATCCCTGTGGTTGTGGAGGACCGAAGGGAGGATGATCCCACCTCCCCAGTGAAGGAGGAGGCCTACCCTGAGGGGAGAGAGATTCCCCCACCCCGTTCTATGCCTCGGTTTGATCCTAGTCCCCATTCTGTTTCTCCTCCTGGTTCACCACGGTCGGGTATAAATGCTCGACTGCGCCTCCAGGTAGCGCGACTCGAGGCCGAGAAGCAGGAGAGGGAGCGTGAACGGCATGCGGAGATTAACTGCCGGCTTGAGATACGGAGGATGGAGTTGGACGCAGAGATTCAGTTGCGCCGACTGGAGATGGAGGAGAAAATGGCTCTCCTAAAGGCCAACCAGTACTCTGCCTCTCAGTCTCTTGGCGCCCCGCAGACTTCACCTCTGATTTCTGCCGAGGGGAGGGATCGCCCTGATAGATTTGATGTTTATAAGAATATTGCCTTAGTGCCCCCTTTCAGAGAATCTGAGGTTGACTCCTACTTTAGTGTTTTTGAACGTATAGCTGGCTCTTTGCACTGGCCCAAGGACATGTGGCCCTTGCTTTTACAGTGCAAATTAGTAGGCAAAGCCCAGGACGCTGTGTCTGCTTTGTCTCTTTCAGATGGTTTGGACTATGATTGTGTGAAATCTGCTGTGCTTAATGCCTATGAACTTGTCCCAGAGGCATACAGGCAAAAATTCAGAAACCATCGAAAAGGTGTCAGTAAAACCTACGTGGAGTTTGCCAGAGAAAAGGAGCTCATGTTTGATAGATGGTGTGCTGCTTGTAAGTGCGAGGACTTTAAGTCTCTACGGGAATTGATTATGGTGGAGGAGTTCAAGAACAGCCTCCCTGAGAAGTTAGTAGTTTACCTAAATGAACACAAGGTTGCCAAAGTGTCTCAAGCGGCCGTGCTTGCAGATGAGTTCGTACTCACCCATAAAACTACTTTCACGGCAGCTGTACCCCGCTCTGAGATGCGGAAAGTGTCCCCAGCACGTGAGCACCGGCCCTCTACTGTGCCAGGCTCAAAGGGTAAGGAAGAGCGTGTGTGTTTTTTCTGCCACCGGCCTGGGCATTTGATAGCGGAGTGTAGAAAAATGCAGCAGCGACAGGGACAGTCATCTGCCTCGTCTCCTCATGCCAAACCGGTGGTGTTGGTGCACCCTGCGCCTATTGATTCTAAACTGTCCTCTAATAGATCCTCTGTTGAGCCCTGTTTGAAGGCTGAGTCTAGCTATGATCCTTTTGTGTCTTCTGGATCGGTGTCCCTAACAGGTAATGATGAAACCTATGTGCCCGTTTGCATTCTCAGAGACACCGGAGCTGCCCAGTCTGTGATCCTCTCCAGTGTGTTGCCTTGGTCCGATGATTCATACTGTGGCTACAGCGTGTTGTTGCAGGGCATTGAGATGGGTCATGTGCCGGTGCCATTGCATTTTGTTAATGTGCGTTCGGATTTGGTTAGTGGCAGATTCAAAGTTGCAGTACAGCCTTCTCTTCCTGTGGAAGGTATCACCCTAATCATGGGGAATGATCTTGCGGGTGGGTTAGTAGTACCAGTGTTGGAGGTGGTTACTCCCCCAGCGCAGCCTGCTGCCCTCGATAGCCTGGGTAAGGAGTTTCCCACTGCTTTCCCCTCCTGTGTGGTTACACGTGCCCAAGCCAGGAAGTTGGGTAATGTGTGTGATTTGGAGGAGTCTCTGTTTAGCTCCATACTCGGTGCAGATGAGAGTACAGATGTGAACGGCTTGCCTCCCCAGAGCCCAGTGAAGGAGCCTGAGGTTGATAAGTCTGATGTGGCTAAGTCTTTCAGTGAGGTTTGCATCCCAGTAACTACAGATAACCTGAAAGCTGCTCAAAGAAAGGACTCTAGCTTGGCCAAGTGTTTCTCTTCTGTTGTGACTAGTGAGCAAGCTGCTCACCGGACCGTAGCCTATGTGCTAGTGGACGGACTCCTAACCCGTAGGTGGAGGTCCAGAAGAGAGATGGACAGTGACTGGAGTTCTGTGTGTCAGATTGTGGTTCCTAAACCCTTTAGATCCCATGTATTATCATTAGCCCATGAAATTCCCTGGTCGGGTCATCTGGGTGTGACCAAAACTTATGATCGCATCTTACGACACTTCTTTTGGCCGGGTTTGAAGGGTGATGTGGCTGACTATTGCAGAACCTGTCATACCTGCCAGCTCATGGGGAAACCTAACCAAGTTATTCCCCCCGCTCCTCTTTATCCCATTCCTGTGTTGGGGGAGCCGTTTGAGCGAGTGTTGGTGGATTGTGTGGGCCCTCTGCCTAAATCTAAATCAGGTAATCAGTTTTTGTTAACCATTATGTGTGCAGCTACTCGCTACCCTGAGGCCATTCCTGTGCGCAAAATCACTGCCAAGGTCGTAGCAGCAGCCTTAACAAAGTTCTTTGCTACCTTTGGTTTACCCAAAGTGGTTCAAACTGATCAGGGTACCAATTTTATGTCTCGTTTATTCAACCAGGTTTTGAAAACCCTCCAGATCACTCACAAGGTGTCCAGCGCATACCACCCTGAGAGTCAGGGCGCACTGGAACGCTGGCACCAAACCTTGAAGGCCATGTTGCGCAAGTATTGTTTTGATACAGGCAAGGATTGGGATGAGGGAATCCCGTACGTTTTATTCACCATCCGTGAAACAGTACAAGAATCCTTGAAGTTTAGTCCAGCGGAGTTGGTGTTTGGCCATGTTGTCCGTGGTCCGCTGAAGGTACTGAAAGACCAAATGTTGACTACCAACCCTGCTCCTAAAAATGTGTTGGACTACGTGAGTCGCGTTAGAGAGCGGTTGCATGATGCTTGTGCCTTAGCGAAAGAGGCCCTGAGCCATTCACAAGAGACTATGAAGTCTCAGTTCGATCGGAAAGCGGTAGAGCGCTCTCTTGACCCAGGTGACCAAGTTCTAGTGTTGTTGCCGGTGCCTGGTTCCTCGTTGTCCGCTCGGTTTACTGGTCCGTACTGTGTTGAAAGGAAGCTGAGTGAGACAGATTATGTCATCCGAACGCCTGATCGGAGACGTCAATCCCGGGTGTGTCACATCAACATGCTTAAACTGTACAGGGCGAGGGAGACGGAGCCCCCTGAGGTCCAGAGTGTCCCGGTGCTATGTGTTACCGTGTCTGACTCAGCAGACGAAGATGGTTTTGTGTTACGCAACCAGGCGCAGCAGTGTGCCCACCTGGGAAATTCAGAAATGCTGGGCTCTTTACGAGAGCATTTAGGTCACTTAGACAGGGCGTGTCAAGATGATGTTCTGCAGTTAGTGGAGGCGTTTCCCAGTCTGTTCTCCGATGTGCCCACCTGCACATCTGTGTTGCAACATGACATTGAGGTGCAAGGCGCACGGCCAATTAAGCAGCATGCTTATAGAGTAAACCAGAGTAAGCGAAAGGTCATGCAACAAGAAGTGGCCTATTTGCTTGAGAATGGGTTGGCGGTGCCCAGTACAAGCCCCTGGAGTTCCCCATGTCTACTCATTCCAAAGCCTGATGGTACTAGCCGTTTCTGCACAGACTATCGCAAGGTCAACGCGGTCACTGTGCGGGACTCATTCCCGTTGCCCCGCCTTGATGATTGTGTAGACACTGTTGGTGCCGCTGCATGGGTCAGTAAGCTTGACTTATTAAAAGGGTACTGGCAAGTCCCGTTGACTCCCCGTGCCTCTGAAATATCCGCCTTTGTCACGCCTGACAATTTTTTGCAATACACTGTAATGCCGTTCGGCATGTGTAACGCTCCTGCAACCTTTCAGAGGCTGGTGAATACCGTGTTAGCTGGAGTGTCCAACTGTACAGCCTACCTAGACAATCTGGTAGTGTACTCCTCTAACTGGTCTGACCATCTCTCCACCCTGAAGGTTGTGTTCCAGCGGTTGGCCACGGCCAATCTAACTTTGAACTTAGCCAAGTGTGAGTTTGGAAAAGCTACCATCACCTACTTAGGTAAGGAGGTGGGGAGGGGCCAAGTGCGCCCCCTGTCTGAAAAGGTAGCTGCCATTGCTGCCTATCCTGCTCCCACTACTCGCCGGGAGTTGAGGCGGTTTTAAGGGATGGCAGGCTACTATCGCGGATTCTGCCGTAACTTTTCTGTGGTGGTTGCTCCTCTCACCAATATACTGAGTCCTGCCATACCATTTACATGGTCTGAGAGCTGCCAAGTGGCATTTGAGTCTGTTAAATTTTTGCTTTGCAGTTCTCCTGTACTTTCTGCCCCTAACTTTGATAAAGGTTTCAAACTGGAGGTGGATGCCAGCGCTGTGGGAGCTGGAGCTGTGCTGCTCCAGGAGGATGACAGTGGACTTGATCACCCCATTTGTTATTTCTCCCGGAAGTTCAATAGGGCCCAGTCCAGGTACTCCACGATAGAACAAGAGACACTGGCATTGTTATTAGCTCTCCAGTACTTTGAGGTTTATGTGGGCTCCAGTACATTCCCCATTGATGTGTACACTGACCACAACCCCTTAGTCTTCTTAAATCGAATGTACAATCATAACCAGCGCCTTATGAGGTGGGCCCTGCTTGTCCAAGGCGTCCCCTTGGTCATTCGCCACAAGAAAGGGTCCGAAAATGTGGTGGCTGACGCCCTTTCTCGGGCCTAGTCAGATATGGGCCTATGGTTTGCCTGGTTGACAGTCGGTCTGAGTGGTTCGGTGTAGGGGGGGGTATTTAGTTATGGTGATTTGACTTGTGACTAGACCTTATCACAAATCCAGCAGGTTTGTTCTTTATGGGTGGGGGTGTTACGGGAAAGGATGTGTGGTGTTGTTTTTGTGTTTGTTTTTCCTTCCTGTCTCCCCCAGGTGTTGGCCAGCGGTGATGCATGTGGTTCCTGGTCCCGCCTTGTCCTGTCAATCATCGTTGCCCTCAGTGTGTGCAGTCCTTGTGTCCCTCATTGATTTCCCACCTGTGTTCAATTAGCTACCTTCCTTGTTGTCCAATCATGTGTCTCCCTGTCTCCTATAAGAGTGTCCTGTGTTCTGTGTAGGAGGGGGAGGAGAGGGGTTGTTATGTTTGTTTTGTGCATGTTACATTTGGTTTGTTTTACCTAGTTTGATTGTTGGTTTGTGCCCTCCTAGTCTTTTGTCGTCTTGGCCAAGGGAGAAGGGCTAGGTAAGACACCCTGGGGTCTACATTTTGCATCATGTAGGTAACCATTGTCTATACACATTAGGTAAGACGCGTGCGGTGCACTTGTTGTAGCAGGTAGGTTAGGTTCCGGGCAAGTCTATTTAGTTAGAGTGTGTGTGGAGTAGGTAGGCTAGAAAGGGTAGGGAAGTTTAGGGCTGTGTTTGTGGTGTGGCACCGCCGCATGGTCTTTCTCCCTGCCCCCCTCTCCTACTCTTTGTTAGCGTCCGGAGGAGTGTGAGGTTGTTTATTTTCTCCCCCCCCTTGTCTTGTCCATTGCTTGTTGCTTGTCTGGGTTTTGTGTAGAAATAAATCATTTTTTATGCTACCTTGGATTGGGACATTGTATTGTGTATTGAATGCCCCACACCCAGAGTATAGTGTTGTTCCATCTACCAGCTGTGTTATACACAGACTGTTATATTCTTATTCACCCTACCCCTATGGTAATACCATCTTAATAGGAATGTAACAGTATGTACTGAATCAATTATGAATGGAATCATGACTACAAGAATCAGGATCAAATGGAATTGTGTGATTCCCATCCCTAACTAATATGCTACCCCACAAGTCTTTAGTTGCTAAATCATTAAGCTACTGATCCAGAACACTGTGTTTAAGGGAAATTACTGTCATTCTACATAGACTATATGCAGCTAGTGGATAAAAGTCCAAACACTGTTCAGCATTGATGCAAACCATTTGTCTAGCTGCTTCTCCAACGTTATAGAGGCCATGGTCTGCCAGATAGGATGAGGAGTGTGGTGTCACCAGGAAATACACATACTTGTTTTCCTTCATCAGAATGAGCTCGATTTGTCCACATTCAACTGAGTCTTCATTCTTAATGCAAAGAAAGGAGCCCTTCCTATACAGGGTACCCTTCCACTGCACTTCTGTTGACACCAACTCAGGACGCGGGAGCGAGCTTGCCTCAACCGCAGCACGCACTTTGTCACTGTACAACTCAGTGTGGTAAGGAGATGCGCTTTTGACTTGCAAAATTGCAGCAAAGAAAGAGCTGGACTTCAGATATGACTGAAGCAGCTGATGGTTGTTTGCAAGTGTCTGACACACATTTTTGAAGTTCTGTGTCCTCCTTATACATCTTTTGAAGTATGAGTGTTTGTTCTCAAACCTCATTGTCCACAACCGTATGAGTGGACCAAGTTTCAGGATCAAAGAGGGATAATGGATGAGGTAGTGGTGTTTTGGTTTGAGTTTCTCTGTGGGAAATAGTTGTTTCCTGGTTTCAAGATAGTCTTGGATGTTAACATTGAGGAAACAGACTTGGGGGACAGATATCTTGGGGGCACAGACCAACTCACACAGCTCTTTCAGCAGGATAAGTAGCTGCCACACCGGGTCCTTAGTATCTGAGATTTTATCACCAATAATCACTGGTAGAAGTCTCAAAAGACACCAATTCTGAGCTGCCTGTCCACCAATCTTTGTACCACTTCCACTTACTTCAGAAGGAGCAGAACCAGCATCAGAACCCACATACTTGAACTGTGCGATTCGTCTGTTCAGCTGTGTGTATGTGAACCATTTGTGACAGCGGCTGGTGATTTGGTCCGCAACTCGGCAAACCCCGAAATGCGCTATAGGGCAAAATAAATCAAAAAACGTATTTTTTCGTTTTTTTTTTTTTTTTGTATTACCAAAGTTGAAGTTGTGAAGAACCCACTTACTATAACAGACAACCGTTTTAGGTTCACGAAATACGTATAATTAGTCTGCAAACTAAGCTCGTTTTTAGCTGATTTCGAGCCGGGCTTGGGGGCGGGCAGATCGATTAGCATGATTTGGTTTCATTGGCTATTGCTTCCGGGTTCTCCGCCCCCACCCTTCCCAAACAACACGCCGGCTTTGTTTACATTCAGTCCCAAGTTAAACCATGGATGCTACAGCTTTTGCTAAAGAGAAGACGGGGATGGCATCCAGGGCATGGAAAGAGTTTTAAGAGCAGCTAAAACTCCAGCAGAGCAGGACTCGTTCATACACGGAGTTTTATTCTTGATGAACTGTGATACAGAGATGACTGTATCAGCAAAGCAAGTTGCTACCAAGCGACGAACGACGTACCAGATTCACACCACTGCCAAGCATTCTGCTTTGCTTTGGGGTAAGCTGATCTTTATACTATCTGTGCTGTTTACATTACATTAACGTTAGTCGTTTAGCAGAAGCTCCTTTCTAAACAAGTGACTAAGTCTAGCTAGCATAACAAAGGCACTAGCACTAACAAAGGCTAGCTAGCTAACGTTAGCTAACATGCTAGTTAGCTGAGCTAGCCCTTTGTTCCTAAACTAGCCAGCTAGTCTATTTAATCAACACATTCTGGTACTATTTTATCTATATGGAGTGCCAGTACTGTGGGCAATAGTTGAATGTACTTTCTTCCTTCTATTCTATTGCAGATTTGATGCTGAGAGACCTGGCATGGTTGTGGCCAGAGAACACCGTGATGCACCGGCAGTCGAGTTTCAGCTGCTGCGCAAGCCTGATGTCCTGCCCCCCAGAGAAGGTCTTCTTGTGCAAGCCCCACCCGGACTGGACATGGCCAGACAGACGTATCTCTTTGACAAGATCAGAGAGTTCTGTTCTGATGAGGGACGAGACGTCACATGTCCCCCGCCAAACTCCACAGCAGCTCAGAACAAGACTGTCCGCTTGTAGATTCACTGCAGATCATCAGGAGGGACAGCACTGCAGGAGAAAGGCCACAGCCTTTTCCTGTTTGTATACTGAAGCGTTGCTTGTTCTCTTGCACAGACTTGCCCACACTTGCACAGACTGCATTGTTAGAATATTGAATACTGATCTGAGTACTGTTATTACCTTGAGTATTGAGCTGGGGACTGTTATTACTTTGTTGTACACTTGATCACAATGAACACTATGCACCTTGTCTATAAAACAGACAACTGACTGTACACTTTAACACTTAGACTGTTGCCTTTTTTTGTACACTTAACTACTTATGCTTGTACTTTATATCATGTATGTGACAATAAAGAACGTTAAATTTGAACTTCATCTTATATTGTTCTTAACTGCATTCACAACACAAGATTAATACTGACTCAAAGAGTGTGGGGTCATCAGTGAGAGAGCACCTCACTTGGCAGCCACTCTCAGGTAATACCCCAAGTTGACAGCCACTCTGACAGATAATGACAGATCGTCCAGTGGGGGAGTGGCTGGGGGTGGGGTTACCAGGCTATTGTTCACGCCCATTACCTGGCAGTCAGAGGTGTGAAAATGTTGGAGAACTTTGGAGGGAGATTTCTCAGCTAAGTTGATTTGGCAGTACTAGCATTCAAATAAGCATATCTTCTTCAAATATGTTCAGATTTCAATGTATGAGACCTCATTTGAAAGCTTACAATCTGCACTTTCATAATCTGTGAAAAATGAAAAATGAAAATGCCTAGTTGAGGACCAAATTACCAGCGGCGGTCACATTTTTTTACCTTTACAAAATATCTCAAGTAAAGGGTAAGGTCATAGGCAACTACACCTTCAAACAAGTCGTGGCCTATGCATGGTGGGAGCCCTGGCTGGCATACATGGAAATACTCAAGAGAGTTGAAAACAGAGTCAAACTTGAGTCCCTTTACATGTGTTGCCTCAGTGTCCTGTAGTTGTTGCACTGCCTCCTTGTAGGTCTCAACTGTTCTTACAGGAAACTGATCTGTCACTTTGTCCATTTCATTTATAGGCACTAAGCAATACCTGCAACAGTGACTAGCAGTACTGAAATTTTCAGTAAAGCCACCAATACTGTGGGAGCCCAAATTGTCCCCCAGAATACATAGGACTGTTGCCCGCACCACCTGGACAGATAAAGTGACCATTCCATGTCTCTCAAGTTCTCTCAAATCTGACAGCATCCGTGCGAACAACTTGTCATGTGCAAAGTACTTATAGTATCTCTCAGGGCACAGAAGCAAAAGCTGCAGGTTGTCAACATTAGAACGATAGATGGGCTCAAAGTTGGCAAGCGTAAAGTAAACACCTACTATTTTGTGCTTTCTCTTTGATGATCCAAGAGGGTTCACTATCTCAAACGCATCCTGGTACAAGATAAGCTTTAAGCTTATACCAGGCTCATTGAATAAGTCATTGGACTTGAAAACGGATCCATCATGTTACGGCTCGCATGCCCTCGCCTCCACAACCGCCTCCCTCGCTCCCCTCTGGGCCCGCTGCGCACTCGGGGCGTCCTACGCGCTCTACCGCACATCGCATCGGCCCAGGCATGCGACGCTCTGGCTCTCCGGAGTTTCCCCTCACTACCGGGCGTTCCCCGTCTCCGGCCAGCTCCGCGGACTCGGCAGTCTCCTCCCACTCCGGTGACGAAGAGTCGGATCCCGACATGCCCAGCACATCGGCCCGTGCGCAACAACAAGAACGGCGCGCTCGTCTCCGACGATGACGCGGCTCTACTCACCGGTTTCCCATTCATCATCACCACACCTGTCCCTCGTTCTGCAATCACCTTCAACCCCTACAAGAATCTGGTCTACTCTCCACTCATCGCCAGATCTTACCATAACCTTACGTGGTAAAGTATAGCCTAGCCTACTATTTTACTTACCTGTATTTTGTAGTGCTTTCCTCGTTCCCTGCTCGTGATTACTATCACTCACCCTGCCTATCCTCCTCATCTCTCCAGTATCCCGGACCCCCTCTGCTGAGTTGTACCAGCTAGCAGAGCCCTCACCCTGCTCCACCTCCGGATCCCTCCGGCTCCCTTGAGCCAAGAACATTTTTATTATTTAGTGGCAGTTTGGTGGCTCCTATTTTTTCTCTCCTATTATATTTTTGTGGCATCCTTTTTGTGGCTCCCCCTTTGTGTTACCTTATTAAATCGCCCCTCCGGGCTTTACCGTTCCTGGCCTCCTCCTTTCCTGTTGCGCCTGGGTCCCACACCGAACCATCACACATCACACACATCAGTGAACACATTAGTAGAAGCAGCATTATTTTGTGGTTTCACACACTCTTGCCACACAACAGGGTCTTTTAACATGGCTTGTAAAGTATCTTGAAGGTGATTGTGTAGGGTTTATAAACAATTGTGTTTTATGCCTATGAACCCTTGAGATATGGGCAGTGAATGATGATCTCACTTTAAAAGTTTTGCCACATTTTGCAAATGGACATTTAACAGTCTCATTTTTCAATACATGTGATCTCAGATGTGCAATGAGATCCTTGAGATCAGTACATTGTTTCTGACAACTTGAGGTCTCACATTTGAATGAACCTCCCATATTTCCTTGTGAAGCAGAGGTGGTCCTGTGGTTACGGTAAATGTGCGCTTTCAAAGCACTGAACTTCAGAAACTGACGTTTGCAGTCAGTAAAACAACAAGGGTACTGCTTATTTGCTTCATGTCTATGTAGTACCTGATGGTCAACATAACTTTTAACCGTTTTCAAAGACAGGCCACATGATCGACATGTAAAAGAATGGGACATTTTGCAGTACAAGAGTTTTCAATTTAAAGTAATCCCAGTATGTTTCCAAGTCACAAGAATGTTGCTAGCATGCTAGCTTGTCTTTCATCTTCGTATGAGCTTTAGACACTCGAATACATCCGTTTTTAATGGAAAATGTAAAATCCCTTGTTCCATCTATTTACTGTGTATGTTGACTAACCTGTCCTAAATCTGCAGATGGGACAAATGTTGCAACCACTGAAGCTGATTCACACCTGTTGAAAGAAGTGTAAGTTAGGCAACAACATGTGCAGCAGGCATGAGCAATATCCAACTTTCATGTTTGTTAGTTAATGCAATAATGTAACGTCAAGGCAAGGCATGGTAGTAGTTAGTCTCCCTGAAACTTGACCTTAGCTATGTTAGCTGTCAGTTAATTAAAAACCTCTTTCCCTCCTCCCATTTGGGCTGGGTATAATTTAAAATGTTTCAGTGGTGGTACTGATACCACTGATTAAGAAAAAAAATCACTTTTGGTATTGTTTGGAAATGTTGGTATTTTAATTACAATTAATAAATTGTTTGATAGTTAAAATGATCAATGATCGATTCAGGGACGTGCCTACAATTTGGAACCCTACTAGCTAGCTTTCCTATTAGCACAGTAGCTAGCTAGCAGAGCAACTAGCTAGCTAGTTAGCTAGCAGAGCAACTACCTAGCTAGTTAGCTAACTAAACTAGTTAGTTCGCTTAGTTATCTACAACTAGCTAGTACTACACCTTACACAAGCACCATCCAGGGGTCAAACATCAGGGGTCCGCTAGATAGCTACGAGCTACATTGACATTAATGTTAGCTCCATGATGGATACAGGGGTTAGGCTGAGTTACAAAATCGGTCGCAGGAGTAGAGCCTCGGATGGTGCTGACTGGTCGCGCTCTATATATCTCAATGCTCGCTGCCCGCGTGCCTATGCATTTCTTATCAATGATATGAATCTAGATAGATCAACCTTCTTCTGGCCTAGTAACAGGTCAGAAGGCGCAGTCCTGAGCGAATCGAATTGGCCGATTGACGTTGCCTTTTCTCGAATATATGGGCTGATTCATTCCTACAGGGTTCGGGAAAACACGAATGGTTTGCAAACTAACTAACACTAGCATATCTAACATTACCCAGATAGCAAAAAGTCATTGAATCAACATTGAGATATTGTCACGCTGAAGATTGAGATCAACATTGATGTCAGACATAGAAAATAACATTGAAAGTGCTCGCTATGATCAACATTGAAAGAACATTGAATTTTCAATCAATCCCGACAATGAATCAACCTCGATTCAATGACGATATGATCAACATTGAAAGAATGTAGAATTGCATCAACATTGATTCAACTATATTATGCATTGCATTATACATTGAAACAATGTTATTCAAAATAACTAGTAATCAATAATTTTATAGTGTTCGAATTTACTTTCATCCTGTTTCAGCTTTCTTATCTCTAGCTTGACCTTTATTAGTGCCGCTTATATTCCATTTCCAATCTTGTGCTTTCCATACCCAGTTTCTTTCTTTCTATAGTCACAAGTAGCTTGCGCTTGTATATGGCACGTACATCCTGCTACTACATCTGAGACACTACAGGGAACCGACCAAGATATCTTATACAATGCTCTATGAACAAAAAAAGAGCCCATTACTCATTCAGTTATTTATTACAGTACTTTGTTTCAATTATATGAACATTGTACATCGTTTGTGCACTTAAGCACACAACATTCACACAAAACATTTCCTGAAACTCCAGTGGACACAAAAACCTGGCATCTGCAAACAGGGTTGTCATACTCAGAAAGGCTGTCGTGCAGAATAAGACGACATGAACAAAAAATAACAAACCCACTCGAAACAGTAGAAAGTGTGAAAGGACGGGAGAGAGCAGCTAAATCACAGATCAACAGGTATGAACTTAATCTGAATGAATTATACCTAGTCCTTTTAACTCTTAGACTTCTCTTTCCGTCGTACCCCGCCATTCCTCTCTGGTGCGTAACACAGCCACTTCTGCACTCCATCCCTGTAAGTCAAATCCGTCAGCCTGCGGTCAAATTGACGAGCAGCAACTGAAAAAAAAAGAAGTTATAATTTATTTATTTTTAATTATAATAATAGGGAGAAGAAAGCTGCAGTGGATGCGTTCCAGTGTGTACTGTTTAGTGTACTAGATTTTCAGGCGGCCTTAATTGAGCAATTCACCCATCAACCCACCCTCAAGCCCATCTTCATATAATTGATTCACACCAAGGCCTGATTCATACTCACGTAAGCAACGCAAGCTACGTTATGAGCGTAAGCTCCAATACGACTCTGAGCTTGTGTGTATTGTCAGATGTAATATATCACCAGTCCAGCAGGGGGGGCAAATAGGTCTATACGGCGAAAACCATGGTGAAAGTTTAGCATCCCTATCGGAAACACAAGGAATTGCATTTGTGCTTGCATCAAGTGACAAATTTCGGCATGACACACGCAAGGAAGTCTTGCGTAGCCTTGCGAAGCTTGCATTGCTTGCGCTTATGTAGAATATGCGTAGAGTATGAATATGTAGAGTATGAATGGTCCCTAATACTCAATTCTGTCTACTCTCTGTGTCTCAGAGGAGTAAAGTACTAATCCTAGTATTTTGAGGTGCAGGCTCACCAAACATGCAGTCCTGCATCAGTGTGTCCTTGAAGGCCCTCTTCTCTCCCTTTCCCACCCAGTTAAAAATGCAGGCTAGAGTGTTTGTCATGGCAGCGGATAGCATTCGTCGGATCATGTTTTCAGAGTTGGTCCCTCCAACTAATGCCAGGCGCGTAATCTTAACAGATTAGAGAGAAAATGGTTAGTGTGCTACAGAGTACTATGTAAATGCACAGAGTATCTACTCATTTATAAATAATTACAAATGTAATGAATTTTAAGTTGTTCACCATCTTTCGACGGACTGCTTCCTCCCTCCCTGAGCTTCAGCCTCATCAAACTGCTCCTCGTTGGTGAGTGGCAGCACGATGGGGAAGTTGTCTTCTCTCGGTGACACTGGTCCAGCTCCATGAATATTCAGTTTAGCAATCTCAGTCTTTATAAACTGAATGTCACGTGAGATCTGCTTCACCTCCATACATAGCTCCGTAAGAATCTTTGTGTTTCTCATGGCAGCAATGTCTTGGGGGAAAAAAATAATTGGTTTTACATTAAATTTCAAGGATAGATTCACCATTTACACCATTTGTGTAAGTTATATGTAAGCTCTTCAAAAAAGTTCGGAAACATTATTTCAGTCAATCATTTCTCCCCTTTAGTAATAGCAATTGGTGTTGTATTTTATACCGTTGGAAAGCATTATTAGTCACCTTTACAACGAGGTACAACTTGTAAGGATTGTGCATTTGTGGAATGAGCAACACAGCTAAACGTGTGGGTAGCGCCCCCAAAGAATTTGCCAAAATCCCCTCCTCTCCCTCACTACTCCTCCTCTCCCTCTCTCCTGTCCTCCCTCCTCTCCCTCTTTTCCTCCATCCCTCTCCTCCCTCCCTGTGCCTCCTCTCCTCCCTCCTGTCTTCCTTCCCTCCCTCCTATTCTCCCCCGTCCTCCTTCCCTCCTGTCCTCCCTCCCTCCCCCTTGTCCATCCGTTCTTCCCTCCTATCCTCCCTCCTGTCCTCTCCTGTCCTCCCTCCCCCTTGTCCTTCCGTTCTTCCCTCCTATCCTCCCTCCTGTCCTCTCCTGTCCTCCCTCCCTCCTGTCCTCCCTCCCTCCTGTCCTCTCCTGTCCTCCCTCCCTCCTGTCCAATCTGTTCTTCCCTCCCGTCCTCTCCTCCTCTGCTCCCTTCTGTCCTCCCTCCCTCCCCTCCCCATCCGTTCTTCCCTCCCGTCCTCTCCTCCCTCCTACCCCCCCTCCCTCCATTCCTATACCAACAGGGGATTTTGGCAAAATACCAACATGTTTAGCTGTGTTGCTCATTCCATGAATACAGGATCCTTAGAGTTTCAAAACACCATACAGCTTGGACAAAATAACAATATAATCACAAAAAAGTTACGTAGTGCAGGTTCAAAGGTGAGATAGGTAGTTTGCTTTTGGCTTTATTTGGTAAAATTGGCATAATATCCTTTCAGCTATCAGTAACAGAAGTGCTCTGAGAATAAACTTGGATCTCCGTGTTTACCGCTGCCTCTGTGTTTTGGACTCAAAGAATGCACCGCGCCCGAATGTATTGACCAATCAGGGTCTCTATCTCGCCACACCTACCAGTCATGTTTGGAGGGAGGGACTACATCATGATTGACAGGAGGGAGGGGCGGGTTCTTTTGGAAAAGATGACCAATCGGAGGCCTTGTTGACGTCAAACTACTTACCCCACCTTTAAGTGCTTAAATTTTAAGCCTAAACTCCATGACAAAAAAAAACATGACAAAGATGGGAAAGTCACAAGGGATAGGTTTCTCAGTTCAGAGGGCATCAGTAAGGTTAAGAGCCTGCTCAGAAAAAGGTACTTGCCTTTCAACACTTGGCTTGATTCCCCTCCATATAACCTTCCCGGTGGTGTTTCTGGAGCTGAAGGGGGGTGGGGTGGGGGGCGAGGGGTCAGTTGAGTCAGGCCCGGTGAGCTGAAGCCGTGTGCATAGCTGGCACCGCCGTCTAAAAGATAAGACTCCATTATTAATTGTTTATAAGCAAGTCATGAGAACCAATGCTTCTCGAGCCTAGTGGCCCATAGAGCAGGAGCCTATATCATGTTTCCATAGCGTGAGGCAGCTTGATGGACAAGTACACCCCCTGGACATGAGGCTAGTATGTCGCAGGGACTTACCCCAATCCAACCCTTGATACTGAGTGCCAATCAGGGAGATATCGGGTACCTTTTTTTTTTTACAGTCTTTGGTATGACAGGTATGTCAGGGATCAAACTCACTAACCACAAGGCCACTGAGCAACATTTAAGATGAGAAATACATACCATTCCTTGCTTGCTCTGATGGCATAGCGTAGTAGGGGCTGGCGTTACATTTTGGCGTTCCTAGAGAAATAGACAGAAATAACAAAATAAGGCAAATGAACACTATCAAAGTTATCATCCATGAGCACCATATGGCAATTGTACCTAGCTCCATAGGGTTACTTTCCAACTTTAGATAAAGGAGGCCTGTGGGATGAACACACTTGAATACTGAGTGAGTAATTAAAATAATAGTTTACCACCTAACATAAAAAGTCCACATAATAGCCTATTGGTCTACTTAATAACGAGGGTTGCAAGTTGCAACACACACCTGTCATTAGGAGGTGCTGGTCAACTACACAAACACTATAAAAGAATAAAAAAGTTGGCTGACGGACTGAAACGTTGGTCATATGGCAGCTACAGTACATGAGTACGCTGACTTAAACCATTGGTCTACTTACCATCATTGCAGAGGTCCACTGACCCCAACTCGGCCAAGTAGCTTCCACATAAGCCTACAATGAGAGAATACAAAACATGAACTATGAATGCTGTAACTCGGACAATGGACATTTACATACTGTCAATCCGGAGGTAGTAGTGTGAAGTGGTCCCCTTACCATTATTAGCCTGGCCAAATGACGGAACGTCCTCCGAGTTGCTTCCTCCAGAGGCTAAAAGGGAAGAAAAGACATGAATAATGGATGCTTTTGAACACATATCACGACTGATGTTTTTGACGGAGGAACTAAATGCTTGTAAATTAAAGCTCACATGCAATTACATTTTGTTTCTTTAATTAGTTATGACATACCACTGCTTGCCTTTGGGGTTGGTGCTGAGGGGTACTGGCTGGATTCTTGCAGCACTGTAGTAACAAGTGGAATTATACATGACAATATGTAGGCTACAGTAGGTGTAGCAGTTAGTGCCATAACTGATAGGTGTCACCACTGTACCTGGAAAATGGACATCAGGTGGCTTGACAAATTTTCTCTTGACACTGCCTGTTTCTTGCTCCTCATCCATGTACACAGGATTTGGCCTGGAAAATAAAAAAATAAACATTCAACGTTCCCAGCAATTGAAATAAGGAGCCCATGTCAGGAGCTCATGGCCTGTTTCTGTAGAATGATGCAGCTTGATGTTCAAGTACACAGACATGACACTAGTCTAACACAGGACTGACATCCAATCCAACCCTTGAGTCTGAGTGCCAAGCAGGGAAGAATAGACCAATTATTGGTTTAAAAACATTGAGATTGGACGCGCAAGTGCCGGTTGCATGCATGTCCCAACAGATCCCCAAGCCTGTTTTAGGGAGAGCTGGTTTCAGTTCATTCAACCTCCTCCTGTATGTTGACTGGACAGGTGCTGCACAATGGTGTTGCGCGCCGATTATCAACGATGTACAAGCTCACAACACACCGTGGATGCGACCGTTGTGAGCTTGTAGGTCTGCTATTCTCGGCCGTTCTCTGCACACAAAACCATCACGCACAGAACTGGGAAAGCAAGCAGACTCTGGTGCCATGGTGAAGTGAAGCGCTCCCTCCGTATGTCTCGGCTATTGACAGCGAATGGAGGCGGGGTTTGAACTTATTTTTTACTTATTGTTTACACACAACAGAAACCAAGGATTATATATTTCAGGAGGGAACAATCAAAGTAAATATCCTAAGCCTTCTTCCTCTACACTGCTCTACTATCAGGCCTACCAAAGAAAGCAATCTCTAAGCTACAAATAATACAGAATACTGCAGCAAGAGTCCTCACTAAGACTAGACGAAGGGCACACATCACACCAGCGTTAAAATCACTACACTGGTTACCAGTCAACTCTAGAATAGACTTTAAAATACTATTACTAGTCTATAAATCTCTCCACAGTCACTCACCAGAATATATTTCAGACATGCTTGTTAAAGTCCAGGTTAACCCAGTTCAAATTTTTGTTATGAGCTTCACACACCACAGGAAAACATGTCATTAACCACCCAGCCAAATCTGAGTGATTAAAAATGTCGCTAAGTATATAAAATAAGGCTTCAAAATCGGTTAAAAATCAGCAGCATTCTCTGGTCTGAGACTGTGGGGGCGTGTCTGCTGGAGGCACCGAAGCCACACCCAATTGCGTGGGGAGGGGGTGTGGAGGGAAGAACCTGTCAAATAGTACCGTTCTCTGGTCTGCATATTGTCACACTGGCACGCCGTCTCTTTTGTGGTAGGAAGGCACAGCTTTGTGAAAACAGAGGAGTTGAAATTACACTTGTCTAATGAGTCAAACGCACAGATGCTTCCTCCTAACCTACCTCCTGACAAACAACACAGGTAAAACTGTAGCTACTCTATACCAACGCGCCAGTGTTACCCTTAGATGCAAAATACAAAAACAGGCAACGAGGAATGTATGAGTCTGTCCCTATTTTCTCCCTGCCACCTCCGGACCCATTCCTATCCCCCCCAGGCGATCCTGTCGTCCCTTGGGATCAATGGAAAAAGTTGTTTAAAATGTACCTTTTAGTCACTGGCTTGAACAGCGCTGATAGCGCGAAGAAGCGTACACTACCGGAGTTGATAATCGGGACAGACTCATCCACTCTCGTTGGCAATGTTATGTGTGAGAATAACGAGCACTCGGCTTCAACTTTCCCGCAACATATCCAACAGAACTGGAATGTTCAGCCAGTAGCCGCCGAGCACCGCTTCACTGGAAGAGGGTGCGTCTTTCTCCAGCTGCAGCTGGTCTAACCATTCCCCTCGCTCCCGCCTCCCGGTCTCCCGCTGGAGAAATATACTGTAACCATTACCGGTGAACCCATACGCACATCAGGTGCCACAAATATGGCAGGCAGTTTCTGTATAGTTAACGCTTATAGTCATAATATATCATCCGTAACGTTATTTGGTGGGTGGTCGCCTGGTCGGTGCTGCTAGCTATGTTAGCTAGACTAAGGTTATATACACACTCCCATCTGCAACAAGCTACATAGCTAATGTTAGCTATAATTCCTCCTAAGATTACATATAATTCATCATAGCTGACATTACCACATAAATGTCAAGACACATTTTGTAGATTAACGTAGCAGTGTATTTTCCTATTGCTTACGTTACCTAGCTAACGTTATAACGTTAATTAGCTATAAGCACACAAGGCAGCGGTGTAGGCACCAAAGGTTGATGCGACAGGAGGAGAATGGAGGCCGGGGAGGGAGATGGTTGGCTCTGCCGAATTCACCAGGACCAGTCGTGAGTCCGTGAAACCCAAACGCCTCATATTATAATTGCAGAAGCTTTCGGGAGTGAAATGTTTGCTGCAGAGGCGGGCGCTAGCGGTGACAGACTCTGTAACACCATGGCTCTTCAAAAATGCTAACCATTTGCTTCTCATTTCAGCTTTACTCGGGAGTGAAAGAAGGAGATCTTATCATCCCATTCCTGCTGGCATCCAGGAAGGATGCATTTTCGCTTAGTTTTATGCATAGGCATTGCTAACTAAGAAAAACTAGCTAATTCTATACTGTTGGTTAAAACTAGCTTATTCTAGACTCAAGATTGAGCAGGAGAACCGAAGATTCAAATCCGTTCTAGCTTTATATAGTGTTAGGGCGGAGATATGCTAAGAACACCGCTCTACGTCATCCGGTACCGTTTTAAGCCCGCCCAGAAAATCCAGAAATCAAAACTGGTCAAAAACACAAAACTGGTCTAACTTCACAATTCAGTACTACACATGGTTCATCCCATTTTTACATGTTATCAGCAATGCATCACTAACACAGAGAATGTGTTTTCAAGCAAATCTCTGATTTTGGTTAACTGGGACTTTAAGTACATGCCAAACAGACCACTTAGATCCTCAGGCACTGAACTTTTAACAGTTCCAAAAGCCAGGACCAAGAAACATGGAGAGGCAGCTTTTAGTTTCTATGCCCCCAACCTCTGGAACACCCTACCGGAGTGCCTAAGAAGGGCTGAAACAACGGAGGTCTTCAAGCGAGACCTCAAGACGTACCTTTTCGACCTAGCCTACAATCACTAGCTAAGACCCTGAGATTCAGAAAGGCAGCCTCAAACCTACCTGTGAATCCTCTGTATACATTGATACTTGTCCTGCTATGCAATGTATGTATATCAAGTAGTGTACAGAAGCTGGTTATCCTGAAACAGGCTTGTTCTGACTGTTGTGTTGCTTCAATGACTCAGTGTGCTACTAACCGTTTTTCTGTCTCCCCTAGTGTCCCTCTCTCTCCCTCCTATCCTCTAACCAGGTCCAGTGTCAGCTGCGGAGCTGTGGATATCGTAGTATTTAGTACACACACACACATGTACACACAAGACACACATCAGTCCACATCCGGCTTTGGCCTGGACCTGATGCTCTTAGCCTTTCTTGCTCTTAGCCTTTCTTGCTCCAAAAACTTAATTTAAACTTAATTTACTATTATTTATTGTTCTTTAAATGTTCTTAGCCATTAGACAAATATATTCCAGGAAATTGCCCCAGGTTGCCTGTTTCAATATCTGTGTGGTCTGAATGACTATGTGCTACTAACCCTGCTCTGCCTTCCCTCTGCCTTCCCTCTCCCTGGTGCCTCTCTCTCTCCCTCCTATCTTCTAACCAGATTCAGTGGATGCCCCACTGTCACCAGCAGACCTCACGAAGTCCGATAGATACCCGTGTCTACTGTGGATGATGTAGCATGTCCGTAGAATATTCTCTCCCCTATGATGTTTTTAGCCTCTCTCACTCTGAAATGTAATTCAATGCAATGTATTGCTTCATAAATGTTCTTAGCCGGTAGACAAACATACTCCTGGAGCTTGCTCGATCGCCTCGTTGAGAGGGGTCAGGGAAGAATTTTTACAGCTCACTTATCTGGCCCCCGGGTGATTACTGTTTTTTTGCTTCCCTCTGGAATATGTAGAGAGTGGGTCGTATGCCCACCTCCCTTGTTCTCTGTAAAGCGCATTGTGTTGCCTCTGGGTATGAAATGCGCTATACAAATAAAGCTTTGATTGATTGATTGATTGATACACTGGGGGTGCTGTGACCACTTTTCCATTGCATCTTGTGAGCGGTTGGGTTCTTTTGGTTCCAGCCTGTGCACGCATACTGGTTCTTATCAGTGTGACGTTGTCTGATAAGGTGTCTATTGAGTTAAAATCAGGCCGGATATCGAACCTGACCTCCTAATCTCAGGGTGGACACTCACCACAAAGCGTATAGGTGTAGGCTAATTAACCAATACATTAAACACATTTGGTTGAGGAATTCAACTGTACCTTACTCTTCTTTTCCCACGTGCATCTGCTTCGTCCTCCGAGTCCAGATCAGTGGTTGGACATCCAGTATTCACATACTTTTCTTCATTTCGTTTGGCCTTTTCAAATGAGTCTGTAAAAGAACAAGCAGAAAATAACAGTATGACATTTCTTAATAAGTAGTCATTGTCACAAATTGAATTGACAAGCCTAGATATGGAACAATTCACATCAGACAATAGTAATGCAATGACTACTTACCACAAGTCATCAAGAGCCGGACATTCTCATATGTGGTCCATCCTTTATGGGGCGTCATATGTTCCTTAAGGGCCTTCGAATAATTTATGTTTCTGGGGGGCCATAACAATGTACCTTCTTTTGGATTGAACCAGCTGGCAAGAACTGTTGCAGCTCCGCCATTTGGAAATAGTGCAACAGCCCAAAGCACCACCTCACTTTCCATTCTGTATACAAAATCAAAATAACCAAAAAAACTGCTCATCAAATGTCATTAACTCGCTGGGCTGGGCTGAGCTGGGCTTGACGTGGACTGGGCTTGGCTGGGCTGGACTGACTGGGCTTCACTGGACTGACTGGGCTTGGCTGGACTGACTGGGCTTGGCTGGACTTTACTGGGCTGGGCCGCCGGTATGCTACTGCATATGAGCTATTGGAATAGCGATGAGGCCATTTCCCTCTGACTCTGGATACAGAACACATTTACGTTTGATACAACCAAGTTTACCAACCCCAATATTGTCACGCAACTCTCTAACCTTGTATGTACCTATGCATGAGGACTCACAGGGATATGTGTAATATGATTCTTGTTGTCTGAACCTTTTGTACATCACATAGACCTCCTCTTCTGCCTGGACTATATTCTGCACTACTGCAATAGAATCTCCCACCTCAATACAATTATCCCCCTGCTTTGTAGACAAGCTAAAACGACTACTGGAGACCTTTGTGTACTGTACAGCAACACTGAAATATTGGGGGAGTGGACCATCAGTATGAATGTTCTGTAAGACTGGTTCATCTGTTGATAATGGAACCTCAAAATGTGGCTGTTCTGACAACCTTTTGACCACCTGTTGTAGAGGTTGGTGTGGCTTGCGTAAAAGATGCTTTATTTGGCCAAGATAATTCTCAAAAGGGAATCCTGAAACATTATCTAAAGGTCCAAATTGCTTGTATTCATCGGCTAAATGTATAAGCTGGTGTACACTGAACACAATCTCATCCCTGCCATATAACTGTCCAAAGTGTTCCACAAAGGAAATCATCAATCTATGCGCAAATTCAACCATTTGGCCAGAAATTCCAGGAGACAAAAACAAATACATGGCCACTGAAAACAACATGAAGTTGTCATAAAGCTCACTGGGAAGACAATCCTTCAGAACTACAGGGCCCCAGTACAATATGAAGGATCGGAGCTCTGTAGCTTTCCAACGATCCAGCTCATTCAAACCTCTTGGCTTGCGATTGAATTCACAAGGGGTGTGGGAATGTAACCCCCGCAGTTTGCTTGATATACTGTTAACAGTTTGTGAAGGAAGCCTAGTGGCTAGATTGCCCTTTAACCACATATTCAACAGTTTTCTCATCACACCAAGACAACAGAGGTGCATATAATCAATTGGAAATGAAGAAACCATCTTTACTGTTCCTGTTAAAGGACTGAGTGTTTGTTTCAAGTGATGTTCCTCATCAGTCATATCACAATAACTCGAGTCTGTCCTGAGCCTGACATTTGTTTCAGGATAAGTCATTTTCTTCCTCCACAGACCGTATTGATCACACTTGTCGCATCCTGAATAGCCATTATGTGACTTGACATTCTTAACGAAGGCTCTGGCTGGAGCATCACACACAAATGAGGAAACCAGTACTTTCAATCTCTTACCATTATGAACAACGCCACTAGCCAGTACATTTTTAAGGTCGCTAACAAATTGCTGCAAATACTCAACAACACACTTGGGCTTGCTTAAACCACAAAAGATACCGACAATAAATGGGGACTTAGTGTAATCACATTTCAGAATTGCAAGTATAGGCCAGAATTGAAGTCTTGAACTCCTAAAGAGGGGGAGACCATCTATGTTGAACTGTAAAGTAAGAGTTCTGAGGTTCACTGGTAAACTCAAACATTTCAATCGGGAAAGTATTCCTCTCACCAAACCAAAATGGTAGTACTCGCCACCTTGCATTTGAGTGGTTGCAACATCAGATTGTGTTCCAAGCAGAGTTCTTCCATCTTTAGGGAGCCTAGGGTGAAATAGCTTTAAGATGGACAGCAGAGCAGACAAAGCAACCAGACTGATTGAGTAGGATGTTGCCCAATATCTTAGTCTCCTTATAAGCAGATCCTTACTAGGCTGAGGCTCGTCATTGCTGTCGGAGTCAGAATCTGATTCAACTTCATCATTCCCAGCCACACTACCATCTGTATGATCGTTTTCCATTTGTACGTGATCTGATTCAACTTCATCCCCAGCCGCACTACCATCAGTATGATAATTTTCCATTTGTACATGATCTGATTCAACTTCATCATCCCCAGCTACACTACCATTTGTATGATCATTTTCCATTTGTACATGGGAAGCTGGCGGTGTATCTAGTTGGGAAACGTGAGAGATTCTGAAGGGTGGGTCCCTATTCACACATGGGTCTAAATCTGACCTTTCATTATGAAGAGTTTCCTCATATTCCTTGAGGATGTCTTTCTCTATATCCTTAACAGTTTTTATTACTCTACGTCTTTTCGACCAATAAGACGCCATCTTAGGTAAAAAGAGGTAGTGCTAATTAAAAGAGGTAAAGAGAGGTAGTGCTAATTAAAAGAGGCAAAGAGAGGTGGTGCGGTGCCAAGGGTTGGTGCTGGGCTGACCTGGGCTGGACTGACCTGGGCTGGCCTGACCTGAGCTGGACTGACCTGAGCTGGACTGACCTGAGCTGGACTGACCTGAGCTGGGCTGACCTGGGCTGGACTGAGCTGGACTGACCTGAGCTGGGCTGACCTGACCTGGGCTGGGCTGACCTGGGCTGACCTGAGCTTGGCTAACCTGAGATGGGCTGTACTGGGCTGACCTGAGCTGGACTGACCTGTGCTGACCTGGGCTGGGCTGACCTGAGCCGGACTGGGCTGACCTTGGCTGGACTGACCTGAGCTGGACTGGGCTGACCTCGGCTGAACTCAGCTGGACTGGAATAACCTGAGCTGGACTGAGCTGAGCTGGACTGGGCTGACCTGAGCTGGGCTAACCTGGACTGACCTGGGCTGGACTGACCTGGACTGGACTGACCTGGGCTGACCTCAGCTGGACTGGGCTGACCGGGGATGTACTGTGCTGGGCTGACCTGGGCTGGGCTGACCTCAGCTGGACTGGGCTGACCTGGGCTGCCAGTATGCTACTGCATATGAGCTATGCAGGGCTGGACTGGACTGGACTGACCTGAGCTGGGGCTGGGCTGACCTGAGCTGGGTTGCGGCTGGGCTGGGCTGACCTGAGCTGAGCTGGGGCTAGGGCTAGGTTGGGGCTGGGCTGACCTGAGCTGGGGCTAGGTTAGGGCTGGGCTGACCTGAGCTGGGTCTAGGTTGGGGCTGGGCTGACCTGAGCTGGGGCTAGGGCTAGGTTGGGGCTGGGCTGACCTGAGCTGGGGCTAGGTTAGGGCTGGGCTGACCTGAGCTGGGTCTAGGTTGGGGCTGGGCTGACCTGAGCTGGGGCTAGGGCTAGGTTGGGGCTGGGCTGACCTGAGCTGAGCTGGGTCTAGGTTGGGGCTGGGCTGAGCTGGGGCTGACCTGAGCTGAGCTGGGGCTGGACTGACCTGGTGCTGGGGCTGGACTGACCTGGTGCTGGGGCTGGACTGACCTGGTGCTGGGGCTGGACTGACCTGGTGCTGGGGCTGGACTGACCTGGTGCTGGGCTGATGCTGATTAAAAGAGGTAAAGAGAGGTGGTGCTAATTATAATACTTGGCCTTGTAGTGAATCCCCTTGACTTGTAGTAAAATCCTGAAATTAGAGGAAACAAAGCAGAATAAAAAAATTATGCATAAACCAACAGTAAAAAATATATATCAGCATATATATCTATGCAACAATTGTATCTAAATATCCTATATGAAGCTTTAACTTTACTAGCTAAAGCCAAGTTAGCAACCAAGAAGGCTGGTTAGAGGATACCACTGTTAGCTGACCAAAAACGCACAACATAGTCATCTATGCACAATTTTACCCAAATATCATATATGATGTTTTAACTTGACTGTATCAGACCAAATTTGATGTCATGTCTGAAGGATGGTAGATTAATTTCCGTTAGATAGCATGCCTGCCGCGTTAGCTAGGTGCTAGTACAGGCCTACACATGTTAGCTAGGCACCTAGGAAGACCATGATGCTAGCACTAGCTAACTTAGTTAACAAATGCTAGCACTAGCTAACTTAGTTAACAAATGCTAGCACTAGCTAACTTAGTTAACAAATGCTAGCACTAGCTCAAACAAAAAACGCACAACAGCCATCTATGCACAATTTTACCCAAATATCCCATACGATGCTTTAGCTTGACTGTATCAGACCAAATTCGATGTCATGTCTGAAGGATGGTAGAGATTTCTTACGGATTTGTGATTTCTTTGACTCCTCTTCGTATGGGGAAAATAAATGGCCGTTGGAACATTAAATGCAAAAGTTTGGGGACCTCAAGTCCCGTGAGATCTGGTTGGTCTCGCGAGCTGCGCAAGGTGGAGGGAGCACCACACATTGAAACAATGTCAATTCATTGTAGGGCATTTCAACATTGAAAAACCAGCATCTATATTAAATTGATTCAACAACACTTTTTCAATCGTTGAAATGGTATCTGGTATGGAGTCAAAATGAGGCCAGAAAGCATTGTAAATGTAAGTGAAGTATTGTAAACGTAAGTGAGGTATTGTAAACAAAAAAATATGAATTGTAAATGTAAGTGAAGTATTGTAAACGTAAGTGAAGTATTGTAAACAAAAAATATATAAATAATCACTTAATTATTAAAAAATAAAATAAAAATTGCATTTACGATACTTTTTTGCGTTTACAAAACCTTTTCTGCGTTTACAACACTTTTCTGCCTTTACAATACTTTTTCTGCGTTTACAAAACTTTCTTGCGCTGCAAAACATTCTGGCCTCTCTTTGACGTGGGGGCGGGGTTAGATGAGTGGCGTGTCCAGAGAGGAAGAGGCGGGGTTTCGGGATGCCCACCGAATGTTTTGCAGCGCAAGAAATGTTTTGTAAACGCAGAAAAAGTATTGTAAAGGCAGAAAAGTTTTGTAAATGCAGAAAAGGTTTTGTAAACGCAAAAAAGTATTGTAAATGCAATTTTTATTTTATTTTTTAATAATTAAGTAATAATTTATATATTTTTTGTTTACAATACTTCACTTACGTTTACAATACTTCACTTACGTTTACAATACTTCACTTACGTTTACAATTCATATGTTTTTGTTTACAATACTTCACTTACGTTTACAATGCTTTCTGGCCTCATTTTGACTCCATACCCAAGGCCTGGCCATTTGGCCACCGCGTAGCATTGTGGGATATCCTGTCTGAATTTTGAAATTACGCGCCAATGGTAACAGAGGGACTAACGTTATCAACGCAACGTCAGTCTGTCATGACTGGAACAATTCACTTATCAGGTATGTGGCATATTTTATAAATATATGGATATATTAATATGCTTGAGTATCATAACGACTAAGCTAGCTCAAATACAATATTGAACTAAAAGGAACAGCACAAGTGATCAAAGGAAACCCTGTCTAAACTATCATTAGCTAGCTAACTCGGTCGCGGGCTATCACCTAGCATGGATCAGACACCAGTGAGAATTTTATCGGTCGAGTAGCTTGCAAGTTGCCATAGCTTGGGTCGTTATTGCATTGATAAGCGTGTTACAGGGCAGGCTGTATTCTATTTTGACTTCTGCTTTGTAGCTAGTTAGTTAGCTAACATCAGCTAGCTATGTTAATTTGGCTAATCTAGCTAACGTTCATTCACGAAAATTAACATAGATAAGATAATTTACTGCCTAATGTTGCAAAGATAACGTAAGCAATGTTAAATGCAGTAATGTTTTCACAGGTATGTGGAATGAAATTGAGGGCACAGTGGAAGATTCAGGGGTAGGCATCATCTCACTTTGTTACATTGATTAACATTGTGTAGTGACTTAGATCTGCTGAATCTATGTTGAATGATAGACATAGCCTATTTGAATCTATGATGAATATTATGAATCAAAGTAGGCTAGATAGTAAAATAACTGTCTCGGTCAAATTATCTTGGCACCTGTCTTTTTTTCTTTTTTTTAAACTGACGTGCCAGATGGTTTGTATTGTTTGTAAAATACTTGGCGGGTGGTTGGATGGACTTGGGATGTGATTAGACCATCTGTCTATCACGTGCTAACTTAAACCGCTGTCCTCACACCTAAATCCGCCCAGCGCAGTATTTCCTCACAGAACGCTGATTGGTCATTTTTGACCGTGACCAAACGTCCAGCCTGATCTGCAAGAGAAACAGAATGTGAGCTCACAAGAGCAGGATGGTCTCAGAAAAACGATTAGACTAGCCACTTTTAGTCATAGTGGAGGAACCAATGGTATACATTTCACCCACCTGTGCATCTTTTTTGTTGTAATGACAATACAATATGTGCTTTGACCTCATTCTCTATGAACATCACAGATGCAGCGGTGACCTGAAAGAAGCACTTGTGTCCAATGGTGTTCTGAGCAGGTTAGTGACAACATAGCTTTTGTTAATCTGAATGAAATACTAAACCAGTTGATTATGAAATACATGGATGTAATCAGCTGCTCTGTTACTTTCTGACTTCTGAACTCTTCTGAGTTCCTTTTAGAGAGATTAGTGGGGCCGCTGGAAAAGTTTGATGTAGGATCATTACTGCTGTACGCTCCACCGGTTCTGTCTGCTTTCCTCTCAACAGGCCTGGGGTGCGTTTCCCAGAGGCATCGTAGCGCTACGTTCATCGTAAGATACGTCGTAAGGTCCCCCTCTAGGTGGCGCAGCGTTTCCCAGAGCCTTCTTAGGCTAAGGTGTACCTTGGCTAAGGAGGCTCTGGGAAACATTTCTTCCCAAGGTACATCGTAAATCGACCTTACAATGTTCCTTCCGAAGATACATCGTAAGTTCTCCCTGGAGCCGACATGCTGTTTCCCAAAGCCTGTTTAGCCAAGGTATACCTTAGCCAAGGGATACTTTCTTAAGGGCGGTCTGAACTGTAAGGTGTCCCTTGGCGAGGCGTTCCGTTCATCGCGTTATAGTTATATGTAACTGTAATCTAGATTACATATTTTAAATTGTACTCTAACGGATTACAGTTACTGTTTTTTTGTAATCTGATTACGTAACGGCGTTACATGTAATCCGTTACTCCCCAACCCTAATTGCACCACAGAGCCATCGCGCGCTGGCCAGGCTGAAAGCGCTCGTCAGACATACCAAAGTCACGGACCACGGCAAATGCAGGTGGGGCATAAGGTTCGCTCTGACTGAGGGCGAAGCACAACCTAGGCTCCAGGAAAACAGCACCGCTGGGATTTAAACGCATGATCACCTGCTAAGTAGACAACAAGCAACTAGCAACTTATAATTCAGGGGGAAACTGAAGGAGACCAAATGGGTTGAATAGTACACTTATGAAGGACGCTGATACATGTACACATACTGAGCTAAGGAACAGTTTGTTGGTTGGTTAATAAAGAAGGTACTTTTAGAAAGGAGAGTTGCAATATAGCGCACATCTCTCTACCCTACCTGCGTGAATTATATCATTAGTGTACACAAAATTCAATTACATTTAATGATGAAAAAAATGTTTTGTAGCCTACATAACACATCACAGGAATGTTGTGATTTAAAATTTAATTGAGCCAAATAACATATAGGGACTATCCATAGCCTTCACTCTGTGAACAACAACAACACCATTTTCTTATGTAAAGGGATAATTTGGTGACATGGCTTTTCTGGCTGTCTTTATATAATGTCAGATAGCCTACCAACAGATATCCTGGCGAATTGATTAATCCAATGAGGCCATCTAGATGAATAGCCAAAGATTCTCACAGACACACTCCAGAATATTGTAGAAAGCCTTCCCAGAACAGTGGAGGCTGTTATACAGTAGCTGCACAGGGGGGACCAACTCCATACTGATGCCTATTAATTTAGAATGGGATGTCATGAAAGTTGCTATAGGTGTAATGTGTAGGTGGCCCAATACTGTTATCCTTATAGTGTACTTTGCTAACAGATTCACAGTATTTAGTGATCTTACAAATGCTGTTTGTTATATTGTGTGCCTTCTTCAAAACCTCTACTATTGTAATGTGGCAAGAAACGACAAATATACAGGATAAAGGGAACTTGTTTAATATTGGTTGGGAAAAAACATGGGCAGGTTTGTTCTTCAGACAAACACACTTTTGACCTGTAACAGGCTGTCTTTTTCTGGGGTGGGGTTGTTAGACCCATGCCCAACCCCCAACCTGGAGGGCCAGTTGTTGCTTTTCGTCTGGCCTCTACCCTTAAACCTGCCCGGCATGGTTGAACCTGCTGGGGGGTGACCCCCCCGCTGGTATAGCCTTCATGGTCATGGAGGCACACAAGCCTTCCCACCACGACAAGGTAGCAACATGTAGGAAGGATGAGTGGTGTGGTGAGTGTATGTAGTGTGTGTGCGCAGTGTAGTGTGGTGGATGGGCGGTGTATGGTAAGTGTGTGCAGTGTGTCTCAGGCATCTGCATCATGTGCAAGGGAGGAAAATTGGGGGGAGCGTGTCGACGGGGTGGAGCGGTCTGACCGCACTGAGGTCTCCTCTCCAGAGGACTGGGAGGCTTGGGGTGATTCAGCTGAGGGCTGGATGTTGGAGGGGCCCTCTCCAGACTCCAAATCAAGGCCACCAGTGATGCTTTGGGAGGCTGTAAGGCCGATGATCGATAGGGCCTTCTCCTCCTCCGGGGGGAGGGAAGGTACGGTGCTCTGCCCACCACCGGTCTTCCCCGCCTCTTGGCGCACTGCCGCCCCCCGGCTTTTGGCCTGACTGCCGAAGTCCTGCTATTTCATGCGGACGACTGTTCACTCCCTGGGTGGCCCGGGAGTGGAAGCAGCCATCCGCGCTGCAATGCTCGCCCATGCAGCCTTCTTCAATGGGCTATATGCACAACTCCAGTAGGCTACTTCCTGACATTAGACATGCTTCTTTATTTCCTGTCTTACACTATTGGATGAAATGATTATTCAGGTGTGCCTGATCATTGTGCTGCAGTCAGGCACACCTGATTAATCACTTCATCAATAGTGTAGGACAGGAAATAGAGAAGCATGTCTAATTTCAGGAAGTAGCCTACTGGAGTTGTGCATAGGCCCTACTGGTTGGCGTTCGCATTGCGGAAGCCGCCAAACAGGACAGCCTTCGACTGCTCCACCTCGTCCAGCCTGATCACTAGTTCTTCTTTGGTGAACGCTATCACACACTTCCTCTTCATATTTGCCATGTCACTCAATGTGTGCAGTTATCCTTGTTTTTTTATAGACCACATGCGCCCACACCGGTGCCTGATTATACATTTGGTCATTTTGCTATCATCATTGCCTATCATCATTAACATTTCAAGGCCTTTCAAGACATCCCAGACGAGGCTTATATGTCCCGATCCGATCCATGCTCTTTCTTGTAGGCTATATTTTATTTGATGTAATGTATGAATTGGGACTATCACGAGGTCTAGCCTCGACTCTTAAATACATTAGCAGATGAGCTTTCGGAGGCATAGCTTCCTTTTTAGTAATATTAGACTGAAATAAACTAATAAAAACAACACGTATTATATTGGCACGTCATTTATGTGACTTTACAGATGGCCATCGATGTGTGCGGCATCAATTCATTCTTTTTTCAGCACCGCGCCCAGGGAGAGCTCCACTTACGATGTATCTTCAGGCACCCACTAAGGGATAGTCTGGGAAACACTTGTAGGAAAAACTGTCCCTTCGCCAAGGTATACCTTGAGAAGCTTTGCAGAGCGCCAAGGTACAGCGAATCTGGGAAACGCGGCCCTGTTCTGGTCTTCTATCTGGTCAAGGTGAGGAGCATAACCTTTGACCTCAGACCCTGGTATGACTGCTGGTATGTTTAAGTTAGTTTTGTTTTTACCAGTGTTTCTATATGTTCAGTTGTGCAGGAAGCTGGCAGTGCTGGGCTCCTGCCCCATGTTTAGTGACCAGTATCTGCATAAGGAGGAGAACAGGTATTGGGATATTGGTGAGTACCTCTCGGTTGACACAACCTGCATTCCAACTCTACCCTACCTACCCTGTGCCCACACTTAAGGGCAGATGTAATAACATGTTAGCGCCCGTTTTTTGGCGTTATTTTCTCGCACTGTGCGCCTGACCTGCGCATGGTGTGTACGAACAGACAGCACATGGGTCAAACCACATTCTGCCTGGTGTAGGCCCACAGAAGGGCAAGTTGCGCTTTCCTACTCATGCATATGCATTCATGGGACGGTCGAGGGAGAGGTGGGTGTGAACGTGCCCAAAACGGGGAGAATATGCGAAAGGAGAGACTGATTAAAGGGGTAAAGCGCATGTCTATTTTGCAGTGAAATTTCTCCGCCTACTAAAAGTAGGTGTAATCCAGTTGCGAAAAACCCACCAGCCTACACATAACCATATCCACTGTTAATTCTGAACATACAGTTTTATGAACTGCATGCATGAGCAGGGAGCAATTATGATTCAATATTTTTTTAAATCTGATATTTGTGCAACATTGATATTTATGAGGTTGCATAGCCCACTAACCAAATTGGTCTCAGATAGATTTAATATGTCCAGATGTATATGTCCTGTCTTTGCACTGTCCTGTCTCATCCCTGCACCCTGTCCAATGTGGTCTCCATGTTATGCACCATACCTGAAGCAAATTCCTAGAACGTTGAAAAACTGCATGGCAATAAACTGATTCTGATTCAGTAGAACATGAAATAACCCTTCATGAGTATGCAAGATTAAGTTAATAAATACAATAGTTTCAACTGATTAGAGTATTGACCAGTTTTAATGATGACCAGTTTTTAATGACCAGTTTTTAATGTTTCTGTAATACCTTTGTATCCACACCTGCAGGATGAACCTGGTGACATCATGACCTACTGTATGCCTCCATCAACCACTCCAGTCAACATAAGACTGCTCCAAAAGCTTATGTAAGTGAAGCTATTGCAGTATGACTACACAGCACAACTATGTCATCCCCATGCGTTCAACTGTCTAAAGTTGTATTGTGTTCTCAGAGGGATGACAGTATGGTGATCTATGCCTTGGTTAACACCTCTGCCAGAGGTCAGCAGCCAGAGGGGGACCCTGCTGACTGTAAGGCCATCTGCATCATCCTATGCAATGTTGAATTGCCCACTTTACGGAGGATGGCATCTCCCTTAAATCTGAAGTGAGTGTACTGTAAATCACATGCACACACACACACACACACACACTTACTCTTGCTCTCTCTATCTCTCTTCCAAGACATATCATCATCAGTCCTTTATTTAATTCTCGGGAGAACATTGAGGGAAAGACCCTCATTAGCCTCAGACATGTCATAATGGGAAAACACTACAACCGTGTTTACCTTGCTACAATATGATACACCTGTGAAAAGTGTCCATCATGGATGTATTAAAGTAACTAGATACAGCATTGAAAGATGGCCGCCCATTCATTCCAATGAAAGTTGCTTACTCTGCGCATGAAACATTTTGAACATGCTTCCTGTAGGCCACAGCACAGTAGTGATGTCTTGGCTCTGTGGCCCATGGCACCTGCACTGTAGTATTTTTCTTGGTCAAGCCTATCCCTTTTTACCACAGACCAGTGCGGCATTGTCATAGACATACACGTGGAAAGAAACAGCTGTAAACTCTGACTCTTGGTGGCATAAAAAAATGGACACCATGATTTAAAACTTCAAAGACGTGACTGAGTGATAATCAGAAAATGTGTTGTTTCTTTCTCCAGACGTTTCTTTCCCCGTGCATGTCAATGGGAAATATTATTTTTGCCCCAAAATGTGTCACATTACTTGCAATACCGAGCTTGGCTACTGCGCTCAAAATGTTTCTGGTGTCTAGTCTTGTGAATCCACATCTTCCTTCTTTTGGTGATTCAAATGTGTGGCAAATGTTGGTACAGACTATTTAAATGATTTTTTTTTAAAGGAATGGTAATATAAAGAAATCCTATTTTTTAAGGACTTCTCAGTGAATCATAGTGTCCTTTCTTTCGTCCCCCCTCCCAGATGCACCAAGGATCCAGCTGAATACTGCAAATTTGGAGGAGGATTGCTCTTTATCTGCAACATTGCACCTGTGGTACAGATTCATTTTGACATTTTGTGGTGTGGTATGTTTTACTTATTACTTATGAATATACTGTATAGTTGGGATTTACAATTTTATGACAGTTTACACATATATTATGGAGCCCTCAGGGGTCAGGAGAATATTGTGGAAAACAATATAAAACTGAATTGGAAAATAAAAGCTAAAAAACGGCAGACCTGACCACAACCCCCTCGGTTCAACAGCACAATGTTGCTTTCTACATCTGTTTAAAAGGTGAAATCATCTGAATGCATTAAAGGGATAGTTCAGAAATGTGGACATACTTACTACTTTAAGGACAATGCTCGTTTTTGACAACCTGGACCTTATTTACGACATATTATAAGACGTTTGACTCACCGAGATCACTTTGGTGTAGTTCGGAGGCATGTAGAAGACATTTTAAATCCAGCGCGAGCCAGTATATCCATGTAATGGCGGTGGTCGGGGCACTTAGAATGCAGTTTCTAAAAATCAATTTTCTGCCGCGAAACGGTTGTTTTCATCCATCTGACTTTATGAATCGCTAGTTGTGCTTACATAGAGCATAGGCCTGTTGTGGTTTTTCACATGCCTCTGTAATATGATCTTTAGAAACATCTTTAGACACGAAATAGCTTCCTCACTTGCTCCAGCACGCATGCGCACAGCGTGCTGGAGCAACAATTGCGCGCTGTGCGCATGCGTGCTGGAGCAAGTGAGGAAGCTATTTCGTTTCGAAAGACGTTTCTAAAGAGACTGTCCACATTTCTGAACTATCCCTTTAAAAGTGTTTAAGAATTAGGTGCTAGCCTATTAAGCAACCCTAACCCCATGAGAATTTGATGAAATCTTTCTACTCTTGAGAATCAGTACAGTAGTTTAAATATTAAATGTTGTATTTCATTTAAGGTCTGTACTGTAATTCTACAAAAAAAATCATGAAATATTGTATTTAGATTGTAGGTTTTAAACATTACATCAAAACAAACACTGCAAGTTAAATTTTGAAATGATTTTAATCTGTTTTATACAGCACTTGCTTCCAAAATAAAACTTATTTTACAGTCTTGAACGTGTTAACACTTTATTGAAGATAAATAATTGGTTGATTAATAATTTAGGGAAAAAAAGTTTTTTTCTCTGCGGAGCTGTTAGTGCACTTCATTGGAAGTGTTTGAGCGTAATAATTAATGGAAAATCTGTAAAATAACAATGTTTTACTGCTGAACTTTTAGTGCCGTAACTTTATTGACATTGTTTGTAATATTTTAGGAAAAACCTGTAAAATAACAATGTTTCACCGCTGAATTTTTTGTGCCGTCACTTTATTAAAAGTGTTTGATTGTTATAATTTAGGGAAAACCTGTAAAATAACAGTGCTTCACTGCTTAACTTTAAGTTATGTTCCTTGATTAAAGGTGTTTGATTGTAATAATTTAGGGAGAATCTGTAAAATAAAAGCGTTTTACTGTTTAAATTTAAGTTCTGTCTATTTATTGAAGGTGCTTGATTATAATAATTTATAATGTAAATTAAAATTTTTTCACCGCTGAATTTTTAGTTCTGTCACTTAATTGAAGGTGTTTGATTGTAATAATTTAGGAAAAACCTGTAAAATAACGGTGCTTCGCTGCTTAACTTTAAGTTATGTCCCTTGGTTAAAGGTGTTTGATCGTAATAATTTAGGGAAAATCTGTAAAATAAAAGAGTTTCACTGCTTAAATTTAAGTTATGTCCCTTGATTAAAGGTATTTGATCGTAATCATTTAGGGAGAATCTGTAAAATAAAAGTGTTTCACTGCTTAAATGTAAGTACTGTCTGTTTATTGAAGGTGCTTGATTATAATAATTTAGGAAAAACCTGTTAATTATTTTTTTTCACTGCTTATTTTTTTAGTTCTGTCACTTAATTGAAGGTGTTTGATTGTAATAATTAAGGAAAAACCTGTAAAATAACGGTGCTTCGCTGCTTAACTTTAAGTTATGTCCCTTGGTTAAAGGTGTTTGATCGTAATAATTTAGGGAAAATCTGTAAAATAAAAGAGTTTCACTGCTTACATTTAAGTTATGTCCCTTGATTAAAGGTATTTGATCGTAATCGTTGAACATATTATTTTTGTCCATAGGCCCTAGCGCATAGGCCCGAGCACATTCTAGAGGCGCACGCTTTTTTGAAAACATTTAGGCCTACGCATTATTGTAGTGGCTCACACATGATCCTAATTTGAATAGACCTATATAATTTGTGTTTAATGGTTGTGCTGAAGCAGTGACATGATATGACCCCTCCGATTTGTTTGGAAAAGGATATAGAAAGCAGAAACTTTGGATTACGGACTCCTGACAACTTTCTGAGTTATCTCTGGGTTAACGAGCACAGTGTTTAAAAAGCCTTTAATCCATCGGGCTATATAGGCCTACAATAAAAACATGTTTGGTTTATTGTAGCCTACATATGGATTAAAGGCTTTTTAACCACTTTTCCAGTGGGTCCAAGGGGTGGGGGTTAAGTCTTCTCACCAAGGAAGGAGGGCCTGTTCTGGGTTTAGCAAGAGCAAATATTAAGTTAGCACCCGTGGAGCCTCTCTCTGCATCTCATTCACACCCACTTACACACACACACGCAGTATGTATCAGCCAGAGGCAGACTACAAGGGGAAGAGGCAGCCCTGCAATCAGCAGATGTGTATCGGGAGCAGTGAGGTCCAAACATTCATTAGTGTTCTCCTTCCATATAGATCGCTATCGCAGCAGACCACCGGAGCACTATCACACACGACCACGCTGGGCTGCAGGACACCCTGGGCTGCTGGTGGTGGGATGACTTAGTCTGGCCGGGGAGAGAAGAGGAAGAGGTGGATGATGATAAAGATGATGATGATGACGGTGATGATCAAATCACATTTATTTCTAAAGCACATTTAAAAACAATTAATGTTGACCAAAGTGCTATACAAGTCAAAGCTGGCAGTAAAAATACAATAAGAATCATAAAAAAGGCTAAAAACAAAAACTAACAAGCATCAGCACATAATGAGAGCACATAGACATGTGAGAGCACCTATAAAATAATAAAATACGATAAAATCATATAAAACCACATCGGGGGATTCAAACGCTAGAGAATAAAAGTATGTGTTGAGCCTAGACTTAAAGGAATCAAAGGAGGGGGAAGATCTGATGGAGATTGAGATGCTATTCCACAGTCTAGGGGCTGCAACAGCAAAGGCGCGGTCACCCCTGAGCTTATGTTTAAACTGTGGGACAGCCAGGAGCAACAAGCTAGCTGACGTGAGGGACCTGGAGGTGAGATAGAGGGTTACGAGATCTGAGAATTAATGGGGGCCTGTACATTCTGGTCTTTAAAAACAAACATGAGAACCTTAAAATCAGTTCTGAACTGCACTGGAAGCCAATGGAGAGAAGCCAGAACAGGGCTCATATGGTCTCTCTTCCGAGTACCCATTAGGAGCCTGACAGCAACATTCTGGATCTGTAGTCTTAAGCGGGAGGATATAAAGGCATGGATGACTTTCTCAAGAATTTAGGATGAGAGAAAAGACTTGATTTTGATATCACGAAGTTGGAAAAAAAAAAGTAATGCATTGACCTGCTTTCCAAACTTAAAGGCAGTTGATGGGGTTTTGACATTGGGTTTGACAAGAGTGGACAGATTGCTTGGGCTTTTGGAGATCACTTTGGTGGAATCAGGGGGGCTAAATAGGACAACTTCAGTCTTGCTTTCATTTAGCTGCAAGGTGTTTTGTGCCATCCAGCACTTGATGTCCTCAAGGCAGTCCAAAATACTGCTAAGATTAGCTCGGCTGTTGGGTTTCAGAGGGAGATACAGCTGTCATCTGCATAGCAATGGAAGGAAATGTACTTTTGAATAATTTTACCAAGGGGAAGCATGTAAATAAAGAACAGAATGGGACCCAGGATAGAACCCTGTGGGACCCCACAGGATAGACTAGCTGGAGGAGAGGAACAATTGCCTATGTTAAGAGAAAACTCTTAAACGTCTATTTCTGAGGTAGGATGTGAGCCAGGTCAAGGCAGAGCCACCAATACCAACACTGTGGTGGAGACGGTCAATTAAAATGTCATGATGATGTCACTGTGTCAAATGCTGCACTGAGGTCAAGTAGAATCAGGACTGCACAGTCACCAAAGTTAATAGAGAGGAGCAGGTCATTTGACACTTTCAATAAGGCAGACTCCTAGTGGGCTCTAAAACCTGACTGAAAATGTTCCAAGATGTTTTGGTGTAGGTAGGGCAGCACTTTAGAGAGAATAACCTTTTCAAGAATGGAAGTTTAGAAATTGGTGTGTAGTTACTAGGCAAGGCGTGGTCAAATTGTTATTATTATTTTCAGGAGGGGCTAGACCACTGCATGCTTGAAGCAGGTTGGAACAGTAGCAGCCAGAGAGCTGTTGATTATAGAGAGGATGTTGGGACAAGCTATGTCCATGGCATCCTTCAGGAGAAGAGTGGGGACAATATCAAGGGGGCAGGTTGGAGATTTCATAGAAGAAACAATCTCTTTATGGGAGGGTAGGGTGATAGGCCGGAAACAGACCAAGGTAGAAGAACAGACCAGTGAGACAGCTACTGTAGATCATGTGCAGAGAGGGGAATGTTCATTTTGATATCCTCAACTTTGCTAATGAAAAAAATCAAAAAATCAAAATTATTTGCACTTAGTTGGGGACACATTTAAGCTGGGACTGGGGTCGGTACAAATAATAGTTAATGGTACTGGGTTAATGAGAGTTGTTGGAGATGAGGTCAGAGAAGCATTGTCTTCTCGCCAGGGTGCGATTTGTAGGCTAATATGTATCCATCTTAAAATCAAATCGAAATCAAATCAAATCTTGGTCCACAAACACGTGCACTTTCACCGGTATAGGCCAGACCGCAAGGCTGAAAAGAAAATCTGGAACATAAAATAAAATATAAATTGGTATTGGTCTTTTGAAAAAGAGGCTAAATTGGTGGCCGCGACAATGTGCTGCGCTGACTTGGCTATCGCCTAATATCGAGGATGAGAATAGCAAAACTTAAACAATACATGCTGACGATTGGCCGCTTATCACCCACCACAACAATAATTGTATTATAATAAAATATGCATCCTGTCACTTACCGATGTTTAGCACTAGCAGAACAGTCTGCTTTGGTGCCGGACCTCTGGCATTTTGGGCATCCTCCCCGTGGCAGCATCATCGGCAGTGTGGCAGCCTTCTTTTATCCACTTCTCTGCATACTTTTCAGCAGGAAATAATGCAACTTCTGGGCCATTGTTGAGGAATTTACATCCAAACACCTTAAACCTTTGTCCTCTCTCTCCTTTTGTAATTCATCACCTCCCCCAAATATTCACATAGCTGTGCTGTCTACAACAGAATAACCATCCTTTGTCCCCAATTGCGGCCTTTTTCTCATGTCACATGTCTGTACTCTTGGCCACGCCTGCCATTTCATATGACGTACAATGGAGTAGCCAATCACATCCTGGAAGCACCGTACCTGTGTTTTGACTGCATATAAGGCACAGCAAAGCCCAGAGCCGGCACTTGTCTGGATAGACCACTCTGTTGGGTTGTCCAGAAGGTCCTTGCGCTTGTATGTTTTCACAATAAACCAGACTTAACCTTTTGAGCGAATCTTGGTAAATCCTTTTTTGACTAGATCAGTTAAATTCCATTACAGTTGGCGACGCGGATGAAAAGGGAGGACTACCTGCGTGTTGCTTCGGGATTCCAGTGGATGAACTGGTATAGACAGACGTGTCGGTCCATAATAGTGGGCTTGGAAAGTCAATCTTCTCTCTTGCGCCAGAGCGCACGCCGAGATTATTTCCTCAGTTCTTCCACTGGATTCTTGAACTCACAGGTACGTTTCAACGAACCCTCTTATGGTTCTGAGTTGTATTTGCCTTGTTTTAGTTTCGGATTGTGTTGGCCTGGCGTGTTCTGAAAATAGAAACCCCCGGGGTGGGTTTAGTAACTATCTAAGGAGTTGTGACTCAACAGTAGATATATTATATTGTGTTGTTCTTTGACTTCGTCCTTGTTTCGTTACTAGGGTATATGCCTTTCAGAAGAAGTGTGAGTTTGGTCTCGTGATTTGTTCCCCTGCAGTTGATGTACAATTTAGGTTGTTTATCGGTTGCAGGTTAGAACGGTTTTGAGTTAACCCTCTTAGCGCCAAAGTCGCATTTCTGCGACAAGCTGCGTTACTGAGTAAAACAGTGATTTTATGATATTTACACGCTGAAACCTCGGTTTTCCTGCCACCACTAGATGGCAGACATATATAACTTTGCTCACGATTCAGTATGACACCATCTTTCAATGCAATATATTTGAGAAAATCTCATTACGAGTTCCCTATTTTATACACGGGGCGCGCCAGCGCTCCTAAATACCATATGTTCTTTAGGACGGCATATTTCTGAAACTGTTTGACCTAGAGACAAGCGGTTTTTTACCTGTAAAAGTAGACAAATTGCGCTGTCTGGCAAGCTTCGGTTTATCCATTTGTGTAGCCGACTTCCGTATTTACGTCCAACCACAAAGTTGTAAACTATGGGGATAGGTTGTTTTGCCTGGTGCAGTAGCCTACTTTGTCTATCCCTGTGGATGGGGATCTACAACTACTCGAAAATACCAGGATGGAGAGTTCGATTGCAAGATAGCCTACCATCTAAAGTTGAGATTTTGCGTCGTGTTTGTACAAATAAGACATCCCACGTACAACAAAATAATCTCGACAAATCTAGCGACTTTTCCTGGTCATTTGGGAATGATTGAGATGACAAAGCCCTGCGCATTCCGTGGTTCACGTTACAACCGATTTCACCAGAGCTGAGGGTAAGTCTCATCCTCTCCATGACACTCGGCCAGTCTGACTAGATAGCGTCATGTTTCCAGCTCAGACACCGTGGCCGCTCTGAGGAAGAGCAGCCTGCAAATGAATCACGCGCGCACAATTTATGACCAATCACAACAATGATTTTGTACAGTTAGAGTAAGCACAGTATATTTACAGATATGTTTTTGTCCTCTCACGTTTACTATAAATACACACGATGACTGTTCATTCAGTTGTGGGTTGAGCGGAGCGGAGCAGAGTTATTGAGAGAGCGAGTCAGCAGAATTGAGTAGATTATTGCGTTGGAAAAACGCCAAATGGCTGCCATAAGGTTCAATTGTGAGCAAGTTTTGGATGATATTTGTCCATGGGGCTGGTAGAGAAATCAGAGATTGAGGACTACTGGGCACAGTTTTGACCAACTTTTACACCTGGATTTGGCAAAGTGATCTAGGAACAGATTTGAAATCATCCCGTCATTTCTGCATTTTGTAAACAATAATGAGTAGGCCTATGTTGAGAGGGGACAGCAGGGCCAGTGTGGGGTGGCTCTGTGTGCTGTGCCTTGCAATGAGAGGTACCACACTCTGAAAAACTAAACAGTGTCACTTGGATAGATAGGTACACTGGATAGATAGGTACACAGGCCTCTGCGGCTAAGAGACGCCTTCTGTTTACGTGAGTGATGCTACTATGTGGCCTAGTAATTAGTTTGTTTACTACTGTTGGCTTACCATTTACTGTTTTCTTGTTCATTTGATATTTGGATAACATAACAAATGGACAGAGGTGGGGAAATTTGTTGAAATAAGTTCAAATTGATTCAAAATATCCCATATTTCCTTGAAAAATGGCATAATTCAAGTTGGCCGCCACCCTATGACATCATAATATGCAAATTAGTTGGATAAATTTAGACCCAACATAAACTTTGGATCATTCTCAACATTTGTCTCATTTAGAGTGAGTCTCTATCTCTAACCACTTTGAAGCCACACTCTTTTGAAATTTAGATGTAAAAATATTGTTTAAAAAAAAAAAAAAACCTGGCGCCAAGAGGGTTAATACGCCAAAGTTGGCACAGAACGGGCTTCCCTTTGGCCGGTCGCAGGAGTTGTACCGTTGTATGTTTTCTCAGCGAAGGTAGCTACTGGGAGTGGTTTGGTACGTAGTCCGACCCGCGTTTCTTGGAGAAGCGTTTGTCCCTTTGATCCCGGGTGGTTGGGTAGCTTCCAACCAAGAGGCTGGTGGTTCAGCCGGGCAGGCAGGCATATGTTTTTTTGCTTGTTGTAACGTGGGCCTTTGTTCGTCTTTTGTGTTCTGTGTCCCTGCACGGGGTTGTTCGTTTTGTTGTTTACTGTTTGTCTGTGAGCTTCGGCTCTTGCCTTGTATTGTTTATTAAGCGCGCCTATTATCCAGGTAGGTATTGTTCACATTTTGTACACTGTTAAATCGTAACTGCTAGATTTCCAGTAGGCTAGCTGGTTGTCTGGGAGACAAAGGAAACAACAACTACTACTCCGCTCTCCCGGTGATCCGCCATCGAGCCAGAGGGAGAACAAAGGGCCAGTTGCTGGGTGAGTTAATAAGCGGTTTAATGTGTGTCTGTTTCTTTCGAAATTGTATTCTTTCCCGCCGTGAGTTAACTATAAGGTTTCTTTTCATTGCTGTTTTGGGATTTTAGGCTGCGTCATGTTTATTAGGGATTCTACTGCTAGCTTGCAATTTGTCTAGCCCTGATGAGATTGTTGCGCTGAAGCATTATTCTGCGAGCGTTTGTTGGCAGATTTCGTTATGCGCAACGTTATGCGTTGTTGTTCCACCTTTTCATGCTCCCGCCATTAGCCACGTCCCTTCTCTCTCCCCTCTACAATACGAGTTAAGCGCGCCCCTTTCTACGAGGTATTACACCGAACAAGAACAGATCAGGAAGGAAGAATTGGCTAGAGCTATATCTGAGTCTAAGTTTAATTTGGAACCAACAACGACCACAGTGGCGACAGAGAAACAATAGGAAGCGTTCTGGTAGGGTTAGGCGAGGAAAAAGGTATAATCGAAGTGAAGATAGAGACAATTCATGCTTCCATTGTGGTCAGTAAGGCCACTGGATTGAACGGTGTCACAGTTACCGCAAGCTGAATAAAAAGGAAGAGCCTCAGATTTGGGGTCGAGCGCCACCTGCTGGAGTTCCCTTGAACAACCCACAAGGGAGATTTTAACTAGCCAAGATAGAGCCATTTTTTTAAGGTAAATAAACAGGACAAGACAGATGTAGCTGAGGACGTAAGGTTTGTACATGATAATGGGGGGATAGATAATGTTTGCCAGTGTCTTGATCTGAGTACAGCATCTCCTAACCCAATTATATATTTTTAAATGGTTATGTTAAATATCTCATGTTTATAGTTTGAGGCACATTCATCGGGCCTGAGTGTTTTTCTGAGTGTTTTTACAGACAACTGTCGTTCCGGGAGTGATGGGTGAATGCCGAACCAGGAGACGGGCACAGGACCGGAGGTGGAGATGGAGGTTACCGGCCTGTTTCCCTACAGATGGGCGACCTGTGGTTCGTGGGATGCAGGGCCAACGCCATGTCACCGACTCACCGTGAGCGACAGATAAGTATGACATAGGGAAGAGACCATTTTGTCCGAAGCGTGCCCAATACTCTGTCCTCAAATGCAGAAGAGGGAAGTTTTAGATATACAATATTTAATAATTAGCTATACAAATAAAGCTTTGATTGATTTTTTGATTAATTGATAATTGATGTTTTGTTAATTGTAAATGAAGCGAGTTCATTTTAGTGTTATTTTATTTGAGTGATGCATTTTGTTCCCCCATCTCTTTTATCCTGACTTCAGGGAATTTGTTTTCACCCTTAGGGGGTGTTGTTTTGTTGAGATGAGAATCTTTTTATTTTTATTTCATAAAATCGCGAGAGAAATTCTAAGAGCAAAATCCAATTGCCTTGATCATGACTGGGGACTGGGCGTGTTAAAGTAATTCTTACACTGCCCCTGATGTCACTGTAGGCTACTGCAGAGCCTAGATCCCTGCTACTGTCCGATTCGGTAAATGGACAAAAGCTAGATCCCCACTGACAAACTACATAGACTGACGAGCCCGACTGGCTCTAATGACACTTGAACAGACACCCTGTTTAAGTTTTCCTGACTGAATAACAATATTTTTCCCCGAAGCAGGAGCTTGCACTTAACCATGTTTCTGAGTATCTTCATCAGACTGCTGATAACCGTTCCTGACCAAAGAGGGGAACAGGGAGACCAGACCAGAGGACTCAAAGAGGGGAACAGGGAGACCAGACCAGAGGACTCTCCTTTTGCTCTTCTGTTTTGTCTCTGTTTGTCTCTCTCATCTGTGGATTCACAGGTCTCTCCTCCCATGTCTCTCAAAGACATTGCCGGCCTGCTCCCCGTATGAAGTCCCAACTAAGGAAGGCGACCATTCCGGACGCCAGAGAGGGCTTCTTCTTATCTCCAACCAGGCCGTTGGGTCCTGATCCGCGACCTGGGGCCGTACCAGATTCAACTCACCACGCAGACGGCTGCCAGAGTAGCTGAGAGAACTTCGACGCCGTTGCGTCCCAAACCAAGGAGCAGATGAGCAGCCTGAGAACAGGCCAGAAAACATGGAAGAGAAGTAGATGTTGCGGGGTGAACCTACCCGTCAAAGATGGAACAATCAGGACCAGGGCATTCTGGCCTGTGTGGAATAGCTGTCAAAAGTAGCTGAGAGGACGGTCCATGCAGCCGAACCAGAGATCTCAAGGGCAAAGCGGTCACCGCCACACTGTCCTCTCCTCTGATGAGCAATCGGAGAGTGACCTTGACGGTCACCGCCACACTGTCCTCTCCTCTGATGAGCAATCGGAGACTGACCTTGCCGGTCACCTCCTTCTCGTGGTTGTGGTATGACAACGTGGACAATCTCAACAGCAATGACTGCACCTCTAACCGCACACACTGGAACCTACATTAAACATTCAGAGACGCAAACATGGAAGCTATGATCCAGAGGAAATTACATGCGATTATTCACAACAAGAGTGAATGAACTTTGAAATTATCTTGAAAAAATATCATATTTGTTTACAAGAGTTACAATGGTTGAAACATGAGTTGATAAATAAGTTTGGGTTTTTCCTCTAAATTGACCAAGAGGTTTTTTGCCCTTCTTACACTGGTAACCATTCATCTTTTTGCCTTGTTCAAACTTTAAAATCAAGGTTTTTGGTGAATGGTTGTCCACTTTTAGACTATAAATAGTATATAATCATGTCATCTTTTTTACCTTGTTTCCTGTCATATTTCTGAAACAAGGGGTTTTGGTGCGTGATTTTGCACATGGAAAGAAAATAATCAATTTTTTTGTTAAATATTTCACAATAAAATAAAATAAAATAAAAAAATTTGCTCCACCTAGTGGAGAGATTATTTCTTTTCCACATGTATAGCATAGCTGAATGTTTACACTTTGTGTTTGGATTTTATATTTTATTTTTGTGTACCTGTTCAGGCACAAATGGGGGATTGTTGAGGAATTTACATCCAAACACCTTAAACCTTTGTCCTCTCTCTCCTTTTGTAATTCATCACCTCCCCCAAATATTCACATAGCTGTGCTGTCTACAACAGAACAACCATCCTTTGTCCCCAATTGCCGCCTTTTTCTCATGTCACATGTCTGTACTCTTGGCCACGCCTGCCACTTCATATGACGTACAATGGAGTAGCCAATCACATCCTGGAAGCACCGTACCTGTGTTTTGACTGCATATAAGGCACAGCAAAGCCCAGAGCCGGCACTTGTCTGGATAGACCACTCTGTTGGGTTGTCCAGAAGGTCCTTGCGCTCGTTTGTTTTCACAATAAACCAGACTTAACCTTTTGAGCGAATCTTGGTAAATCCTTTTTTGACTAGATCAGTTAAATTCCATTACACCATTCACAGAAATGAAAAGTAGACTGTTTAGCGTGGCTACGTGCATTCTGTTCCTCTCGTCTGTTAGGATCATGTTCATTGCGCTGAACCCTCTTTCACACTCTGCTGTTGACACGGGAAGAGTGGAAACTGTGTCAATGACCTTTTTAAGGTTCTCGCCAATGCTGCCTTGGTGTTTGTATTCATGGAACTCCTTCAGGAGAAGCACGGAGCTCGTATCCACTTGAAGGTGTCTGCGCAAGTTCAGCATTTCTGTGTCACCGTACAAGATGCGGTCATCTTCGCCAGACGGCCAGGTGTTGGGATTCAGCACCACTGCAGCGGACAGCACTCCATTAGCATCTTCCAGTCTCTGCGTGATGTTTTTTGTCAGTGTGAGGAAGAAGCTAGAGCGAAAGTCTTCTGATTTCTTGTGCTGTGTTTCACTGGGCTCAGACAATGTCACCCCCTTGAAGGTCTGAGCCCTAGCATGCTCCTCTTTGAGACACCTTGTGTTCACGCCATCATTTCTCATCATGGATTTCAGCGACTTCAGCGCAATATCCACTTCTGCTTTCGCAGTGATAGCATCCCTTCTCTGCAGAAACAAGACCTTCAGAGTTTCGAGCGCATCTTTTACACAAGCCAATTCCGACACAAAAAGCCACTGTGCCATCTTCGTATAGATTCCTGCACATTTGGCTCTTTCCTTGGCAGACCGTGCGCTGTCTTCAGACAACTCCCGAAAGAGCCTCACCAGGGCTGGGTAGCTCTCCCATAAAGCCGTCACTGAAGTGCAAGACGAGGACAGCCAGCGGACGTCAAATACTCTCCCCACTCTTCTTGCACACATACCGAGCTCTGTTGCGACCTTTTCTAGTTCTCACAAATGCTTGGGACTTTGAGAAAAGAACGCGTGCATGGAGTCGATGAACATTTGGAAGTGACTGGCTTGTGTGACTCTCTTCACCGCGTCGTGGACGGCCAGCTCCAGCTTGTGGTTCATGCAGTGGATGATCATCAGGTTAGTATTTGTTTGTTCACGCAGGAGTGTAACTGCTCCCTTGTATTTTCCCATCATAGCAGCGGCCCCATCAGTAGCAAATCCGAGCAGCCGAGCCCGCAGTATATCTTTGTTGATTCCCTGCTCATTAAGACATTGTAACAGTGTGTTACAAATTGCCTCCCCAGTGCATGATTCCAGCTCAATAACTTTATAGAAAAAGTTACATACCTGGTTTTGGAATGGAATACGAATGTACACTATGAGGCAGGTTTTGTTTGAGGCAGTTGTGCTTTCATCTATGAGGATGCTGAACTTGTCGGAGGACTTGACAACAAACTCAGCTAACTGCGCTGACATTTTATCCCCTATAAACATCAGCATGTTGCGGCAGGCTTTATCAGAGTGCAACATGTTCCCAAGATTGAGGCCATTGAGCTGCTGCAGCTCCACCAGTGCCCAGTGCTCGCTGCATTTTGAATGACAGATCATTCTGGCAGACTGTATAGGCTGTGCGCATGCAACTCTCAGTTGCCTTTAATTTTCTTTTCATTGCTTTTTCTCCACAGAGCTGCGCTGTTATCTATCGCCTTTTCTATGGCATTTTCATTCCTCTGTTTAACGATCTCAGTGCATTTCAAATGAGACTGGCACTTCCCATGTTTGCTGATCTTATCATTTAACTTTTCGCTGTCTTAGCAGTCATCCCATTGATAAATGCATTATCAATCTGTTGTCTCTCTTGGGTGTGCGGACCTAGAGCACGAACATCTGAACAAATGGAACACTTTACTGACCCATCCTCACTGACGGCTATCCATTCGCGGCCCTCTTTCCATTTTATGAAGCGCTCTGGCTAAACACAGCCTCTGACCAGGTGAGGGCCGGACGGTTGGACTTGAATAGGCGGCTGATGTAAAACCTCAGCTTGGGCCTGTGTCGGACCTGTGTCCATGGGTGGTGGCTGGTTATTTTCACTTGTCTTGTTTTCATTTCTAGGTTTTTTCAGTTCATTTTGCGTAGCAAAATATGACGAAATGCTTTGTTGTTGTTTCATTGCTAATAGGCGTTATGTCAATGTCGAGTTAGAGTAGGCGCTTGGTTGACAGTTGCCATGACAATCAAACGTGTGGTTAGAACTAGCTGTTGTAAATCATATACATTTTGAAATAGCTAGTGTAGTTTTTCTAAATTGCTCCATTTATTTTCGGGCATTGGAATTGTAGCTATATTCAGTCTGACCAGAAGCAGGGATAAAAACGTATCCCCACCGGTGATAAAAATGAATGATCAGAGGAGCGGATATCAAAACCAAAGAGGGGGGAATTCCCCCCACCCCCCCAGCAATTCGCACGCTGCTTCTCGCAACCTTTACTGCATCCTGATATTTGAGATTTTACCTCAACATTTCAAAGGAAATTTGAAGCTTATTATACTTCCACTTTCAATCTGCTCTCCTGCACTCCCTCTTTAGGGCTCTGGTGGTGTCATTTAGCCTTTTTCAACTTAAGGGGGGATATGGAATCCAGAATAGAAGAGCAAGTGATGTTAAATAATCGGTGCATCCCTAGTAGGCAGCAGTTGAAATGCTTGCACGGCTACACCTCCACCACGTCCAGAGGGTCTGGGGGTGCTAAAAAAGTTACAGTAATCGGGACAGAGTTCAACAAGTGGGGCAAACTCATCAACATTAAGCCAAGTTTCATGAGCAGGAGGTCCAATCCATGGGTGGTGTTGACTTTCGTTGTCTTTTATCATTGTCCTTATTAGGCTCTGCGTTGTGTTTTGATTTCAATAAAAGACGGCCCCCAATCTCACAAAATACCACACAGTCCAGTGTCTCCTTGTTCTGATGTATCCCAAATAAATCTCTCCAACATGGGATTTGAGCGACAAGCAAAAGCTGTTTATTCCAGAAGGTTTGACATGGAGCTAAAGTCTTATGTAGGTTCTTATGGTTCGGGCGTGTGTCCCCCCCTCGTCTCTTCTCCGATAAGACTGTCTGGACTGGTCTGGTCTCTCATGTGGCTTCTGGCCTTGCAAGGTCAAGATAAGCTACGCCGCCTCGGCCCTAACCACAACAATTGCTATTTGGCACAGAATGTACCAACCCTAAGAATGTCACCTTTATCTCATAAGTCTATGGAAGAGAGACACCGTTTCTTACAGAAAACTCCAGCCGACAGCCATACTCAGAGGTCAATCATTATAATTTAGAAATAGCTAACAGGATCAGATTAAAAAGCATTTCTCTGAAAATCAACCAAATTCAACAATCCCCCCTAGATTATACGTGAACACGCAGAATCATAATGATCAAGAGAAATGTTGACTTCCAAAACCTAAACCTGAACAGCCATTATGTAGAAAGAAAAAGAATAACTGAACAGAAAAGCGTGCTTAAAGTTGCACTGAAACGGATGTTTGAGATCATCTAACTTCTGTAGTTTGACGTATTTCCGATGCAAACAAGCTATGAGGGTGGGACATATGTTTAGAGGAATTTGTTTGGAACATTGACAAGTGGACAGGTTTTAAGAACTTTAGACAGATTCGATAGAAGGATAGCGTTGATTGACAGGTGGATGTCGGATCTGGATGAGATTATTGGCCTAAAATCTAAGGTACCTGTTGTCGTCATTGCACATGACCTACCGTTTTCCAGGAAGTAAGAAATTATATACTTTGATCTAAGATTACAACAAAAGTAGAATTTTGTAATTTTTTTTGGCATACATCGTTGAATATGTGAACACTATGACCAATTATGTGAACCAAAATGGGACAGAATGCGTTTTTCATTTCAGTGCGACTTTAAGATAAACAGATGAACAGTTACATAATAACCCAATCATTGCTTCCTCTAGCAGGATTACAATTTCAAAGGAAAACAAAATAACTACCTATTAGTTTACTTCATGTGTGAACCTAACATCCATACAGGAACGCCCTACATAGCATAGCTTCACATGCGTCACTTAGAACATTCTTACAGAAAACCTGCGGGCACTGGACCTCTCATTTCCAGTCTACTGACGTGCGAACGTGACCTCCCTCCAGGACATGCCCTGCTAAGAATACAGCGAGATGTGTAAACAAGTGTCGCTAGCTGCAGTAAGAAAGATATGAGTGGATTGCCCTGCAACCAACCAAACAGATCTGTGAAATGGGACACCTCGCCCATGTGTAGCGGATTAGTCATGTCTCTGATCTGTTCAATCTGATTCTGCAACGGGAGTTGATTATCCGCAATGGTGAAACAGCTTGTCCGCTTTAATTTCTTACTGGCTTCCGCATGCTAGACATCTCCTCATTAATCAAACCCAAAGCATCAGTTGTTCTGTTGGACAACGTCGCAAATGCCACTGCAAGTTTCTCAATGTCCGTCACTAATAATTCGACCCCCACGCTCGGCGCAAAGAAAAGCAAAATATCTTCCAGACTCCATGTTGAGTGAGTAGGCCGTCCACAACCCCCGCCCTAGTCTCTCCTAGTATGGCGGATTTCAGAATGTTGAATTGGTCTTTCTCCCACTATCCCTTTAACACCTCTTTCTAATTCAGTGTCTGCTACTTCCCTGGAACGTGTCTTCTCCCTGAGAGATGTTCTTTAATTGCTGTGTGTATCTCTGCTGTGAAAGGAAAATTACTCCAAATCCGAGTGTCCCCGGCCCAGAGATACAGAACCTTTTTAACAAAATACCCTTCACAATACCCCTGCCCCTTTTTAATGAGTATATCCCAAGTGCAACCTGGAGTTTTATTCACAGTATGACACACACACCCTCCACAATCACCCGGAAGTCAACCCGGAAGTCCTTCTCTCCAACTCCACCTGTTAGCACAGAAGAACACAAGAAAACTGGGACAGTATCATTCATTCCATGACTCTGATTGTGATAGCATATCTCTCACTCTCTCTCTCACTCAGACCAGATCTAGAGGTTATTGTTTCGCAAAATCCTTATTGTTTCATTTCTTAAAAGAGCCGCCGCAATTCCAGACTTCAACCTTTTGGGAAGGTCTGTTCTAAACCTGCCTATGGTCTTAGCACCCATTCTCTCTAGCCCTTTAGCAGCGCTACAGTCATCCGAGCAGTGGGAACAAATTGAAACATTACGGGACGTAATTCTTCAATTTGCTGTCTTCATCCTGAGTGGGCACCCATACCTAAACCGTATGGATCTTTAGCTCAAGGACTCTGCTCGAACAACAGCTGCCACGACTGTCCCTGATGTTTTGGGGTGCTAAGCCTGGACGCTATTCTACCACAATATTTTGAGTCTGGAATGGTTGGCTCTACTATTTATCCAATTCTACGAGGGTGTGTTTACTTTGAGGTGTACTCAGTCTAATCTGTGTCTGGTGGCGCTACCACCTTGCATTGACTAGCTTGGCTCCAGTTGGGTTTCCCTGCTACCTTAACTGCTGTGTGGGTGATGAGCCAGGTCTGATAAGGCTCCTCCCACTTCGCATCTAATGTCTCTTATTTGAAAACTTCTTTATCATCATGTACTGGCCTGGGATTGGAGCATGTCCCCCCTCGGGTATCTCGCTCCATGCTGCCAGCAGCTGTTTGTGGGCCCTGGCCACAGCCATGCTCAATTACTCACAGTAACCACTCACTAGTGAGATGAACATCTGCCTGCCACAGATGACCTCGAAAGGGCTAAGGCCCATCTCCTGATTGTGTGTTGCTCGAATGGAGCGTCGGGCCAAAGCACGCCCTCCTGAAGACTTTGTGAGTATTTTTCTTGATGACACGGTTCATTCTTTCAGTCTGAGTCCACTACTCTGAGGATGATAAGAACAGTGGAGTGAATCTGTGTTGCCAGATAAGGGAGCAACCGTTGTGGTGCAACCAATTTCTGACCTTGTCACCACACTCATCTGAGTCCATTTCTGCCCCATTCTCCATCCTTGTCCACACCTCCCCCCTCTCAGTCTCTGCCTGCATCACCTTGAGGTCAGTGATAGTATCAACCTGATACGGGGGTGCAGGTTGGGCTGAGGACAAATGCGCTTGTATGGTCTCTGTCACGAGCTGCCTGTTCTACTGCTTAATCGGCCAGAGTGTTACCTCGATTCAAACTCCATGAGTGTCCTTTGACCTTAATCACTGTCACCTCTTTTGGAAGGCTGATAGCCTCCATGAGCTCCCTAACCAACTCTCCATTCTTAATGGTTGCCCCTAAATGCTGACAGGAAACCTCTCTGTTTCCAAAGCTCTCCAAAGTCATGCCATGTGCATACCGACTGACTACATGGATGTTTGCAGTCTTGCCCTTTGAGTGGAAAGTGATGGGAGACATTTCACGTAGGTGATTACGCAACGCCTGATGATAGGTGTTTGGGAAGTTGTGTAAACCCATTGGCGTTCAAGTGAACTGATATTGATCTCCATCAATATTGAAAGCTGTCTACGGTTGCACCTCTTCTGCAAGAGGGACACTGTAAAAGCCTTGTGTCATGTTGATTTTTGTGACGACTGCCGGTTTTCAGCGTGCTCCGGAAGAGGAAGCATGGGCCCACGGCAAATTCAATCTTGTGGAATCAACTCCGGATGGCTATCGTAGGCTGTTGGCTTGCTTTCTCGGAGCCCTCTTTGTCCGGAGCTCGCAAAAAAACTGGTACATTGCGAATCTTAATTGCAGTGGTACATTGTTTGCTCAGCGGTGTCGACATAGACCATGGTTTTATTCGAGCCGGTTAAATGCGCTATGCTGTGCTAGAAGCCTTGTTACTGTGTTGTGCTAGATAACGCAAAGAATCATTGGTTTAGGTTCCATGTTATGGAGTAGCATGAAGTACTTTTCTTTTCCGTGTTGTGAGGTAGATAACGCGAAGAATCCTTGGTTTAGGTTTAGGTTGTGGAGTAGCATGAAGTAATTTTCTTTTCCGTGTTGTGAGCTAAATAACACGAGGAGGCCTTGTTTTGTTTTGTTTGAGTTGCGTTTGTTTTCCTAGGTTTGTTGGTCCTGCATTGGGATTTGAGATCCTGTTTTCTGTTTTTTGTTTAGTGTTAAAACCATGTTCTGTTGGCTACGTTCTATGTTTCGTTTAAGTGTTTGATTTTTGTGCTGGCTTTGTTTTGTGTTTGTTTCTGTGGTTAATTTTGATGCTGGCTGCGCTCTATGCTAGCTTATTTTATTTTTCTGCTCCATGCTAGCTATCCTCTATGTTAGCTCTTGCTCAGCTGGCCCCTGGTCTGCCAGCCCCTGCTCTGCTAGGCCATGCTCAGCCAGCCCCCACTCCTGACCCCCCTGTTACTCCAGCGCCTCAGGTAAATGGTAAATGATAAATGGACTGCACTTATATAGCGCTTTTCCACCTTAGCGGCACTCAAAGCGCTTTACAATGGCCTCTCATTCATCCATTCACACACACATTCACACACCAATGGCGGTAGTAGCCATGCAAGGCACTAACCTGCTCATTGGGAGCAATTTGGGGTTAGGTGTCTTGCTCAAGGACACTTAGACATGTGGACAGTCGGAGCTGGGATTCGAACCATTGACCCTTCGATCATTGAACAACCTGCTCTACCAACTGAGCTACAGCCGCCACAGGTACGACCAGCTGCTGTCCTGCCCCCAACCCCTTTGATTTCTCAAACGTTGCCCCCTCCAGGTTATTACATTCCTTCCTCCAGGCCCTCTTCCATGCCATGCTCTCCTGCTATGTCTCCCCCTCCATTTGATGTCTCTCTGACCCCTGATCACACCTCAGCCAATACCTCAGCTGCTCCACTAGGTCCCTCTATTCCTGTTCCCGGATCGCAAGATGACCGTCCAGGTTATAATCTTAGATCTGGTGGTCCTGTTGTTCAACATCTGTCTACTGAGTTAGGTAAGCTGCTCTTGCCAATGATCAAATGCATGAATCCTGTGCGATGGCCTGCTGCGGGCCAACCAGGTCACGCTACGTGGAGCCCTTTTTCTGATGTCTACAGGCCTTTCCGTTGTGATGAGCTTCGGGAGCTGGCTGCCTCATTGCCTGATCTAGCTAAGGACATTGACAGTTTTGAGGGAGAAGTGAATTCTGCCATTCAAATGTACAGGCTGCATTCAGAGGAACCTGAGGCTGTAATGAGACTTGCACTATGTCTCAAATTGGCTGACCTGAAGGGTAATTTTGATCAAAAGGTGTCTTATGACGATCCTGCATTTGCTGGTCATGTGGAGTCTCAGGCTCCGGTTTCCTCTGCAAACTAACTGGGACCTGATCTCCTCCTGTAAACAGAAACCAAAAAAACCTTTTGATGATTTTTATGAACGCCTGGAGAAAGCCTTCTCTCTCCACTCTGACATGAACAAAAATGCCAATGACTACAAAACAGTGTTTAAACAACAATTAATGAACAATGCTCTCCCTGTCCTCAGTAACCAAGTCTTGACTTCTTGTGTGAATTAGGAAATCAAACCCCTAGAACAGGTGGTGGGCATCTACAGATTTGCAGAGTGTTTTATGATTGTAATTTTAATACTTGGTTTAAAAATAAGAGCACGCGAGTGGTCGATTCAAGCTGGTTTCAAACAAAGACAATAGCTTTATTCTGAAATACGTTTGCAAGCGGTCTCTCACACAGGAAGTGATTCCATAGTCAGAGCAAAGACACTGAGAAGGGAGAGTCCTTTTAAAGGGGGGTATGGGGATGAGAGACGTTACCAACTGGTCTGGACAAACAAGATTACTTCTGTGGGAATGGAGTTAACTTCTGGTTTCCACAAACATTGTAAAACAATAAACTCAGAGAACTTCAGGAACATCAATCAAGTAGGAAAACAGAAAAACTATTTTTGGAGTGAACACATGGGTGATGACTTGAAATACTTTAACAGTTTCAATCTACTTAAGGAACAACGGGATGCCAAGGACAGAATGGACTCTACCGCAAAGCTGCAGGCAGCACAGCTTAGGTACTTCAACATCAAAGCTCGCACTGAACAGCAACAGAGAGGTGGGCAGAGACAACAAACAGGAAGGAGCAGAGGTAGCCAGGGATATACACAACATAACAGCAGGTTTAACCAGTCTAATGAGGACATGTAGAGCCTACGCTAGAATGCTGAAGTCTTCCTCTAATCAATGGGGACCTGCACCCCCTAATGGGGTCTCTGTCAGTGCTCCACGGGGAGTGGATTCTGACTAAATGGGGGAGATAGGGAGTGCAGTTAGGGAGAGTGAGGGAGTACTTGACGGGGGGGGGGGGGGGATCATTCATATCTGCCAATATCTTAATGTGCATACAGCACCATCTAATAACCCAATTGTATTTTTTTTTTAATGTCTATGTTAAAGATCTCATGTTTATAGCTGATTTCAGGTGCACATTCATTGGTTCTGAGTTTTGTCGTTCCTGGACTGACGGATGAATGCCAAACCTGTTGGAGCCGCAAGTATTTGAGTAATCTGAGATAAAGGACTGCCAATTATAGTTGTGTTAGATGATGCTGACCTCCCACACAAATTTACAGATTGTAATGATTGTCCGATTAACATTGAAGTGGTTTTGGGGCAGAACTTCACCAGTTTCAGTAATCTCTGTTTATTCTTGCCTTCAGGCTAGTGATACTGATACTAGTGTATATTTAGATGAGCTGCCCAGCGTTGATACCAAATAGGTCATAGAAGGTCATAGCAGGCTAGAAAAGGATTTCTGGACTGACCCGGTCAGCAAAACGCCGTCAACAACAGCTGTAAAGTTGCTTAACCGGACATTAGATATGGTCAGTCCCCTAGTCTAATCTGGAGCTGGCACCATATTGATGCGCCAGATTAGTTGCCAGAGCACTGCGGCATAATATGATTTATGTCACTAGACCTGTCTCTCCCAAGATGGGAGCAACCTAGAATGGCCAATCACAAGTTGGAACTGATCAGACTGACCAATGAGAAATGCAGGCCTGCTGGCCGAACCTATTGTAACTGATGGGATGTGATGTCCCACGATATATAAAGTGGAGAAAACTGATGTGAATGGTAGCTTTTCAGCTTTAGCTTTTAGCTTTAGCTTAGCTTGTGCGCTCACCCTGTCATACGCTAGCTTATCTTAGCATGTTAGCATGCTAGCTCACACCTGTTTTATTTTACTGGACGTCAACTTTGGCTACTCTGCTGCTGTCACGGTATTGTATTGTCTATTACTGTTACTTAACTGTCTTTGTCATAAGCTACTTGTCAGAACTGTATTTGACCACGCCTGAAGCTTGGTTATTGTATTGTGTATTAATATGCTTATTCTTTGTTAAATAAACTACAGAAAGATCTCTCTTCTGAATAATCATTGATCAGTGATGTGTAAATTAAGTTTCCACCATCAACACCTTCAGAGGTGTTGTGACTCCAACCGTGTTATTATCATCCGGCCTCAACAGAGAGGAGACAGGCATGGGACTGGAGGTGGAGATGGAGGCTGCTCACAGAATTCTCACACCAGGTGACTCTCCAACAACAGGGGTAACCTGGTTCACGTACAGAGGGGTGACACCTGTGGTTCGTGTGATGCATGGCCAACGCCTCGACTCCATGTTGCCCGACTCACTGTAGGCGAGACAGGCTAGATTAAAATATTAACCCAGCTGTTGTCAAACCCAAGGGACCATTTAATCCGAAGCGTGCCCAATACTCTGTCCTCAAACGCAGAAGAGGGGATTGCGATGGTCCACGTCTCTTTATTAAAAAGAGATGTGGTTGTTGAAATTGAGAGCTCAACCTGCAACACCCCTATTGTTCTCTTGTGAAAAGTTTTAGATAAATTATATTTGTTCAGGATTTGAGAATTGTAAATGAAGCTATTCATTTCAGTGTTATTTGATTTGAGTAATGCAGTTTTTTCCATCTTTGTTCACCCTGACTTCAGGGAATATTTTGCTTTACCCTTAGGGGGCGTTGTTTTACATAATGTGTTAGGTCTCAAATGTATGGATGATCAACTTCTTGCTAGAAAGACAAGGAGTCATAAATTGAAGAGACAAATTTGTTTTTGTTTTTTCCAAGAAATTTCTAAGAACAAAATCCAATTGGTGCGTGAACAGGTCAAATACCTTGGTCGCGTAATAATAAAAGATGGCAAGACACAGAGGATGTCACTGCTTGGGACTGTAGGCTACTGCAGAGCCTGGATCCCTGATTTAGCAGAAATAAACCCACTGTCCGATTCGGCTAATGGACAGAAGCTCGCTCCCCCTTACAAAATTACATGGACTGACGAGCCGGACTGGCTCTAACGACGCTTAAACAGAGACTGTCCACAGCACCCTGTTTAAGTATTCCTGACTATGACTAGCCTTTTCACCTGGTTGCAAACGAAAAGGAAGGTTACATGTCAGCAGTGCTGGCACAGAAACATGGAGATAGGTATAGACGGGTAGCCTATTACTCCAAAAGACTTGACTCTTGTTAAGAGGACTTGTGTCCTACTTGAGATTGGTGGCAGATACCACTGGCGCTGTATTTAAGACCTAGTAGCACTGCGCACGCTGTGTTTGCTCTTCTTTCTCAGGCAGAAGATATCGCACCTACACCCAGCAAGGCTGCTGCATTATCAGAATGTACTGGTGACCATGTCTAATGTAACATTTCCAAGATGCACTGTTCTTAACCCTGCAACACTGCTCCCTGCGGGAGAGAGACATGACTGTCGCCATAGTGGGGGACGTCAGTAAGCCACGCTCAGACCTCACTGGCATTCCTCTCTCTAACCCTGATTTTGAGTTCATGTTGAAAGCTCTGTAGTATATTTTTATACTGTATTACATTAATCTGTATTACTCTCATGTAGTAATCATTTTATTATAATAATGAATAAACTTCACTTTAGTTGGAACTGTGTTAATTTAGAGTTTAACATGTAAGTTACAACAGATGGCCTTTGTCCCTAAGTCAGCATGATTCTTTGTCTATAGCAAATGGTCGCCTCTGAAGTGAGTGGCCTACATTTTGTAACGTGATCCCAGGAAGGACCCAAGTAGCCCCCGTGTCCGAAGGGGGGTAAAGCTCAGCTGACCCATTGACCATTCAGAAGACTAGTTGACCGTTAGTGACTATATCTGGTGTTGATGAACATTCCTTGTATGCTAATTTGTTTGTCATGTGAGTCCTGGCCTGAAGCCAGTTTAAAAGCTGCAGCCCTTCTGTGAGAATTCAGTATTGCCGAAGTTCTGACCTCCTGTGTTAGGCATGCTCAATAAATTGTTGATTCGACTGTTTTGGCCTCCTTGAAGTTCTGTTCCACACAAAGATTATGCTTTCGAAATACACTGCAGCTCTGATCCTGTTTCCATAGGCAACTCGACTGCTGACCTCGCTGAAGAAGCTGCGGCTGTCTCTATTTCCTCCTGTGTTGTCTATGCTCTCTGTTTCATCCATAGACCCAGACAGGACTCCTCCATTCTCTCTAACACATATTTCTGACTTGCAGGCATCTGCTTCACCTCCTGAAACAAGGAATTAGAGGAAAGAGTGCTTTTTTCATGATCAACATAACCTATACTGCATCGTTCATGTTTTCATTTATGCTTTCAAATTAGCACACTGACCTGATCAGAGGACTGGCTCTATATGAGGTCCTTACTGGGCGACCTATGAAAATGACTAACACTGTTTCCCCAAAGCAGGATCAGTCTCATGCCATATGAAAAGGATATGATAGAATATTGGCTTGCACTTAACGATGTTCTAAAGATATTTTCAACAGAGTGATGATAACCATTCCTGAGACGAGAGAGGGATTCCATCATCTTAAAGGAGTAGTAAAGGGAAAATGCATGTTTAGCCCTGTTTTAAGGTTACTTATGATCATATACAATGGTTCAGATCAAAACGTTGACAAAACTAGCACTTTTGAGAAAGTGATAATTGCTCTACCACCGTTTAGGTCATACAGTGGATGTGGATGGGCATCTTGAAAAATCATTCAAAAACATGTTAAACTCGATTTCAAAGACAAGAAGCTCACCGAGGGTGTAATTGATGTCCGTTGGTGTTCTGACATCAAATTCGCCGCAAAGTATGAATCCTGTAGGGTTTTATTGATCATTTTATGAAATCCATTGACTTGTATTGAAGCGACCGTTGTAGATGTGTAGATCAATCAGAGGGGATTCAGGAAGCGGAACTACTTACGGTAGCTATTGTTATTGATTATGTTGCTAGGCTACCTAGTTTGCGGAAGTTTACACACGTATGTGCTGCGACTAAATAGTTCTATGCTAAATATTTAAAAAAGTCTTTCCAGATGAACTAGAATCTTACTTTATGGCGAATTATATGTCAGAAAGCCAACTAACACCCAGGTGAGTTTCTTGTCTTTGAAAGAGAGTTTAACATGTTTTTGATTTTTCAAGATGCCTATCCACATCCATTGTATGACCAAAACGGTGGTAGAGCAATTATCAACTTTCTCGAAAATGCTAGCTTTGTCAACGTTTTGATCTGAACCATTGTATATGATCATAAGTAACCTTAAAACAGGGCTAACCATGCATTTTCCCTTTACTACTCCTTTAAGCCTGGGGATTGGGTCCTGATCCGCGACCTCCTATGGAAGAGCTGGAACTCGCCTAGGTGGCTCGGCCCGTACCAGATTTTACTCGTCACACAGACGGCTGTCAGAGTAGCTGAGAGGACTTTGTGGGTCCATGCGTGCCATTGCCGGGGCGTCCCAGACCAAGGAGATGATCCACCGAGGGATCGTAACCACCAGGATGCTGAAGAAGATGCAACCGAACTAATGATCTCAAGGGCCAAAAGCAATGGGCCACCACACTTGTCTTTTCCTCTGAGGAGGAGCTATTGGATTCGAAAGCAACAAACGATTTCCAGGTTCTACTGTTGTAACTGTGACTGAAGTTGGTTTAAAGAAAGAATCTCCTTATTGGTCTGTTTTAACTAGAGATGTTATGCGGGTATTGAAAACTTAGAATTATGGAGTTGACATTTGTAGATCTGTTCCAGACTATCGTCAGGGTACCGTGTTTAACAGCTCTATGCACCTAACTACATCAGCTAAGTCAATTGGACATGAAAGGAGAAATCCTATCGAAGCTATTAGTATAGTCAGAGATTTTGCATCTAAAGTGAACTACTCTGTTAAATTTGTCAAAATATACCTCTTAGTACCTCTGCACCCATATTTTACCCAATTCCTTTAACCTTAGCCTAACTATGGCTTGTATAACACTCAGATTGAAGTCATGACTCTCTCAACTGTCTTGCAAAGCCACATGCATGCATCAGACAAAATAATTTCAGCCTTAGCTAAAGAAGTAAATGAATTTAAAAAGGTTGTGTTACAAAATAGATTTGCATTAGATATAATTCTAGCCAGTAAAGGGGGTACATGTGCAATAATAGGTTCAGAATGCTGTTGTTTTATTTCAGATCCAAATGCTACATTTACTGAGTTCCATGAAGCAAACAGGAAAGGCATTCAGAATTTAAATACTGTTCATGGAGGGAATGCTTGGGGAATTTTTTATGATGCTGTTTTGAGTCCTGGATATTCTGAAATATATGTATCATTTTATGGTTATTATTTTGATAATTATTATTTTTGGAATTGTTCTTAAGTGTATTGGAAAGTGTTTAAATGATGTTACAGATATGCCCATTGCTGCCTTAATGTTAAAGGAGAATGCTCGTTTTTGAGAACCTGGACCTTATTTACGGCATACTATAAGACGTTTCACTCACCGAGATAACTTTGGTGTAATTCGGAGGCCTGTAGAAGAAATTTAAAATCCAGCGCGAGCCAAGTATATCCATGTAATGGCGGTGGATGGGGAACTGAGAATGCAGCTTCTAAAAAATCTATTTTCTGACGCGAAACGGTTGTTTTCATCAATCTGTCTTTATGAATCGCTAGTTGTGCTTACATAGAGCGTAGGCCTGTTGTGGTTTTTCACATGCCTCTGTAATATGATCTTTAGAAATGTCTTTAGAAACGAAATAGCTTCCCCACTTGCTCCAGCACGCATGCGCACAGCGCATGAAATTTCAGTCTCACCAATGTGTTACCCACAAAATTGTGTCTGACTGTTCTTCTTCAGTTTATTGTTTTACAATGCCTGTGAACCTACTTTTTAGAGCTTGTTATAGAATTTACATCTGGCCTCAAGACCCTTCTATTCCAAACACCTTAAGCCTTTGTTCTCTCTCTCCTTTTGTAATTCACCACCTCCCTCAACCGTTCACATAGACAGGGTGGCCTCCAGGAGGTCCACACACCTAGAAATGTCTACTCCAGAATAACCATCCTTTGTCCTTTTGTCTCCAAGAAATTGCCGCCTTTTCTCATGCCACATGTCTGTATTCTCGGCCACGCCTGCCATTTCATATGACGTACAATGGATTAGCCAATCACATCCTGGAAGCGCCGTACCTGTGTTTTGCTTGAATATAAGGCAGAGCAAGACCAAGGGGCTTCACTCTTGTTGCGTTGTCCAGAAAGTCCTTGCGCTCGTATGTTTCCTCAATAAACCAGACTTAACCTTTTGAATGCATCTTGGTAAATCCTTTTTTGACTAGATCAGTTAAAATCCATTACAAGCTTCCTCATAACAATCACCATTTGTGCCTGTGTGACATAATTTCCCCCTGTACCGTTTGTTCCTGATTGACGTCACTTCCTCTCCCACGTTATAAGACTAGACTCCTTCGTCCCATTCATTCATTCTAAGCTGGGAGACCTGAAGTAGTTTTGTGCCAGTTTAGACAGAACTTACCTTTGCTAACATGAACTTCAGTTTCTGCCACAGTAAGCGAGAATGCACTCAGTTGACCTCTAGGCCCCAGACACAGTGTATATTTAAATAGCTACACTGAAGTCTGACCTAATAGGGAACTTTCCTGGCAGCGTTTATACTGACCAGTCATTTCACTAAGTAGTAAGCAGCAGGTGGAATTGCACAACTAGATACTGGACACTCCATAGCCTAGAATGTTCGGTCGTCCTGGCTACGTTTTAATTCTGGCCTGGCGGTGTGACCAAATGACCATATTGAGCACGATTGCATTCTTCACCCTGACATGATCTGTCTTATGACCTAGTTAAAGACATATTTAAGGGGAAGCTCTTGAGGGGAGCTTAGCTTAGCTGCTGCTCTCTTCCTGCTGCATTCTTCCCTAAATGCTCAGGCTTCCGCCTTCCACTCTGTGCTACGACAAACAACAATGTAATTGTACTCTGCCTAGAGTCTAAAGCTAGGCTGATTTGTAAGAGCTAATACAATGCTTAATTGTTTAATAAACACCAGCATCTGTGACGGCTTCTGGAAAACATCTGTCTGGAACTAAATCTATTTACATCAGACCCTTCCTGTTAGAATCCTTTTTGCAAATCGTAACATCAGAATAAAACTATAGGCTTTGTTTGAAAAACCAGCTTGACTTGACCACTCGCGTGTTCTTTGAAATCTAACTTAAACCCAGTTAGATTTTCATTCATATTGGTCAGCAGTGGACTTGGAATGACCTTCCCCCCTCTCAGCCCCACCTGCCTGAGTTGCCTCTCCACCTGACTCCTTTATCTTGTCACGCTTGATGGTGAACAGCAAGCTTTTCAAGTCTGTTTTATTATTTTTTTGCCCCTGCTTCATCTCCCTGTTTGTCTGCTGCTTTGACTTGCATCTCTGACTGCCGTGTACTGCTTGATGATTGCCTTCACATCTTCCTCCATGGAAACCAAAGTGTTCTTAAATCTTGGGTCGAGGAACGTCGCAACGTTAAGGACAGTGTCCAGTGGTCTGTTGCCATCATATATTGCTGTGAAGTCCGTTCTTATTTCCTGTTTCATGTCCCGTGCAATTGTGCTTTCTCCATCATTCACTGTCAGACAGTCAAGTAGTTTCCATTTCAGAGGCTGCATGGAAACAATGTGGGCTCCTTCTCTCCACTTAATGCATCTGTGAAGCTGCTTAGTGGGCTAAGGACCTCTTGAACAGTTTCTAGTGCGCTAGCTATGTCTGCATCTTTAGGCATCAGGTGCCACTTCTTCCTATTTTCAGCCAAAGCAGCACAGATGGCTTGCTGCTGTTCACAGAATCTGTCCACCATCTCAAAGGTGGAGTCCCAGCGAGTAGGCTCATCATGAATTAGCTTGTGCTCGGGTAGGTTCAAGGTCTTCTGTTTCTTCTTCAAGGTCCTCATCATTTTGTTTGACCTGGAAAAGGGAGACAAGGTTGTCCGGAGTCTGGACAAGCATGCTGAGACACGATCCAGCGCTAAAGCCTTGCCTAAAGCCAGATGTAGATTATGGCCAAAGCATGGTATCCACATGTAGCTCTCAAATGCCTTTTGTTGTTAGAGGCATTGTCAGTGGTTATCCTGGCCATTTTTGACAAGTCTAATCTCCACTTCTCGGACACCATCTCCTCCAGGGCTTCTTGGAGACTCTCTTTTGAGTCTTAATCATATTTCCTGGAGCTTTCAAGCACAGCTGGAAGGGAAGGCTGCCTCGACTGGGTGGTTTGGGATTGTGCTGGCATCTGTTTGTTTGTCTGTGGGGGGAGAAATCAATAAATTATGCCTATGTTGTTGCAAACTGTGAGAGAATCAGAAGAACTTGAAAAGTTTATTGACAAAGGACAAATAAAACTAAACTAAACATAAGGTAGGCTAAATATCCTTCAGTTGTATTCAGTACTGGTGTTGCTGTTGTGTGTCGTATCTTCTATCACATTCGCTAACCTGTCGCTCTTTGAATTCTTTGTGTAAGTCGGCATGTCTGTCTGCAAGATGCTTTGCCAGGTTGGTCGTATTGGCTCCCTTGGTTTGTATAGATTTGTAGCATCGTTTACAGATAGGCTTTGTAATGTCCATGGGCTTGCCCTCACTGTCGGCTCTGTAAGCAAAATAATGCCAGATTTCGCTGCGAGCATCAGCTTTATCGACAAGCTGTGGACGGTCGACATTTGTCATCTCAGGTTAGCTACCATCCTCTCGAAGATTCTGCGTGCATATGAGGGAGGGAAAAAAAGTGTTGCGCTGCTCGCTGCGCTCAGTCCAAAGTCCAATAGGCTACGAGAGAGTAACAGAGCAAGGAGAGAGAGAGAGCGCGTGCACACACACACACATTGCCCCGCGACTCAGGGATCTTGGGATAGAGAAGCAGAGTGCTATAGCCTACAAACAAACACTGCTTCACTGCCGCATGAACACAACTCAATATATACGGCTCTTATTAAAACACTGTCTTTCTTAAAGTATCGATACTTTAAATTTGGGTATTGTACCATTTTTGACGACAGAGTATCGCAGTACTTTTCTAGTATCGATACACCGTGCAACACTAGTCCCAGAACACCAAAATAAAGAAGGACACCAAAATCAACCTGCCGACCTCCACTGCACAAGTAGAGTAACGGTGAAAGCGTAGGACTCCCACCCGGGAGACAGGGGTTCAAGGCCCCAGTGGGGATAACTTTATGGGACTATACCTCAAACCTCCACATGTTCATACTTTCACTCCAATCTTTTTATCCCTTACCTTTGTCCAGAAACAGAAGTTGAACCAATTGCAGCAAAATAGCTAACGTTACAGGAATCATCTGTGTATCTGCTTTAGCCACAGACCGCTACCATTAATGTTATGGAAACTGCTGCTAGTTGTTTTGAGCTCATGAGCTAACTGGCTATCCTGCTCTTATTGTGCTGGATTAGAATTGGAAGCATTGGAACTGATGTGTCCAGGCGACAAGATGTTTCGGTTTGACCATTCCTGAACAGAAACAAGCCAGCCAAGCACATAAGCCAGGCTTGGTCTGGTCTGGTTATGTGAAGCATTCCGTGCATGTAATTTCTTTATTGTAAAGCACTTTGAGCTGAATTGTTTGGTATGAAAGGTGCTATACAAATGAAGTTGATTATTATTATTATTATTATTATTATTATGATTACTACTACTACTTCTCTGTACCTCTACCCCAGCTGCTCTTTCTCTGTTTCTCTTTCCCCCTCTCTCGCTTTCTCTCTCCTAGTGTACCTATACATGCGCGAGCGTCTCGGTGTTTGTACATGTGTGCGTGGAAGAGAGTGGGAGTTTTCAATGCTCACCCGCCGACCGCTTATTAGCCCGAGTTTCCGATGTTAGGAGGTGGAGGGGGCCAGGAAATCAAAACATGCTTTCACAGGCTGACGCTATAGCTTCGGTTAGCAGCCTCGCTAATCACCCGCGACATCATGCTGCCTTGCCAGTACAATAGAGGAGAACAGCACTTATCTCTCTGCCACTATAAATGTTCCACATCTACCTTCTACCTTTCCTGTTCTCACTGACCTCCTTTGTCTCCAGTTCTATAATAGATTACCTCTCATTGTCTGTCTGTGTCTGTCTGTCTGTCTGTCTGTCTATCTATCTATCTATCTATCTATCTATCTATCTATCTATCTGTCTATCTATCTATCTATCTATCTATCTTCCTTCCATGCTGCTTCATCTTCTTTTACTCTGTACTTTTAGCCCAGCGATTAATTATTCAGATCCTCCTGCAGGGAAGGCAGCTTGACACACTGATTAAACATGAGAGAGAGTGTGTGGTGGGTGTGGGGGGGGGGGGGGTGGAGGAGAGGGAAAGCGGGAGAGGGGGGGGGGGGGGGTGGATGAGAGGGAAAGAGGGAGGGAGAGAGATGGAGGAGAAGGAGAGAGAGAGAGCGAAAGAAGGAGAGGGAGCGAGACAGGGAGGGGAGAGATGGAGAAGGAGGGAGAGAGATGAGAAGGAGAGAGAGAGGGGGGAGAAGAGCGATGGGTGAATGAAAGGGGGAAATAGAGCAGAGCTGTGGAGAGCAAGAGGAAGTGATGTGTTTGTGTGTTTGTTCTGTTCCTGTGTGTGTGTATGTGTGTGTGTGTGTGTGTGTGTCTGCTAATACACCAGATGTTGTTACTGTCAGTGAAAGAGCAAGGGTACAGATGCAGACTACGTGTTCATATTTGGCAGTCTAGGACATACACATAGGTTGGTGGTAAGAGGGTTTCGACAACTGGGGATGCCCAAAAAGAGGGCTAAACGCCTTGCTAAGTATTGCTCTGTCTCTGCTGTCATAGGCAGCCGCCATATATGGCGGAGACGCTGCTACTTGTACCCTTTCACGATGTGTGAAAAATAAAGTTATGCCATAAATGATATACTGACTGCACCTTTAGTATTTGTGTCCCTGTATGTAATTATATGGATATAAATAAATGTATGTTAAAATAGTAGTTAACAGATCATTCTCACCGTTTTATTTTCTAAGAATGGATGCCACTAATTTAGACTCCTCGATTTTGTCCTGATGAATTTCAATCTGGAGTTTGTGAGGTATATGTGCCTTCCGCATAGATTCCCAATACCTACTGTAGCTATCAACAATCTAATGGATGTATGGCCTTTCTGTAGAACTCTCTTAGACAAAGTAGAGGCATTTGGTAAATAACATACAGCAATATTATCAGGAATCCTTGAGAGAACCATCAAGTATGTGTTGTTTAGTGGAAATTGTATTAACTTTCTCTAAAGCTTGTTTTTACAACAGTAACTAGGGTGGGTGGAACTTGCCGTCTGAATGGGAAAGGTCTATTGCTGGTGTTTATACACTATATGGACTAAAGTACACCTACACATTGCACCCACAGGAGCTTTTATGACACGTCATTTTACATTCATAGGCATTAATATAGAGTTGGTCCTCCGTTTGCAGCTATAACAGCTTCCATTCTTCATGGAAGGCTTTCTGCAAGATTTTGGAGTGTGTCTGTGGGAATTTTTGGCGATTCATCCAGAAGAGCATTTGTGAGGTCAAACACTGATGTTGAACGAATAAGGTATTAAAGTGTGGTGTGTGTGAATTACTGAGGCAGAGTAAAAACATATAGGTCCATAATATCCTCATACTAGTGACACACCTTTCCTCAGGTACTGATGTGTAATTAAGCAATAAACCACTCGAGGCCGTGTGTTATAGTGATTTTATAACAGCTAGGGGGCGTTGTTAGAAAACCCCCCTAGCTGTTATAAAATCACTATAACACACGGCCTCGAGTGGTTTATTGCTTTTATACAACGGTTACTACAGCTATTAGTGTAAAATAAACACACAACAATGTAAAATATTAACATTTATTTAAAACGAAGCATCATTCCCTCAATTCCGCCGAGCAAAATAGTTCCCCTAACAAATGGGTTGCCAAGCAACAACAACAACTACAATGCATTGGATCAAATGGGAGGCGCATTAATACTGAAAATGGAATGATATGCGGTCCCAGGTGTGTGTTACAAAGTATTTTAACACGGCTTCCAGCAAATCAGAATCAAGAACCAGAACTAACAGTTGTATAAATGGTATTAAAGTATAATCTGAATCTGTGTTGTTGAAGAAGTTTTGATCTTAAGTCAAAAATAAAGGATTTGCCAAGGTTCGCACAAAAAGGTTCAGTCAGATTTATTAAGAAAACAATACGATTGCAAAAGGACCTCAAGATAAAACACAGAGTGGTTCATCAGAAGAAGTGAGCCAAAGCTCGTCTGGCGCAGCCTTATATGTGCTCAATACAAGGATGTGATGCTAGCAGGCATTTGGTTGGCTGACCCATCTATACACGTCATAATAAGGTGACGGACATCAAACAGTGGTCAAGGGATTCAAAGAAAAGCGCGGTACACTTTGAATATAGACAAAGGAACAAAGGCCTGAGCCAGGACGGGAAGGTTGAGGTGTGAGGCCTTCCTGTCCTGGTGAGGATACAACAACAGGGGTCTCTGTCTTAAAAGAGAAGTGGGGAAGACAGAGGTTCAGGAGGTGTTTGGAGTTACAAGAGAGAGAGAGAACAAAGGTTTAAAGTGTTTACAATAGCAAAAGGCAGGGGACTGGATCAATAGGTTTTTAAGAACAGAAAGCTGAGATCTGAATAGTCTTGAGGCTAGTTGTAAATTCTATGACAGTGTGCACGTATTCCCCAGTCCTACTGGTATAATCTGAATCTGTGTGCACGTATTCCCCAGTCTTACTGTTATAATTACATTACATTACATTACAGTCATTTAGCAGACGCTTTTATCCAAAGCGACTAACAATAATTGCATTTAACGTAGGAAGAGCCAATGTACTACTACTTGCCAGAACTCACAAGTGCATCTTCTTTCTAAAACAAGTGACTAAGAGCATAATCTAGTGCTGAAGGCAAAGTGCAAGAATCGCAATCTAAAGTACAGTGCAATATAATATAATACAATAAGTGCTTAGGTGGGAGGATTGTTGTAGTACTTCTTGAAGAGATGAGTTTTGAGACTGCGACGAAAGATGGGCAGCGACTCTGCTGTCCTAACATCAGTGGGCAGTTCATTCCACCACTGCGGGGCCAGGGCAGAGAGGAGCTGTGACCGTGTCGATCGACCGCAGGAGCCTCGGAGTGACGGGGCAACCAGTCGCCCTGAGGTAGCAGAGCGTAGCGGTCGGGAGGGGGTGTAGGGTTTGACCATGGCCTGGAGGTAGGAGGGGGCTGTTCCTTTCATTGCCCTGTAGGTTAGCGCCAGAGTTTTAAACTGGATGCGAGCCGCTACAGGGAGCCAGTGATATATAATCTGAATCTGTGTGCACGTATTCCCCAGTCCTACTGGTATAATCTGAATATGTGTGCACGTATTCCCCAGTCCTACTGGTCAGTCCTGCGATAGGAACCCCCTGAGGATGAAGCCTATGTTTGTTAATGACATTAACGTTGTAGCAGAAAGAATATACGGTAGCTGTGTATGTCAATGTTACTGTAACACACACACACACACACACTGACAGTTTATAGATAAACGTATGACACTGTTTCGAATGCATTGTGAAGACTTATGCGGCACGTAGCTCAGGAGGTAGAGCAGCCGACTGGGGATCATAAGGTCTCTGTGTGCTGAAGTGTCCTTGAGCAAGACACTGAACCCCCAAATCGCTCACGTGCAACACGGTGGCTCAGTACCTACTGTGGCTTCACAGCAAGAAGGTCTCCGGCCTTTCTGTTCCGTTTGCATGTTCTCCCCGTGTTTGCAAGGTTTTCCTCCCTAAGAACCCAATATAAAAACATGCAGAAGTACAGATCGCTAATGCTGTCAGTTCCTGACCAAGACGGACAGGAGCACTTGGTCGGTCCCCGTGGCACATCCCATGCCCACCGACCGTCTGCTCCCGGCTGCCCTTGGAGGAAGGACGACGGGGCGACGGCAGAGGATAATTTCATCAGTGGACACTCCTGCCACTCTGCCTGTGTGTGTTTTTCGGCGTTGACGCCCCATTACCGTGTGCTGTGTGCAACCACTGTATGACAATAAAAGTTGTTTGTTTTGTTTGTTGTTTTGACTTAAATGAATGTGTCTGGTGTAGCCTTTAGTGTTATAAAGATCTGCATCATTATAGACATCACTGCATCACTGTTCTCATCATTGTTCCTAAAAGCCTGCACAGATGCTCTGTTTCAGTTCTCTCTCTCTCTCTCTCTCTCTCTTTCTGACACTCACTCTCCTTCAAAGAGAGACACTAGGGCAATGGACATCACCTCTATCCATCCTCATATAAGTATTTCCAGACCACACGCCTCTCTTACGGCTGGAGTCCTGAGCAGTGTGCGGCGGACCAGTGACGCCCCCCCTCCCTCCCGTCGCTCCGCAGACCTAATTAGCTGCTGGTGCCGACAAGGCCTTCTGCTCTGTCAGGACTGCTTAGCCAACCGGAAGCCTCTGAACTCTCGCCCTCCCCGTCTGCACGCCGCCACCAGTGAATGGAAGTCGAGCTTCTGCAGTGACAAGCACAGACGAGGCGCCGCGAGGTGGAGAAGAGAGGAGAAGAGAAGGGAGGAGAGGAGGAAGAGGAGAGAGAGGGAGGAGGGGAAGAGGAGAGAGAAGAGAAAGAGGAGAGAGAAGGAGGAGAGGAAGAGGAGAGAGGAGCGGAGAGGAATAGGTGAGGAGAGGAAAAGGAGAAGGACAGGAGAGGAGAAGAGAACAGAGGAGAGGATAGGAGAGGAGAGGAGGCTCAGAGATTCATGTCGCCGACAGACAGATCGTGACGGGGGTAATATCTGTTGGACGCCGATGGATTAAGTTTTGTCATATTACTGTGTATTTCCACGGACAGTAAATCAAGGTGAAGGTCTGGTTATGGAGGACACATACCTACACACACATACAGTACCTACATATCTACATACAAACACTTACACACATATCTACACACAAAAACACACGCACACAACAGGGGGGTGAAGAGAGATTGAAGCGTCTATCACGCAGAAATCAGTGACGTGTGTGATTGCCATAGAGGCGTGACACGGCCGTCCCAAAACTCACCCACAATGTCTTTAGTCATCGGATGGAATGAAGTGACTTTACGGGAAAGGACACAACTGACAACTTCAAAAATATCGAACAGTAAATGTCCTCTCACTTTGTTCCCCATAAAGTACTCGCTTCGCAGCTGTGTAGGGTAGTTTGATCACCACAGCAGCCACACACACACCAGCCCCATAATCATCCTTTAACCATGATGGATGAGGATGCGGTAGCCATGGTTACGTTACCATATTGACCTGATTTTTAAGGACTCAGAAGAGTTTTTTTCTCAGTTGCTCCTCCTCGTCCTCCTCCTCCAGATATCTCTTCATCCACTCTTCATCTTGTTTAGTGTCTGTTAAATCTGTGCGTCCATATCACGGACCCTCTTTGTCTCTCTATAGCTCTCACTCTTGTAGTATTGTGGTCTCCATCTCTCCTTCCCACTCTCTCTCTTTTTGTGCATGGCTGTAAGCCAGCGCACTATAGATAGAATTTGTCTGGTTGTCACTCCCTCCCTCCCTCCCTCCTTCCCTCTGTCCCGTTGTTTACCTGCAGTTCTATGTTACCACCACAGGAGGCTGTAGGTCCACTAGCCTTGTGTTATATTCCGCCGGAGGTCCGCCAACTCGTCCATCGGGGACCCACTGAAGGTCCGCTAGCCTTGTGTTATCTGGGTTTATCCCTTACCTTTGTCCAGAAACAGAAGTTGAACCAATTGCAGCAAAATAGCTAACGTTACAGGAATCATCAGTGTAACTGCTTTAGCCACTGACCGCTACCATTAATGTTATGGAAGCTGCTGCTAGTTGTTGTGAGCTCATGAGCTAACTGGCTATCCCGCTCTTATTGTGCTGGATTAACATTGGAAGCACTGGAACTGATGTGCCCTATCTTAATTTATCAGACATTATTTCATGTCATTTCAATTCACAGCTATTTCAGTGGCATGACTAGCTTCCGTCCTACCAGTCCTGAACAGAAACAAGCCAGCCACGCACATAAGCCAGGCTGGACCTTGTCTGGTTCTCTTTGACAGGCAGATCTGTGCACCAGTTCCCCATGGTCCTGACCTCCATAAATGGGGGAACACAAGAGAGAAGAGAGAGAGAGAGAGAGAGAGAGAGAGAGAGAAAGGGGGGTGATTCACATGAAGCCCATTATAGCACCAGATGAACTCCAAGAGAAACTCTCCTCCTCCTGACCCATTTTGAAAAAAAATTCAATTTGATCACGTTTCCCATTCAGACCAAATCTTTATTACGACAGGGACCTGCTGGTCAAATTATTAGACACAATGTATGTTCATACAATCCCCTCGTCCCTCCTCTCCAAGCTAAACTGCCCACACTGGAAATATACAGTACACACGCACCACACTGGACCCCCTGGAGAAATCAACCAGCCATTCCCTACATCCTCAAAGCAGCCTGGGTATACACAGGAGGAGGTACCCCCCCCCCCCCCCCCCCCCCAACCCCCCACACCTCTTTGTGTAAATCACAATAAGTATAACTGAATGCAGGGAAAGGACTGACTTACCTGTATCAACAATTTAACAAATACAGTAAACATATCAGAGAGTAGATTGAGCCAACGTGAGCTGCTGATTGGCTCATTTTGACTGGATGCTGGGTCACAACGAAGCGAAGGCTGTGGCCGTGGACCAGATGTTATTCCTACGCCTCGCTGGGTCGGGCAGAGGATGATGAACAGATACGCTGTGATATGCAGTCACGTGGTACACACAGACACACAGCAGACACGTGCGTGTAAACACTCATGCACACACACAAACACACACACATGCACACACGCAGTTCACCAGTCCCCAAACTGCATTTTTCATGCCACCTGGTAAAGACATTTGAGCGCACACACACACACACACACACACACACACGTTCATGCTCTGATCTAAGCACGAGCGCTATCTTCTGTCCGACAGAGTAAGCATGACTGCAGTAATTTGAATTGCTGTGAGAACTGAACAGACTTTCTTTACTTTTCATGTGAGAAAGTCCTGGTGATTCATCCTCATGAATATGAATGCGGTCAGTATGAACTGGCACGGTCGATAGGACCACTGTGGTGTGACCGTCTGGTGCTCCTGAAACCCAGGCTCAGGTGGTACTGACCTTTCCACATCTATCTATCTATCTATCTATCTATCTATCTATCTATCTATCTATCTATCTATCTATCTATCTATCTATCCATCTATCCATCTATCTATCTATCTATCTATCTATCTATCTATCTATCTATCTATCTATCTATCTATCTATCTATCTATCTCCATCCTCTCTCCTCCCCTTCTCCATCTCCTCCCTCTGCACGTGTCTGCCTCCATCTCTCCTCAGTCCTCTTCCTCTCCCTCGTCTCCCTGTTCCATCTCTTCCCTCCCTTGACTCTCTCTCCCTCCCTCCACGCCCCCCCCCCCCAGTGACACCAGAGCAGCCGCAGTCTGCTTCTGTGGGGCTGAACATCAAACATCCCTCCATCGATGCAGCTGGAGAATGGTGCTGAGACAGGGGAGGGAGGAGGAGGGAGGGAGGGAGGGAGGGAGGGAGGGAGGGAGGGAGGGAGGGAGGGAGGGAGGGAGGAGGAGGGAGGGAGGGAAGGACAATCAAATGAAAGACGGCGATAAAGCGGAGCTATATATGAAATGAAAACCGCGTCATACAGAGTCCAGGGCGGCCCTGGTGGAATCGAACGCGGCCGTTTGAGCTGGCTGTCAGGCACCGTTACGGTTACTGGTATTCTATTAGTCACGTTTCCAGGTCTGACTCAGCTCCCATTATATGAGCAAGTCATATAATACCTCCATGGCGTCCGACAGGGAAGACAGGCTTCATACAAGATGTGGCAGAAAAAGGGGTGGGAAGGAAGGAGGTTGAGAAGGAGGGAGGGAGGGAGAGGTGGGAATAAATTACATAGAGGAGAGAGGCTGGGAGAGATGGGGTCCTATAGAGAGGGTATAGATGGGGAGGGGGAACAAATGAGAAAGAGAGAGATTAAGAGAGAAGAGATAGAGAGGTGATGAGGAAATACCCTGATGGTATTCAGATGGTGATAGAGTGATGGTCAGAGAGCCAATAAAAGAGGGGATACATAGGGAGAGAGCAAGAGGAGAGAGAGGGGAGAGAGAGTGAGAGACGAACAGACAGAGAGAGAGAGGAGGAGGAAGAGAGAAAGAGAGAGAGGAGGGTGAGGCGGAGAGGCAGAGAGAGAGAGAAAGAGAGAGTAGGGAGAGAAAAAGAGGAGGGAGAGACATGAGGGAGAGATAGAGACAGAGATAGACATGAGGGAGAGAGAGGGTAGGGAGAGAGAAACAGAGTGAGATAGACATAGATATGGGAGAGAGAGAGAGGGGAGGGAGGGAGAGAGACATGAGGGAGAGAGAGCAGGGAAGAGAGAGATGGAGAAGGCTGCAAACAGAGTGAGACGCTAAGTGATTAGCATTCTAAAGGGATTGGTTGCTGAGTCAGGAGCAACACTGTTATATCACACACACACACACACACACACACACACACACACAAACACACACATAAACGCACACACACAAACACACACACAAACACACACATACACGCACACACACAAACACACACACACACATACCTGTAGAAAGAGAGAGGAAACTATGGAACACTTCTTTTGCCTTTTCACAGCAGCCAAAAAGAATATGATTTGTGTCTGTCTGGGTTAACCACACACACACACACACACAGACACACACACACACAAACACACACATACACGCACACACACAAACACACACACACACACACGCACACGCACACGCACACACACACACACACACATACCTGTAGAGAGAGAGGAAACTATGGAACACTTCTTTTGCCTTTTCACAGCAGCCAAAAAGAATATGATTTGTGTCTGTCTGGGTTAACCACACACACACACACACACACACAAACACACACACAGACACACACACACACACACACACACACACACCATTAAGTGACAAAAAAGAAACAGAATTTCCCCCAGTGCTGATTTTCCACTATAAATCATCAAAGCATCCAGAGGTGCCATGCGTGTCACTTACTGTAAACATGAGTCACTAATCACACTGCTCCTGACTTCATTACCTTCTAGACTCTCTGATGAAGGAAGAACAGCACAGGACTCATGCTCTCTCAACTCTAGACAGCCTCGTTTCTCTCCCCTCTCTGATCTCTCTGGTATCTCTGATCTCTCTGGTATCTCTGATCTCTGTGATGTCTCTGGTATCTCTGATCTCTCCGATGTGTCTGATATCTCTGATCTCTCTGATGACTCTGATCTCTCTGGTATATCTTGTTGTGATTTAATTTGATTTAGCTCCCCTGCATTTTAATCATTTCATAATATTGTAATCATAATCATCCTATGGTATAAATTGTTTTACATAGCCACAACATTAAATGCTGTAACAGATATCTGCTCAAAGAGTAGTACCAGATGAAACCAATAATAAACTGCTCAACAGCAATATCAAATGCCACCACCAGATGTAGCCACAGGGAACTGATCTGTTGAACTGATCTGTTCTCCTACTTAGGTCAGCAGTTTAAGGTTGCTGAGGCAATCTAGCAATTCTATGGCGGCTGGAATAGTGTACGCTCTCCCTGACCGTTTAGATATCCCAATGTCTTCCTGTTAAATTCCCAGTCTTCCCCTCTTCTCCTCCCTGATTTACCAAAAGATTGAATTAATTAATGCTGGCACTGCAGTCTTGTCTACAAAAACAGTCTAGGATTGCCCATGTACTGATAGGGTTCCCCAACTTTCTCCCTATTTCCCCCCCTTGCAGGAAATAATGGCGTACTAAAAGGACATATTTGGGCATGGGTTGGTGCTGAGTCGGCATATTAGACACCATTGGATTTGTGCCAAAGTAGGGATGATGTTTGGAAAGTGGGATGTGGTCAAGAAAGAGGGGGATGGTGGCAGACTATTTAAGGGGTAACACAAAGACAAGGGTGTGTCTCTTTCCCGGGAAGCACCGGCTTTACTGCTATTTTGTTTCTGAAGAAGCAATAAAGTTATCGCATTGGACTCCTGGGGCCTCATTTATAAACATTGCGTAGAATCCACGTAACTAAGTTAGCTTAGCTAAGTGGGTACTAAAATATACGCACAAAAAATCTCCGATTTATAAAACGCTGCGTATCACAACCCATGTTCACTCAGGCATGCCTACGCCAGCTGCCCTTTATAAATCACAATCAACACTTAACTTGCCGCACGTGAACGCGCGTTCTGATTACACCCCAATTAACGCCCACAATTGCCTATAAATGGTCAGTGATACGCCTATACATATGCAACGACAATGGAGCCGAGTGCAAAAGGCAGAAAGAGAAAGATACATTTTACCGATGCGAGGTGGAGGTATTGGTCAACGAGGTAGAGACGCCGCAAAAGGATCTTTTCGGAACGATGATTTCACATGTGCACGACTGATAAGAGCACCTGTTAGGCCTGAGTGGTCCCATTTAGATTATAATGAATTATCTATCATGCAGGCTATATTGGCATTCGTTTAGTGCGGTAGGCCTTATTAGGTGGCTGCTTATATCCAAACTGATAATCATTATACGCCTATAGTGTTGTTGCATGGGTAATGGGGTTTGGATCTATATTGCACGTAATCTAATGCTTCACAGGGTGGCCCATGAATAAAATGCCTAACTTATCAACGTATAAACGGGTCAATTTACAATGACATCCATAACAATGCAAACATGTAGGCCTATAGTTACTACTTAAGGCAAGTATCCCCAATTTAACTGTACGACAGATCTGAGGGTTCTTTGCAGCAGCAAATTTGTGTATTTTCCGGGATATCATGCATTTCACATACTTTCTCAAAACATCAAAATCTGTGCCAAGTACCGGCATATCCAAGGCCCCGTGCGTCATGGCCTACTATAATCCAGCTATATCAGTGCCTGTATCGAGGTCTTGTAAATATATGGGGTCCATGGATGAGTTTCATGTGATTCTATAAAGCGTAATTATAGCTACACACATGACGATTCGGCAAATTAATAATCTAACTTGCTCCCTTGTGTTCTTACAACTTGGAGACGCATCACCTCCATGCGCTGTTTTGCGCACAGCTGATTCTACCAAAGCGGCATGTGAGCATTGGGATGACATGCGTTTTTAGGCCCACATTCCTCATATGCCTGCTACATGACAATCATAAGACAATATGAGGATATATGATGATGTACAATATAGCCTAATGTAGCCTACAGTTGCCTCAAGTAGGACATTTCCATTCACCGCTCAACATCATTGTAATTGCGGCTTGCCTCAGTGGTCATTCGGGTTTACATAAAAGCCTAATCAAATATAGGCTATAAATACATTAACGAATGAATAGGTGGATAATTAAACATACAAATAATTAACTAAATAAATGATTAACTGAATAAATATACTTCAACGCCGAATGCAACATTTGTTTGGTGCAGTATTGGCCTTATAGTTGTAGGCTATCGACATACGGAATCATTACTATGATAAGCCTATAGGCTCGTCGTGTTGTGTTATCAACGTAATGTGGCTTTTATTCATATGCTACTGCCCGTGATGCTTCTCGGGATAGCCTATACATGAATAGGCCTACAACATTACATTATATTATGACACAAATGGGTAAATTCACAGACACATCCAAAGCAATGCCGACATTATTTCGTGATTAGGCTACGGTGGCGATTGATTCCGTTTAAACTGTGTGACACATTGGAGGGTTTCTTGCAGCGACCGATGTATTTATTATTCAATATGTCATGTGTTTCGCAGACTTTCCCGAGTTTCATCCCTCTGCCATCGTAGTCGCGTTTTCCCCTTTCGCCAGAAACGTGCTTATCGTTATTAAAGGAGGGTCGAAGTGTGCGTAGAGTTACGCGCACCTTCCGCCAACTTATCGCTCAGCTCATTTTTTATAAATACCGAAAGTTGCATAGAAAGTTGCTCAGCATGGGTTACGCACACACGCACGTTTATAAATGAGGCCCCTGGTGCCTCAACTTGTTTTCTTTTTGGACTCTGAAACTAGTCTGAACTTATTTATTTCTTGAAAATTGACCTAAGACATAGTAAATTATTTTACTCGACAATCTGATATCTCTGATCTCTCTGATGACTGATATCTCTGGTATCTCTGATCTCTCTGATGACTCTGATCTCTCTGGTACATCTGATATCTCTGATCTCTCTGATATATCTGACCTCTCTGGTATCTCTGATATCTATGATTTCTCTGATATCTCTGCAGGGCCATCAGACCAAATTCTGGGCCCTATACACAAGCAGTCTCTGTGGGCCCCCTTCCTCTCGATCCATGTCTCTCATGTATCTTTTGAAAAATGTTGACAAATAATCGAGCCAACAACTGAACACATGATGTCATGTGGTTATTGGGGTAGGTCACTAATGAACAGTTCATACAACATTTAAACAAATGATACTGCTTTGAAATCTCAGCACATTTCAACCCTACAGTACTTTCTCAACATATTAGCCTACTATTACTTTACTATGGCTAAATGTGGTTTGCTCGGATTAACATTATTAAGACAAAGCAAAAAAATACCATCTTAGTTTCCTAACTGTAAGGGGACTGGTTGGCTAGCTGACCCAAACGCAGGACCACGGACACAGATGGACAGTTCCAAGCCCAGCGGGCGGTTTAATAAGAAAAGTAGAGGTACAGAGGGTCAAGGCAAAAGAGTAGTCAAGTTCAGGCAGGGGTCAATCGATCAACAAACATGTCCAGAAAACGTAATCCAAGCCGTGGTCGAGGTCCGAGGAGAAGGGGAAGCCGTCGGGTCGGGGAAGCCGTGTGTCAGTCCAGGAAAGGGGCAGCAAACAAACCGGAATCTGGAGGAGTGGAGAGTAGAATGAGTCACGGGAAGAACAAGGTCACAGAAAAAAACCAGGCCAGGCCCAGCCTGGCTTATGTGTGTTGGCTGTCTTGTTTCTGTGTGGGACTGGTAGGACGGTAATGTTTGATAAATAAAGATAGGTCTTGTCACCTGGACACATCCGTTCCAATGCTAATCCAGCACAATAAGAGCGGGATAGCCAGTTAGCTCATGGGCTCACAACCACTAGCAGCAGCTTCCATAACATTAATGGTAGCGGTCAGTGGCTAAAGCAGTTACACTGATGATAACATAAAGTCATCCCCACCAGGAACCCCGGTCTCCTGGATGGGAGTCCAATGCTCTCACCACTACTCTACTTGTGCAGTGGAGATCGGCAGGTGGGTTTTGGTGTCCTTCTTCCAGTCCCTAGTGTGGGTTGGGGTTAGAATAAGGGTTGGGGTTGGGACAGGATCTGATCTATAAGGCAAGGGGTAAAGGTTGCAGTGAAAGGATGAACATGTGGAGGTTTGGGATATAGTCCCATAAAGTCATCCCCACCGGGTCTTCAACCCCAGTCTCCAGGGTGGGAGTCCAATGCTCTCACCACTACTCTACTTGTGCAGTGGAGATCGGCGGGTTGATTTTGGTGTCCTTCTTGATTTTGGTGTGCTGGGACTACTGCCTCTTGTGGTGCCAACAGAGAAATGCAGGCCAACATTGTCCGCAGTAACGGAGGGAGTGATAACCGGACGAACGCTATACTAGGTGCGCTGGCTTACAGCCATGCACAAAAAAGCATCAATACATTAAGCTCATTTCTCCATCACCACCTAAAGCTGTGCCAGTCAACAGTCAGTCTAATCACTGAAAATAAACCACATAGGCGTAGAGCGACTGGTGAATCTCATCCTATACAAAAATTAATTACTATAGGATTTGAAGTGTCCTACTCCTATTGTAATGAGGACTGTCTGTCTATAATGCAGTAGCGTACCGTGGGGTCTTGCACAGGGTCTTCTCCGACATTGTTATTACTCCCAATACCCCCCCGCCTGCACACCCTGTACACACACGCAGATAGGGAGAGAAACTACGCATGTAGGGGTCAGTGGAGTCTGATGGGTCCTAGAACCGGGTAAGCCAGGACCAACGAAGCACGCACGCATGTGCAGCGCGCAAGATTTTTTGGGGGGTGCGCTGTCAAAGCATGCCCCGATGGGTTTCACAACACCAGAAGGGTGCTGAGCATTGGCATTTATATGTAAAAACATACAGGAAAACTATAGTAGCCTAGGCTACTGATGTTTTTTTAAACACATCAACAAAGGCCAATAATTTGAGAGCGAGCGAATAAGAGGGCAATATTTAGGCCGAAACAACCAAGCTTTTAGGGACACACTAAATAAACTACAGAGCCATTATGACAACAATGGCCAAGCACCACGAAGAGAATGACAGGACGATAAAATACACCCCCTTAGGACACAGCACTCAATAGCCTACTCCCCTACTTCACTAATTAGTGTTTAGGCTACTAGCCTACTAGGCGTATTAGCCCACCGCCCCAGGTCTTGATTTGGTCTTGATTTGATTTGGTCTCGACTTCCGTAAGCTAGAATAATTTTATCTGGCCTACAATGTTAAGTGAATAACGAACTAGTAAGACCGGTGTCAACGGACCGTAACGTGAACTGTATTTTCATGAGGACTGTAGGAGGCGACGGAGCACTACCAAAATGCTAAACACGGATGAAAATGAAGCGATATGGCAGAATACAAGACGCATTTAAGTCAAAAAAAGTCTAAAGTCGATTTCAGGCTTCACCTAATGGTGTCAGAATGATGGCTTATGATCAAGTTTTCAAATCAAGTTTTATTTGGATTTGTATGGGTAAGCCAGGATTACCCTGGCTTATAGGAGCAATCGCCACTGGTAGGGGTACCAATAATTTGCAACACTTGCAAACAACTATAATTTGCAACAACTATAATTACGCACCAAAACGTAGTCCATTAGGCTAAGACAACTCCTGCTCAAACACCACAATGCCTTTTATCAAACTGAAATAGCCCTGCCAGTGCTAACCATCTCTGGGCTACTGTATTTAACATAATAACATCGCATTCATAAGCCATCGTTCTGACACCATAAGGGGAAGCTTGTCAACAACATACGACAACAGGTCCTTATCTCTCACATAGCAGCAAATTCACACACATTGCCAACATGATCAATCTGAAATGCATAAGGTTGCGTGTCCACCGAAGCCAGGAGGATGAACCAGCCAAGGTTGTGGAGGAAGCAGGAGATGAATAGTAGGTGATTCTTATGAAATGAAAGGCATCTTTTATTGCTATTCAGCTGGAGAGGTAGGGGTACACAGGTTTCCCATTTGTGCCAGTAGCCAAGTGGAATGAATCCACTGGATGTACAAAATGTAACAGTGGTTGCTACATATAGACAGTAATCTCTGAGAATGTCTAGTATTACTATGTTAAACCCTTAATAAGCATTATTTGACCTTTCAATTCTCTTCACTTACATAAACAGACAGTGAGTGTGTAGTCTCTGAAATCATAAAGAAATATAATGACAACTAACAGAAATACTAAATAGCTTAACTCAAATACTCATTGAATTGATGAAACTGAACAAGGAACAGTCTATCTAATCCTGTTGCTGCCCTCCCGTGGCCGAAAACGGTACATTTCGTCTATAACATAATAGAACCTTTTATGTACAACGTCATAATCCTGTTTCGACATTGCGCACGCATCGCTATAATGACACCGGTCAATAGAATCGATGTATTTGATCTATGGACCTGGTGGCATCTGTAGTTCATTCTTTTGTTGCCAAAATGCGCGCGCACACTTAATTGTGTACGAACAATAAAACGGTCTATATATAATGGATAATTACTAAGAAACCTATACTGTAGGTATAATTTCAAAACAGGAGTATTTCAAATGTTCAATTACTGCACATAAATTCAATAACTGACATAGCACCACCAGGTTACCACATTTTTACATAGATTCTATAAGATCCAATGATGCAAACATAAGTTGTAAAGGTACATACAATAGCAAGAATATGCATAGCAAACCGGTACATTGGAATTCTTGTCTTCACTTGTCCTGTCAGTATCAGTGCTGATCACTTCCTCATTCCAGTCCTAGACATTTAAAGCAATTAGACATTTAAAGGCAATTTACTGGCAAAGTAGCATTCTATCAGTATGACGCTCATCTACTTATCCCATCTAATCATGGTTGGCTGTGACTGTGTCCATGATACAGGCAGTGCAATTACATAACATGTGAATTATACTGTACAGTAGTATACAGTAGTGCAGTCAGTTTTCTATTGTATAGACAAGGTGTTCAATTGCTCAAGTGTTGTCAGGTGTTGGTTCGAGTGTACAGTGGTGCATAGTCAGTTGTCTATTGTATAGACAAGGTGCAAGGTGTCACGTGCTCACTTGTTGGTCCAATGGCATGTGTGCCATTGTTACAGTATAATGAGAGTGAGGGCCTATGTATAGTTCAACCAGAGTACTATAAACGGACAGTCTTCTTCTGAGCTGCTGGTTGGCAGGGGGCTTCTTCCGAGCTACTCTTTGGCAGGGGGCAAGTGATGTCTTGAGCCTCATCATAACAGAAGTGAACATGTGACACCTTGCACCTTGTCTATACAATAGACAACTGACTCTGCACCACTGTACACTTGAATCAACACCTGACAACACTTGAGCAATTGAACACCTTGTCTATACATTAGATAACTCACTCTGCACTACTCTATACTACTGTACAGTATACTTGACATGTTATGTAATTGCACTGCCTGTATCATGGACACAGTCACAGCCATCCATGATCAGATACTGCTGTCTGGCCATGTCCAGTCCAGGTGGGGCTTGCACCTGAAAACCATCTTTGGGGGGGCTGGACATCAGCGTTGCACAGCAGCTGACACCTGACTGATGTTGCATCACAGTGTTCTCTGGCCTCAACCACACCAGGCATCCCAGCATCAAAGCTGCATCAGAACAGAAGGGACATTAAAATAGTGCATTAAAATATTGGCCACAAATAAAATACAACCATACCATGTCCATAAACTGGAATCGCTAATACATGACAATGATAATTACCTGAAGTACTGGAATCTTTTTGAAATAGCTACTCAGATGCTGGTGCCAGTTGTAGCCTTCAACAAGCACTGTGCCGTTCTCAAGTCCGACAAGCTGTGGGGTGTTGACTTTCTTCACAGGAGCGCTGTCTCTCACCACCCCAGCAATGTCAGTAAATGTCTCCACTCTGGTCTTCCTATAGCGCTGCTTGATCAAGCCAAAGCACCAGTCAGGGGCAAACTTGGTGTGGCCTGCAATCAGGAAGTGTAGGTCCAGCTTCAGGTGAAGCTTGTGCATGGTCTGCCAAGCACAGTACCACAGCACAAAGTTGTTCTTGTTTTGTCCACTGCAGTTGTCACAATGAAGATCCACATGTGTTTCTCCAACTCCATAGTTGTTGAAGAAACATAGTTGATGACTGCATTGCTGCTCTTGACGCCATCCCTTTGTCGATCAGGTAGTTCACTTGCTTTTATGGTACCTAAACAGAAAAAAGCTCAATTAATGAACAGAAATACTGATCAGAAGCCATATTACAAGAAATTCCTAACTTGCAGATCCCATCATAATTGTAGGTTATGGGTTACGATTTGCTTAATACCTACTGGAGAAAAACATCCTCTCTTAATCCCATCACTTTAAACTTAAGACATAATTACATACATGCAGGGGTCAACATTAACTTTTTAGCTCACCAGCCAAATGTCTGATAGATGAAAAATTGTATCCGCCAAACCTTTTTTTCCCCCAGCCAAAAATAACATTTATATGAAGCCCGTTTTGTGTCGCGTAGACATACAGTACATTTAAGCTGCATAATAACATGATATGGTGGTGAATAAAAACAGTTGTCAGAGCAGATTCCTGGTACCACAGCACAGGTGGTGTTGTAGTCCTATCCCCAACTGAAAATATTGATCTAGTGATTAGTCAACCCATTGCTAAATCACAGTGATGTCGTCCTATCACCAACTGAAAATATTGATCTACTGATTAGTCAACCCATTGCTAAATCACAAACTACTAAGCTATCCCATAGGAATGAGCCTATAACCATACCAGCTGGGCAAGTTGACTTTGCTAGCTACCTAACCTAGCCCTAATGATATTGCCCTGCTCGATTGCTGTGCAACATATCAACTGACCAGGGCTGAGTTCAAATTCAGCTAACAGAGGCGAACGTTCATCGCAAACATGTTTTCTCCAAACGGTCACATTTGAACGGCTTTTAACTACATTTGAACGGCTTTTAATGAACGTTCCAAATAGTTAGCATAAACACAACAATCCCCATCTAGGAGCACATCAATCCGTGTATGGTTCGTTCTTTGGTTTTTCTGTTTCAAAACGAAATTGGAAAAACCAAAAAAGTGAATTTTCGTTTTTCCGTTTTGGTTTTAAAACGAAAAAAGAGAAAAACCAAACCGAGAAAAAACAAGATGATTTGGTTTTTCAAAACGAAAAATCTGAAAAACAAACGTGTGGTTTGCGTTCGGTGTACGCTCGGCGCATATACCGGCTGCTGCCGAGTGGGCGTCATCTGCCTGTCATCCATGGACTGACTATGCCGGCTAACAGCTGACTATGCCGGCTAACAGGGTAACTTAAGTTATAAAATAGCTCCACTGTGAACGTCTTGATCAGTTGTATATGACCGGACACATATTTTAGTTCAGTTTTGCGAAGAACAGCCACCGTTACTGTATGGACTAGGGGATTAGCTAGCACATCTTGATAGCTCAGCTAGATAGGCTAACATTAGCTCTACTTTCCGACGGGTCTTCACAGTGAGCTCCTCTGGTAATTTTAATTAGCCAACTGTCCGGATCGACATCTCAGCTAGCCTTTTTGATACCAAACATGATTTTGGACGGTCTGGACATTACACTGCATTTCCAGCTTTGTATTGCATGTCAGTTGGCTAATAGGCCTATTTGTGCATAGCCTATAGCGAACATTTGTCTGGAGCAGTCTGCAAAGCAATGGCAGCGATATGCACTGTGTCCATATGGCATAATTCACCATTATATGTAACGTTATCTTCTATGTAAGGCTGCTTTCCCAGATAGGCTATCATGTTTAGTCCATGAATGTATAAAGTGTCTTTTCTGATAATAAACGCGCCGGCATTGAATCGTGCCTAACCCCCGAGTCGCTCTGGCTCCTTCTGACCGTAACACATCTAGAAATCACCAGGGGGGTGGTTATTCTACCTACGGCTCTGGGAACAAAGGTTGCTGTTCCTAAATAAACTAGGTTGATGCAAACTTTTGGCTTCTTCGATCAGTCCATTTTGAGGCAGCTGTCCAGGGTGCTGAACCGATCGACACATGCGTAGCCTACAGCATTCATAATTGGCTACATTGTTGATGGAAAATAATCTTTTAGATTCTAAGTGCCTTATATATATTTCATATATTTTTTATTTATGAATCACCAGTGACAGGCCTACTTGTGTTCCCCACAAAAGTGCAACTGCGCACGCAGCAGAATGTCTGACTCTGAAAACATCAACTGACGCAAATAATGTCCAATAACCCTGATAAAAAATCGGAAAAATAATTAAATGGAAAAAAAAGAAGAAATAACATTACATGATGCCGTGACCCCAACAAACATAATGGGGAAAATGCTGAGATATGCATGGAGAGCAGGAGTCGAAGCCATGCCCACCAAATATCAACAGCTCACAGATGCACGGGACAATGTGACAGGTAGACTAGAAATAATAGCAAAGGACACATTCAAGATGGCACAACAAACAACATGTATAGGCAACAAAAATGGCCCATATGATAGAGTATGAATACATGGCCAACCGTGGTGGCCTGATACCCAATGCACCAACTCCCCATTGCTCGTGTGTGTGATGACAGACAACAGCTATCCAAATGGCAATCACATCCAATTACGCACAGCTAGGGCTATTGGTTAATGCAGACTATTGTATATAATGATCCGGGGGTAGTTGCACACATTTGATGGGGATGAACTACTGTATCTTATACTGTATGTCCATTCAGATAAGGGATGGTTGCAGAATAATCATGGTCAAACCTGTTCCATCCCGCGGGCGGGTTCAGCGGGGACAACACCGAAAAATATGCACGCATAGTGTACAAGCAATGTTACATTGACCTAATTTTTCGATTGTTCATCAAAGAAGAGGTATTGGCGCGACAAACCCAACCATCCATGAGCAATTTTTCCTGGCAATATGCCTGTAACAATAATTTGAACATTTTGGTAGGCTAGTCCACTCCGCTTCGCTAAACAAAACGCAACAAAACACAAGGAACGCTCGTATTAACCTAGACATGCCTGGTATCGCTGGAAAGCAGAAAAGTTGCACTTTGCAGGCATATAAGGCTTGGAATAATTGAGCTAGGCATCTCGTCAATGCCAGAACAAACACGTTGCGTAAACTTCAAGTTTACAGTAATCCATCACGAACCGACAAGGCAATGCTACTTTTCAGCTGCCCATACACGCTGATTTCCATATGAAACAGAAAAACCAAAGAACGAACCATACACGGATTCACATCTCCAGTAAGCCTGGGTCCATTGTGATCCTCGTTCCGTTACTGGCGAACTACCTCTCCAGACTGTTAGCTTCTGTTAGCAAACGTTTGCGGCGAACACAAAGCAAACGGAAAATAGTTCGCAAACGTTCGCTATGTTCGCTGAATTTGAACGCACCCCAGTTGTTAAATGTATTTCACAACACTGGTTATTCTACTCACGAGACAGTCCCAGTCAGCTGACGTTGCTTGCTGTGTGAATAGTTTTGCTACGTACGTTGTGAGGCAAGTGTTGGTGACAAGGACTAGCTAGCTTGTAGTAGCTAACCTTAGCCAAAGTACTTTGAGAGAACGTGCACAGTATCTCCAACTCCTCGGGCCTTGAGTTAGGTAGCTAACACTAGCTAGCATGTTAGCTAGCACTAGCTAACATTAGCTAGCTATCATTGGGCTTCATTTCCTGAACTTAGCTTTAGCTTAGCGTGCAGCCAGCCATTTCAACTAGCCCTTCTCAGTCCCGTTGTCGCATTCCGCTCGCTCATGCCAGACAACAGTCTGGCCTAGTTAGGAGAGGCGCTCATATTTACAAATGTCAGATAAACATGAAACTTCACTTACCTCAGCAAAATGGTCTATTTTAACGACACCGATTTATTTTGACAGAAAAGTGAATGCACCAGCAAAGGACTGTTGACAACGGGACTGAGAAGGGCTACAGATGTGGGAACATAAGAATGTAACTTGACCCGCGGTATTCTAACAGGCGCTTTACGTCATTCCGCACCACCGCTCGCCTGCCCATAGGGGCGCAGTATTACCACTCATTGACCCATTGCTGTAGCTCATCTCGCACATTAGATGAGCCTACCGTTCTCAAACTCCTTGTTCTCTGTCTGGTTGTAATTTAATTATTACCAACAAAGCCTATCTATTTATAGTTTCTATCTCTGTAACTGTCGCCGGGTCTATATCTGTTAACTGTCGGGACAAGTAGAAGTTTAATACATTAGGCTGAGTGTTCTCATATGGAACATGGCATCAGGACGAGTAAGATGGCTTACGGAGATGACCAGAGATGTGTTTGAAATGGTTCTGTTTCTCGGGCAGGAACGGAGACGAACTCGCATTAGCAGCAAAGCAGCTAGAGGAATGATCTTAACATTAGCTAACTGCTTTAGCTACTGCTACCGTCTTCTTCACTTCTCCTTCGGTAAAACATGACACCGTTGTGTTGTGGTATTGTGGAGGGCTTAGGCAGAAGCAGGAAGAGAAACCACTTTTGCCCCATATAAGTAAAATAATGGTCTCATAAGCATTTTCGATTGTAAAATTGTGTTCACTTGTTTTAGTTTGCAAACATATGCAATTTTCTTAGCATTCCCAGCTTTGTATGCAGTTTTAATGTGAAAGATACATCTTGAATGCAGTCAAGACAAATTATTTTGCCTCATAACTTTTGTCAAACCCCCTGGTTCCAGTCAATTGGATTATAGGCTATAGGCTACTTTCGTTTACAATGACGTTATCTTATGAACACAAATAGCTTAACCTATAGGCCTACATAAAAACAATAGCCTAAAACCATGTTTATTTACAATGTATTTTCTTTCATTGATAGCATGCCAATAGGGTGAGGAAAACGACGCGCGGTCTCTTTAGCCCTGAGACCATCAGGCAGGCAGCTCAGGAGGTCATTATGTTGGTTATTATATTATGTCTAATAATACATTCGTTGAAAGTACACAGGCTGATCTACTATACGGAATTGGACCGAGGAGTGTTCTCATATGGAACTAGGCTGCGCGCCCGCCCGCGACAAGAGCTGAATTGTAGTCAGCTTTCCCCGCTGCGCGCAGGACGCGTGCGTCCCCCGCTCCGAGCGAGAACCATGGATGTATTAATAGAACTGGATACAGCCACTCCATTCACTGACCGCTATCAACAATGAAGCCCTATTGAACCGCGCCATCTTGGCAAATTTGTAGTCATTTGACCATTTCCGGTGACTTTTGTACTTGCGCAGTTGTGCTTTTCTGGCCTTCCGGTGACTTTTGTACTTGCGCAGTTGTACTTCTGTCCTACGCGCGTCCACGGTCAACGTTGGCACCGCTTCTAGCTATCGAATGGCCGACTGGTGTAAGATGGATAGCCTAACGTTAGAGAGATAAATGTAGGCTATGGTTATGTTAATAAAGCTAACAATGATGTTGTAACATGCATGCAGCACTGCCGATCTGAATGATTGATTCATTATTACCATGGATCGTTATTGGGATTGATCAAGGGCGAATGTGAAATAGCAGCCACGAACTCAGCGGGTTATCCGAGATGCGGTAGCAGCGGCCAAAGCTCCTGCTGGCGGGGAGTGAAGCTCTTCAACTCGCCTGTCACTGGCTCCCTGGAGGAATTTAGCCTGGCTGCAATAACGTTATCGCGAACGGAATGAATACCATCTACTAGCAAACAAAACATGATCAGTTATATTTAACCTGTTAAAACTAAGATGCCTGGATGAAAAAATAATTTCTCCAATGGATATATTTTACAAAAACAGGTTAATATACAAGCCGGTTTTCATTGCTAAATCAAAGCGGGGAGAGCCGGGAACGTGCGTGGACGCGCGTCGGACAGAAAAGCACAACTGCGCAAGTACAAAAGTCACCGGAAATAGCAAAATGACTACAAATCTAGCCAAGATGGCGCGGTTCAATAGGCCTTCACTTTAGATTTCAGATCCTGGGGGCTTGGCGAGAACGCAGGCGGAATGTCGCTCCCCGTCTGAAACGGCCTTGACTCCTGGAATTCCAAGGTCTTTCATATTCAAATTCTCTTGATGGTCTGGGGATGCGAGACGTGTTAAGGGAGTGCATCAGTCGTGATCCTTGACAGTAGGCTACCAGCCTGCGCTGCGCTCAGCACAAAGTTGGATGAATGGATGGACTTTTTGGAATCCTGGAAAATGTTTATTGCGCTCTAAAATCATGAAAGCATAAATGTAAAAATGCAGCAACAGAAGTAGTCTAGATGAGATGGTGGTTTAAATGAATGGCAACACATAAATTGAGACATAAATTGAGACTGGTGATAATGCTGATAATCTACAGTAGGGCCTACCTCTGGCTGAGTTCATGGTTACAGCCATTCATCTCTTACACATGGGCCTATACAATACTTGCACAATCTACTTTGGACGTTAATCCATCCATCTATCAATCAAACTAGCGAATTCAATGGCCGGTCATGGCAAAGCACCCGCTAACGCAGGCTACCCCCCTCCCACGATCCAGGGCTAGGAAACCGGTTCATCCAGTTTATTTGAATATAAAAGAATTTGGGGGGGGGGGGGGGGGGGGGGTTACAATAGTCTAGTCCAGGTTCGCTGGAGGACCTGTATTTTCAGTGTTTGCTGGTAGCGGACTGCATCGATCAATGCAATGACTCTCTCAGTTTTACCCTTTTCATCAATAAAACATCATTTTTACAACCATGTCTCATTGATTGGGAAGGCATTTAGAGCTGCCGGTCTATTAGCCTACATTCGGACTCAGAGGATGACATAACTGTTTATTGAGAAACAATTGGCTATATAAAGAAATACCACAATGCATGTAGTCTAGATATATTACATTATGGTTAGACACTTTATGGTAGACTGCCCTCTCGCTCGCTAAGCAGGCTACATTGTGGCTGTTTTGTTCATCGCAGAAGCCTATAGCCTATAGGCTACACATTAGAAAAATGTTTTTTTTTATATAGACCTAGAAGGAATCAGAATATGTGGAAATTTAATTTTAGCCTATTTTAATACAATTCAAATTCTGCTTAGAGGGAATTATTTTCAACGGACATTATGACCTGAGCATAATTAATAATTATCTAAGTTAATATAGGCCTATGAGAACGCAACGCTTTTTACGATAGGCTAGGCCTATGCGTCTTGTGATTGTTCTGTAGCCTAGGCTACAACTTAAGGCTTGCCCTATTGAATTCATTTTATAGCCTACTAGGCTACTCATTATTATCGAATTATCTAGTTGATATATGAATAAAACAATAAGCCGTTTTAATGGCTATGGGCTACTAGTTGTAGCTATACACGAGTTGATGCGCTCTGCTCTTACGCACGGTTGAGGCGGCAGCTCAAATACACTTCGCACATATCCTCTGCTATAGCCTCTCACAGACAGCTAGGTGCACTTCATGCATTGGTAGACAGTTCTGTTCTTGCTGCAGCTTGTGTTCACCATGCAAGTATTTTTTGGGGGGTATTCTTCTGTGGACATTGCGAGGGGCGCCGCAGGAGCGCGCAGCTCTTCAGCCAAGCCGCGAAACTGCGCATTCCCTATAGCCGTTCATTGAACAGCTGGCGGCCGGTATGAATAAATAAAAACATACACGATATTTTGTTATTTGAATGATCTTGAATATATATATATATTCAAGATCATTCAAATAACAAAATATCGTGTATGTTTTTTTCATTTATAATTTAACAATAGGGGGTGCAACAGAACACAATTTTAGGGAAAGTCATTGACAGGCGGACTTCAATGTTTTATTAAAATATAGTTATGTGCAAATGAAAACCCACAATCGTCCTATGGACCTTACCCCGATTTTGGAAATCAGATAAAGGCATTCACAAGACCATTTCAATAATCGCATTATTACAATTATCGGTTGATGTCTCACTGTCAAACCTGCCGCTACAAGATAGTTAATGTCCGGATATGATTGGCAATGAGTGATCTTTACTCATGGCGACTATTTCAATTTTGTATAGATCCACACCTCCGATCAAGCTTATTTTTTCTTTGTATCGTGCTGAAGCCATATAGCCTACTGCGCTCAGACTTGGCTACATTAGCTGGTGCCCCGTCTTCAAATTTACTTCCGGGGTTTACGAGTAGCCTACCAGTTGAATGCGTTCCAGAAACAAAACGCAAAACCCCCACGTTCACCACATCTTTACTAACAAATATATTTACAATACTGTTATTTTGCGCATTTGACTTAACAGACACCACGTCTTGACCCGACGTCAGTTACCGAGATAGATAGGCTACTGTAGGCCTAAATATAGGTGTTTGTAATAATTAAATTACATCGAGATGGAGAAAACATGGGTTTGAGAACAAGGTAATAATAACAATTAAACGTTATTTGTATAGCCCCTTTCATACAGATAAATTCAGCTCAAAGTGCTTTACAACAGAGCATTTAAATTAAAGAATGTGAAATTTAATGATGCTTCATTCGTAGACTATAGGAGAAAAACACTGAGCCCAGCCTACTAAATCTACTCAAAGACGCCACCTGGCGGTGGTGCATCACTAAAACGAAATAACACCCGTCTGAAATCCCACGAGATTTCCAACGGGATTTCCCTGCCGAATACCGCGACGTGAAATGCTGCAGCATGTGACATTTCTAACTTCCCACATCTGTACATTTCAACCAGAAAGGGTTATTCGGCTACGCCTCGATATCCTGTCCATGAAAATCACAAACAGGATTGGTGACAAAGCGCAGCCCTGGTGGAGGCCAACCCCCACCAGAAAGGAAGACGACTTACTGCCGAGGACCCGGACACAGCTCTCGCTCTGGGTGTACAGGGATTGGATGGCCCTAAGTAGGGACCCCCTCACCCCATACTCCCGCATATCCCTCCACAAGACCTCTCGAGGGACCCGGTCGTAAGCCTTCTCCAAGTCCACAAAACACATGTAGACAGGTTGGGCAAACTCCCAAGCCCCCTCCAAGATCCTCGCGAGAGTGAAGAGCTGGTCGGTGGTTCCACGACCAGGACGAAATCTGCATTGTTCCTCTTCGATCTGAGGTTCGACTATCGGCCGGACCCTCCTTCCAGCACCTTGGAGTAAACTTTCCCTGGGAGGCTGAGTAATGTGATGCCTCTATAATTGGCACACACCCTCTGGTCCCCTTTTTTGAATATTGGGACCACCACCCCAGTCTGCCACTCCTTTGGCACTGACCCAGACTTCCATGCAATGTTATAGAGGCATGTCAACCAAGACAGCCCCTCAACGCCCAGCACCTTCAGCATTTCTGGACGGATCTCATCAGTCCCTGGGGCTCTGCCACTGTGGAGTTGTTTGACTACCTCAGTGACCTCCTCCAAGGAAATTGACGACCCCCCAGCATCTTCCGCCTCTGCCTCGATCGTAGAGGGTGGATTAGTCGGGTTCAGGAGTTCCTCAAAGTGCTCCTTCCAACGCTCAACAACCTCCTCAGTTTAGGTCAGCAGTGTCCCCTCCTTGCTGTATACAGCTTGGATGGTCCCCCGCTTTCCCTTCCTGAGGTGTCTGATGGTCTTCCAGAAACACTTTGGTGCCGACCGAAAGTCCTTCTCCATGGTTTCTCCGAACTCCTCCCACACCCGCTGCTTTGCCTTGGTCACGGCCGAAGCCGCAGCCCTCCGGGCAAGTCGATACCCTGCAACTGCTTCTGGGGTCTCCCGGACTAACATATCCCGGAAGGCCTCCTTCTTCAGTCGGACGGCTTCCCTGACCACCGCGGTGTCCGAGGGTTACCGCACCTTGAGGTACCTATGGCCCTCAGGCCACAGCTCCCAGCCGCAGCTTCAGCAATGGAGGCTTTGAACACCGACCACTCATGCTCGATATCGCCAACCTCCACAGGGATGCCTGAGAAACTCCGCCGGAGGTGGCAATTGAAATCTCTCCGGACAGGCTCTTCCTCCAGACGTTCCCAGTTCACCCTCACTACACGCTTGGGTTTTCCAGGTCTGTCCAGAAGAATAGATAATTTTCAAAGAATAGAAAAGGAATCAGAGTAGTGCAGGCGCGCCGCTCCTGAACCGAACCGAATCGAGACGTCCGTACCGAGGTAGGTACCGAACCGTGATGTTTTCGTACCGTTACACCCCTAATGGAAACAATTCCTGTGTTAGAGACCGCTTTTGCAAAACGTATTTCAGAATAAATCTATTGTCTCTGTTTGAAACCAGCTTGAATCGACCACTCGCGTGCTCTTTTGAAATCTACCTTAAACTAAATACTTTCATATGCTTTTCATATGCAAGGAATTGGCAAATCTTTACTTTGGGGTAAATATTGATCTTTGTATTCATAAACTGCCTCCTCTTAATTGACTTTTAGCTATTTTTGTGATACAGTTTGACATAGTTTGCTAGTGCTACCTCGCTAATGTTGGATAATGCTAGCTGTTTAGCTAGTGAACATTCTCGGTTAGTAACCGAATTAATGTAACGGCAATTTAGATTATGTTTTATTCCATAATGTGTTTAGTGACTGCATTCATGTATATCATTTGTCCTGGTATGCAGTGTGATTTCTGTAAAGTTTTGTCTGCTGATAATACGCTTTTAGCTGTCGAGAAATATGCTAGCAACATTCCATGGCTAAGTTACATTCTTCCTGTTGTGTTTGCGTTGCATGGGAATGTGAATATATTTCATTTCCTCATAAATGCAGATTATCTTCAATTGCAGATGCCACATTTTGTTTGTCTTTCATCCATGTACGTTGATGTATGTGATATACAGGTGTGGGAAGTTAGAAATGTCACATGCTGCAGCATTTCACCTGCGGTATTTGGCAGGGAAATCCCGTTGGAAATCTCGTGGGATTTCAGACGGGTGTTATTTCGTTTTAGTGATGCACCACCGCCAGGTGGCGTCTTTGAGTAGATTTAGCAGGCTGGGCTCAGTGTTTTTCTCCTATAGTCTACGAATGAAGCATCATTAAGTTTCACAGTCTTTAATTTAAATGCTCTGTTGTAAAGCACTTTGAGCTGAATTTATCTGTATGAAAGGTGCTAAACAAATAACGTTTAATTGTTATTATTACCTTGTTCTCAAACACATGTTTTCTCCGTCTGGATGTAATTTAATTATAACGAACACCTATATCTAGGCCTACAGTAGCCTATCTATCTCGGTAACTGACGTCGGGTCAAGACGTGGTGGCTGTTATGTCAAATGCGCAAAATAACAGTATTGTAAATATATTTGTTAGTAAAGATGTGGTGAACGTAGGGGTTTTGCGTTTTGTTTCTGGAACGCATTCAACTGGTAGGCTACTCGTAAACCCCGGAAGTAAATTTGAAGACGGGGCACCAGCTGTAGCCAAGTCTGAGCGCAGTAGGCTATATGGCTTCAGCACGATACAAAGAAAAAATAAGCTTGATCAACTTGTGGATCCATACAAAATTGACATAGTCGCCATGAGTAAAGATCACTCATTGCCAATCATATCCGGACATTAACTATCTTGTGCATAGATAGCGGCAGGTTTGACAGTGAGTGCGTTCACATGCACAATATACACAATATTTTGTTATTTGAATGATCTTGAATATATATATATTCAAGATCATTCAAATAAGAAAATATCGTGTATGTTTTTATTTATTTATACCGGCCGCCAGCCGTTCCATGAACGGCTATAGGGAATGCGCAGTTTTGCGCTGGCTACAGCCTGTTATATGCACAGTTTCGCGCTACGTAGGCTATTATAAATAAGTATTATTCATTGGGGGAGCTTGGACTCGCTGGGGACTGGTGGAGAGACGCAGAGCCTCCCCAGACGCGACATCTCCAGTTGGCTGAAGAGCTGCGCGCTCTGGCGTCCAAGCCACCGGCGGCGCCCCTCGCAGTGTCCACAGAAGAATACCCCCACCAAAATACCTGCATGGTGAAGACAAGCTGCAGCAAGAACAGAACTGTCTACCAATGCATGAAGTGCACCTAGCTGTCTGTGAGAGGCTATAGCAGAGGATATGTGCGAAGTGTATTTGAGCTGCCGCCTCAACCGTGCGTAAGAGCAGAGCGCATCAACTCGTGTATAGCTACAACTAGTAGCCCATAGCCATTAAAACGGCTTATTGTTTTATTCATATATCAACTAGATAATTCGATAATAATGAGTAGCCTAGGCTATAAAAGGAATTCAATAGGGCCAAGCCTTAAGTTGTAGCCTAGGCTACAGTACAATCACAAGATGCATAGGCCTAGCCTATCGTAAAAAGCGTTGCGTTCTCATAGGCCTATATTAACTTAGATAATTATTAATTATGCTCAGGTCATAATGTCCGTTGAAAATAATTCCCTCTAAGCAGAATTTGAATTGTATTAAAATAGGCTAAAATTAAATTTCCACATATTCTGATTCCTTCTAGGCCTATATAAAAAAAAACATTTTTTTAATGTGTAGCCTAGGCTAAAGGCTTCTGCGATGAACAAAACAGCCACAATGTAGCCTGCTTAGCAAACGAGAGGGCAGTCTACCATAAAGTGTAGGCTATAGCCTAACCATAATGTCATATATCTAGACTACATGCATTGTGGTATTTCTTTATATAGCCCAGCCTGCAATTGTTTCTCAATAAACAGTTATGTCATCCTCTGAGTCCGAATGTAGGCTAATAGACCGGCAGCTCTAAATGCCTTCCCAATCAATGAGACATGGTTGTAAAAATGATGTTTTATTGATGAAAAGGGTAAAACTGAAAAACATGGAGAGTCATTGCATTGATCGATGCAGTCCGTTCAAATAGGCATCAAAAGATAAAGTAGGCCCATTTAAAATGACCAATTACATCTTCAAATCCCTTCTAATCTTGGCCTTTGATAGGGTTTTTTGCCGCCCTACTGCCAATTATATCCGAACATTAACTATCTTGTGCATACAGAGCACAAACAATGAAACAATAGAAACGAATAGATTTCCTCCCTGTCTGTCTGTGCACATGGCATTCGCTACCAGCAAACACTGAAAATACAGGTCCTCAATTTATTTAGATTAGACTAGCCTATCCAACTGGACCACTCCAATGAATGTTGAACGTAGCCTACTTTTATTCTTTAGGTTTTACAGAATCGGCCTACAATGTCCACACATGCATGCGCCATCTGACTAGCTCGTCACTCGCCAGCGAACCTGGACTAGACTATTGTAACCCCCCCCCCCCAATTCTTTTATATTCAAATAAACTGGATGAACCGGTTTCCTAGCCCTGGATCGTGGGGAGGGGGGGTGTAGCACCCGATAATGTAATAATCAACCGATAATGTAATAACGCCTGATAATGTAATAAAAGTTTGACTTAAGTCAATCGAAAATGTAATAAAACCTGATAATGTAATAACTTAACCAATAATGTAATAAAATGTCCTGACTGATAATGTAATACCATTTTTCTGATAATGTAATACCTTATTACATTATTGGTCAAGTTATTACATTATCAGGTGGGTCTTTTTTTTCAAAACTGGTAATGTAATACTTTACTGATAATGTAATAATTTAAAAAGTGAATGAATAATACTGTTAGGGTACTTTGTGGTATACTTTGGCGTACGCTGTGGTACTTGTGGTATACTTTGGTGTGTCTCATGATACTTTGCAGTATACTTTGGGGTGCTTTGAGGTACTTTGTGGTATACTTTGGGGTACTCTGTGGTATACTTTTCAGTACTTTGCAGTACTTTGTGGTATACTTTGGGGTACACAGCAATACTTTGCAGTACTCTGCAGTATACTTTGGGGTACTTTGAGGTACTCTGCGGGAATACTTTGAGGTACTTTGTGGTGTGCTTTGGAGTACTTTGCGGTACTTAGTGGTATACTTTGGGGTACTTTGTAGTACTTTGCAGTACTTTGCAGTACTTTGTGGTATACTTTGGGGTACACAGCAATACTTTGCAGTACTCTGCAGTATACTTTGGGGTACTTTGAGGTACTTTGCGGTACTCTGCGGAATACTTTGAGGTACTTTGTGGTGTGCTTTGGAGTACTTTGCGGTACTTAGTGGTATACTTTGGGGTACTTTGTAGTACTTTGCAGTACTTTGTGGTATACTTTGGGGTACACAGCAATACTTTGCAGTACTCTGCAGTATACTTTGGGGTACTTTGAGGTACTTTGCGGTACTCTGCGGAATACTTTGAGGTACTTTGTGGTGTGCTTTGGAGTACTTTGCGGTACTAAGTGGTATACTTTGGGGTACTTTGTAGTACTTTGCAGTACTTTGTGGTATACTTTGGGGTACACAGCAATACTTTTCAGTACTCTGCAGTATACTTCGGGGTACTTTGAGGTACTTTGTGGTACTCTGCAGAATACTTTGAGGTACTTTGTGGTGTGCTTTGGAGTACTTTGTGGTACTTGTGGTATACGTTGGGGTACTCTGTGGTATACTTTGCAGTACTTTGCAGTATACTTTGGGGTACTTTGAGGTACTTTGATATTTTGCAGTAGTTTGCAGTAAACGTTGGGGTACTTTGCAGTACTTTGCGGTACTTTGCGGAATACTTTGAGGTACTTTGTGGTCTGCTTTGGAGTACTTTGCGGTACTCTGCAGTACTTTGCAGTAAGCTTTGGGTACTTTGCGTTATACTTTGGAGTACTTTGAAGTACTTTGTGGTATACATTGAGGTACTTACCTATACTTTGCAGTAATGTGTGGTAATTTGTGGTATACAGAGGTACTTTTCAGTATGCTTTGGGGTACTTTGTGGTACTTTGCTGTATACTTTGGGGTACTTTGCTGTATACTTTGGAGTACTTTGCGCTATACTTTGGAGTACTTTGTGGTATACTTTGGAGTACTTTGAGATACTTAGTGATTAGTAGGGCCCTTCAAAAAGGGGTTCAGTATTTTATCTTAGCCTATATAGTAGGAGACAGGAACTGATTTAATTCTATGAATTGAAAGCAAAGTGTATGAGGCAAATTATGTGAGGCTGCTGTCCATCGACTATATTTCAGATTGCAATACCATAACTCCCCATACTCATCTCCAAACGCAGGATGGAGATTGGAGATTAAACCCTTCCTGCACAGGTGGATCCTCAACTTCCTGACGGGCAGACCTCAGGGGGCGAGAGTGGGCATCATCTTCTCTCACCCTAAACACTGGAGAAAGTCACCCTCTCACCTTCAACACTGGGCTGTTTCATATCCTCTGTACAAACACGACTGCATAGTTACCTACAATTCCAGCTCAATTATCAATTCACTGATGACACAGCTGCGGTAGGCCTGATCTCCAACAATAATGAGAAGGCCTACTTGGAGGAGGTGGCATGCCAAACTAAATGTTGTCAGGACAACAACCTCCACCTGAATGTCAGTAAGATAATGGAGATGCTAGTGGACTACAGCAGGAAGCAGGAAGATGAAAGTGATTCTAGTGGACTAGCAGGAAGCAGGAGCGGCCAATTGCCTGAACAACAGTAGGACCCCTGTGGAGACAGTGTATTTACAAGTACAGTATATTGATGTACAGATCACCAGACATGGACAACAAACATTCCTGTATATGCATGATTGAGAGGGTGTCTGACTGAGAACATCAACACTACCAACATGCTATGGAAGCAACACCATGCAGGACAAGTCACTGTAGAGAGTGTTTGGTCAGCAGAACATATCTCCCACACCTCCAGGACATCGACACACGGGGCTGCAGGACCAAGGTCAGGAGAATGTTGAAACATCCCAGCCACCCGGACAACAGCCTCTTCTCTCTGCTCAGGTACTGCCTACTGAAGAAGATCAACTCACAGAGGCTCAGAAGAAGCTTCTACCTTCAGACCATCCACATCCGGAATGAGTTCACTCTGCTCATCTCTGTCCTTAACTCAGTACTATACTCTGCACAACAGCACTGTATATTTATACCTGCTAGATTATAAAAATCTACATTCTGTAAATAAACGTGAATATACATACATTTATTCTCTCTAGATCCATATGTATACTTCTCTATTTAGGTGAACTGTCCAATTTAATATGTCATCTCAGCTCATTTTATTTCATTCCATTAATAAATATTTTATATTTTGGACTTGGTTTACATATTTATATGTTTGGTGTGTATAGTACGTTTCTCCTTTTTACTTTGCCTAGTGTACATATTTAGCAGCTAGTGGAAACATCACTGCTCATTGTCAGGGTATGTTGCATGTTACCGATAAAACTTTGACTTGAATATGCTATGTTTACTCCTTCACCCTCTAAGTTCCCTAGATCATACAACATATTTTTATGCAATATTCGATGCATACTCTCTACTTTTCTTTGACTTTGTGGATGATAAGGGGAAATTTCATTGATCTTTACTTTAAGCTACTGCATGAGTTCCCTCAGCACCTTGGTCATTTTGGATTACTGTATGAGGACCATGTTTAATATAAATGTGGTTGTTTGTTTGGCTATTTCATTGCTACCTTTCCCTGTCAGCTGCTTAAGCCAGAAATATCTACTGAAGATGTCTGGCACCATTGGAATATATCTTTATGTGGCTTTGCCATACCATACTTTCAATCTATTCATATCTACAAGATCAATCTGGTGTCTGGTCTGGACATCCTTGATTAGCTTCAGGATGGGCTTGTCCACAAATCTGGCCTGAAGGTGCTGGTACTGTCTGGATTTATAGAGTAGGCCTACCTTAAATTCTGTCCTCACTAATTCTGTCCTCATTAATGTAATGCCTGTGTAGGCTAGTGTAATTATGATTTTTAAAACATCTATGGCTATCCGAAAAACTGGAATAACATGATATAAAGTTTGGATAAACAAACGGGCAATGTGGCACTGAATGTCAGTTATTGTGTGCACCTCATTGGTTTTCCCCATAAACACATCTTCAGACCTCACTTCCATCCATTTGTCTCATGTGCTCTGGAGAGGTAGGTGACGTGAGGATAAAGGGTAGTTCATGCTAATAAGAAGTTGGTATGGTATTGCAATCTGAAATCTAGTCAATGGATAGCAGCTCTTAACTATAGTTGATGAACAGCAGCCTCACATAATTTGCCTCATACACTTTGCTTTCAATTCATATTATTAAATCTATGTCTTAAATTAAATCCTGTCTCTTACTATATAGGTTAAGATAAAATACTGAACCCCTTTTTGAAGGGCCCTACTAATCACCAAGTACCTCAAAGTACTCCAAAGTATACCACAAAGTACCTCAAAGTACTCCAAAGTATACCACAAAGTACCGCAAAGTACTCCAAAGTAAAGCGCAAAGTACTGCAAAATATTGCAAAATAGCAAAGTACCCCGAAGTATACAGCAAAGTACCCCAAAGTATACAGCAAAGTAGTACCTCAATGTATACCACAAAGTACCCCAAAGTATACTGCAAAGTACCCAAAGTTTACTGCAAAGTACTGCAAAGTACTACAAAGTACCCCAAAGTATACCACTAAGTACCGCAAAGTACTCCAAAGCACACCACAAAGTACCTCAAAGTATTCTGCAGAGTACCGCAAAGTACCTCAAAGTACCCCAAAGTATACTGCAGAGTACTGCAAAGTATTGCTGTGTACCCCAAGTATACCACAAAGTACTGCAAAGTACTACAAAGTACCCCAAAGTATACCACTTAGTACCGCAAAGTACTCCAAAGCACACCACAAAGTACCTCAAAGTATTCCGCAGAGTACCGCAAAGTACCTCAAAGTACCCCAAAGTATACCACAAAGTACTGCAAAGTACTGCAAAGTACTACAAAGTACCCCAAAGTATACCACTAAGTACCGCAAAGCACTCCAAAGCACACCACAAAGTACCTCAAAGTATTCCGCAGAGTACCTCAAAGTACCCCAAAGTATACTGCAGAGTACTGCAAAGTATTGCTGTGTACCCCAAAGTATACCACAAAGTACTGCAAAGTACTGAAAAGTATACCACAGAGTACCCCAAAGTATACCACAAAGTACCTCAAAGCACCCCAAAGTATACTGCAATGTATCATGAGACACACCAAAGTATACCACAAGTACCACAAAGTACGCTAAAGTATACCACAAAGTACCCTAACAGTATTATTCATTCACTTTTTAAATTATTACATTATCAGTCAAGTATTACATTACCAGTTTTGAAAAAAAAAGACCCACCTGATAATGTAATAACTTGACCAATAATGTAATAAGGTATTACATTATCAGAAAAATGGTATTACATTATCAGTCAGGACATTTTATTACATTATTGGTTAAGTTATTACATTATCAGGTTTTATTACATTTTCGATGGACTTAAGTCAAACTTTTATTACATTATCAGGCGTTATTACATTATCGGTTGATTATTACATTATCGGGTGCTACAGGGGGGTAGCCTGCGTTAGCGGGTGCTTTGCCATGACCGGCCATTGAATTCGCTAGTTTGATTGATGGATGGATTTAACGTCCAAAGTAGATTGTGCAAGTATTGTATAGGCCCATGTGTAAGAGATGAATGGCTGTAACCATGAACTCAGCCAGAGGTAGGCCCTACTGTAGATTATCAGCATTATCACCAGTCTCAATTTATGTCTCAATTTATGTGTTGCCATTCATTTAAACCACCATCTCATCTAGACTACTTCTGTTGCTGCATTTTTACATTTATGCTTTCATGATTTTAGAGCGCAATAAACATTTTCCAGGATTCCAATAAGTCCATCCATTCATCCAACTTTGTGCTGAGCGCAGCGCAGGCTGGTAGCCTGCTGTCAAGGCTCACGACTGATGCACTCCCTTAACACGTCTCGCAACTTCCCAGACCATCAAGAGAATTTCAATATGAAAGACCTTGGGATTCCAGGAGTCAAGGCCGTTTCAGACGGGGAGCGACATTCCGCCTGCGTTCTCGCTCGGATCAGCGGGGGACGCACGCGTCCTGCGCGCAGCGGGGAAAGCTGACTACAATTCAGCTCTTGTCGCGGGCGGGCGTGTGCAGCCTAGTTCCATATGAGAACACTCCTCGGTCCAATTCCGTATAGTAAATCAGCCTGTGTACTTTCAACGAATGTATTATTAGACATAATATCATTATAATATATATAGCCTTCAACGACCTCCTGAACTGCCTGCCTGATGGTCTCAGGGCTAAAGAGACCGCGCGTCGTTTTCCTCACCCTAACTATTGGCATGCTATCAATGAAAGAAAATACATTGTAAATAAACATGGTTTTAGGCTATTGTTTTTATGTAGGCCTAAAGGTTAAGCTATTTGTGTTCATAAGGTAACGTCATTGTAAACGAAAGTAGCCTATAGCCTTTAATCCAATTAACTGGAACCAGGGGGTTTGACAAAAGTTAAGAGGCAAAATAATTTGTCTTGACTGCATTCAAGATGTATCTTTCACAATAAAACTACATACAAAGCTGGGAATGCTAAGAAAATTGCATATGTTTGCAAACTAAAACAAGTGAACACAATTTTACAATCGAAAAATGCTTATGAGACCATTATTTTACTTATATGGGGCAAAAGTGGTTTCTCTTCCTGCTTCTGCCTAAGCCCTCCACAATACCACAACACAACGGTGTCATGTTTTACCGAAGGAGAAGTGAAGAAGACGGTAGCTAGCAGTAGCTAAAGCAGTTAGCTAATGTTAAGATCATTCCTCTAGCTGCTTTGCTGCTAATGCGAGTTCGTCTCCATTCCTGCCCGAGAAACAGAAGTTGAACTAATAGCATCAAAATAGCTACAAGAATCATCGTTGTAAAGTTAGCTATCTGCTTTTTAGCCACCGACAGCTACCGTTAATATTATGGAAGCTGCTGTCGTGAGCTAACTTGCTATCACGGTCTTATCGTGCAGCTTCACAGGCTGCTATTAGCAGACAGCACTAAAGTTGACAAAATCACACTTGCACATCATTAGAATTCCAACCATTTTTATGGGATTTATCATTCAACTCAAGATGGAACCTGAATACTACCTGATATTTCAACCTGCTGCCATCAGTGATTGGCGCGTCTGCTTGTTTGAGTCATGAATATCTTACGCAGTTACATTCCATGTAGTGTCCCAAAACTGTTAAATCATTCCCCATGTAGTTCACTATGAGTCACACTCAATACATCCATGGTAATAGGGAGGGAGTGAGTGAACCATTTCAAACACATCTCTGGTCATCTCCGTTAGCCATCTTACTCGTCCTGATGCCATGTTCCATATGAGAACACTCAGCCTAATGTATTAAACTTCTACTTGTCCCGACAGTTAACAGATATAGACCCGGCGACAGTTACAGAGATAGAAACTATAAATAGATAGGCTTTGTTCGTAATAATTAAATTACAACCAGACAGAGAACAATTATGTTCCCACATCTGTATTGTAGTATTTGAAGTAGATTTCGTAAATACATTCTAACAGGCACATAATAAATAAATAATAATCAATAATCAAACGATAAATAAATATATAATTGTATACATTTACTTCAAATTGTTTGTATTTATTTACACATTACTGCATGCATTTATTCATTCATTTATTTATTTTTGTGCATATTTTTTCATTCATTTATTTATTGGTGATTTGTTGAGTCATTTATTTATGTATTTATTTTTAATTTTGACAGGTTTGGTCCTCTATATTTCCTACATTAAATGCAATTATTGTTAGTCTCTTTGGATAAAAGCGTCTGCTAAATGACTGTAAATATTTTTTTCATGTTCTTCGTCCTTTGTCAAGGACATTTTTTGCCCTGGGGTAGGTGGTCATTCTAGGCCACACCCAGGAGCGTGTGCACACACACACACACACACACACCATTATAGTTCCTTGGTCCTCTTTCACTGATACGGATTACTTTCTGGCCCCTGTTCTGCGCTGTTATATCCCCCTTATCTGTTAGAGCCTGTCTGGATGGGAACTGAGGCCACATAACATGCATAATTGTGTGTTTGCTGTTTTGCATAATTGTGTGTTGGCTCCATATTTGGTCAAAGAAATAAAAAATAAATTTACACACACATGTCACATGGTGTTTTTTGGCCCAGTAGAAACTGTTAGTGTTAATATGACTATGTGTGTGTGTGTGATGTGCTGCTGGTTGGCTGTAATCCTATAGCCATAATTACTTTTACAGTTATTCTGGCTATAGGCGACTTTTCAGTTGAAAAGTCGTTTAAAATACGGCTTATGGTAACCGGTGAAATTACATGCAAAACTGGCTCAAAAGTGCAAGGTGAAACAACGTCTATTTTTAAACGTTTATCAAACTTCACATTTAGACTACATTTCACCAATATTACACCGGTGAAATATGGTCTAAATGTGAACATTTAATCAACGTCTAAAAATAGACGCTGACCAATACCAGTGCAGTAGCCTAGTAGCCTAGTTTTGACAATTCCCAGCTGTAAACGTCAGTGGCAGTCTTTTGTATAATAATTAATTGCACTACTGCTGAGTGTAGAAGGTGCTTCAGTCTTATGAACAATGTATGCTTGGACAAGAGATCTTCACTGTTGTCCAAATTAATGTATCCCAGTGAGCACAAGACTTGTTTTCAATATTGATTTCGGTTAAATCTTGATGATATTCAGTCTGAACGTCTAAGCCTTGTTCATATTTTCAACCATCTAAAATGCGGTTACAACATCAACGTGTCACAAAACACACATTTTGATGATTTGTTCAGTTGTAGCCGAGAGACTATATTGATTAGTGTGAAGGTTTTTCTCCAAAATCATATTGCACTGGTATTGGTCGGCGAAATGTGGTCTACACGCATAAGTAATTTCAATATGTCTGTGTGGGACTATAGTCAAGTTAGGGACATTCTGAGGCACCCCCCATCAACTTGTTTTGTTTTTGCATTGTTTATGTACTGCGATACTGTATTGTTTTATTCACTTGCAATTGAGATATTCATGTGCCTTCATCACTTGTGATTTCAATAGATTCATTATGGCTAGAACGAGTTATGCTCCCAAGGGCACAGTAGAGGGCAGCAGTGGGCCTTGGGTACAGGTCAGGACGTCAGTGCGCGCGGACGTTCATTTCTCCCAGAGGCAGCGTAGAGAATGCGAGACTGCTGCGTGAATGATGTGTGCCACGTTTTGTATTTTGCAGGTGAGATAATGTGACAAAATGTATGCAACGCCACTGTATGATGAATATGTAATGTATGGAGGATCTGCAATGTAGACGTTCGTTATGTTGTAATCTACCGGAGTTTTGCTAGTTGCATAAAAGTATGGAGCTCCGGAGTTTTGCTAGTTGCATAAAAGTATGGAGCTCCGCCTAGCAATACAGATTAGCCATGTAACGTTAGCTAGCTGAGTGGTTAATGTCACGTTAGCCAGTAATGGATCAATGATGAATGTGTGTAGAATGTTATCAGTGTGTGTAGAGAATCCCTTTGATTATTTAGCGGATACTGTGAATGCCGTGCTCTAGATGTAACATTATATTGTTTAGTGAACATTCTAGGTTGGGTATGTTCAGCAATATTTCTGTATCGCGCACGAGCGGACGTTCAGTTCTCCCAGAGGCAGCGTAGAGAATGCGAGACTGCTGCGTGAATGATGTGTGCTACGTTTTGTATTTTGCAGTACTCTGCCGAGATAAAGAAGACATAAAAATCCATGCATGCCTGGAACTCCATTCTTAAATGTCCAAGTGTGCAACAAATATTGGTGACAGCGGTGGGATTGATTGACGGCCTGTGATTGACAACGTGCTCCGGTGGTGTTTCTACAGTACAGTGACAAAATGGAGCTGGAGGAGTTGGCAGACGCGGTGTCACAGAAGCTCTGGCTTTTGCAACTGGCTCAGCTCAGAGAGGTATGTGCTGAAGCTAAAATCCGAAGTGAAAATGTCATGACCAGGCGAATGTTAATCAAAAAAATAACAGAATCAGTGGACGATGTGATTAATGATGAAGAAGAGGATGTTGCGAAAGTTTATCTAAAGAGAATATTTGAATCAGCTGAGAAGTGAATAGATAACGTGGAAACCACGGAAAGTGAGGAAAGAACAGAGAACGTAGCACAAAGCAGTCCAGAAACATCTGGGGAGGTGAGTTTAGCTGACCAGTATGCACAGCTCCAGCTACACAGCCAAGCTCTGCAGGAGGAAGTAAGAAGGCTGAGTGAAAGAGTGAACAGTGCAGCTTCAAGTCAGGTGTCAGCTCCTCAAAATGTACTGGCTGCAGCCGCAAACAAGCTCCCAGAAGTGACAATAAGGAGGGAATTCAAGATAACAGGTCAGATCGGAGAAAAGGGACAGAAGGACAAACTGTCATACACCAATTTGATGCATCAGATAGACAGAGGCCTGAGTAAAGGACTCAGTGAGGCTGAAGTTACAGAGGCCGTAATCAAGTCAATCAGTCCAGGTTTGAGTATCCGTGATATGCTAGAGATAAAAAGAGACCTTACGCTCCCCCAGTTGAAGACAATACTGAGGGGACACTTCAAAGAGGACAGTTCGACAGATCTCTACCACAGACTAATAAACTTAGCACAGGACGCTAAAGAGTCCCCCCAGAACTTCCTCTTCAGAGCAATAGAGTTAAAGGAGAGGCTGATAGCTGCTTCTAAAGAAGTAGGGTCTGAGGAGCAGTTTAGCGCAGAGCTCATCCAGAAGAAGTTTCTGAGGTCAGTTAGCACAGGGCTGAGCAGTGACCATATTAAGTTCCATCTTAAGTCATATCTGGATGATGCGAATGTGACAGATGATATACTCATAGACAGAATGAATAAAGCAGCTAGTGTTGAGGAAGAGAGACAGTCCAAGCAGAAGAAGAGCGTAGGCAGTAAGGTTGCAAAGATAAATGAACTCCAGACAGAGCTGCAGACCAGCCAGCAGGGTCAGAGTGCAGATGAGGATAGAGTGAGGGTACAAGAGCAGTCTGCTGAGGTGGTAAAACCGAAGAACCGCAAACCACCAGTCACCAGTTCAAGAGAATCAGAGCTCTGTGAAACTGTCAGACTGCTGAGAGAAGAGATGGCCGAAATTAAGAAGAGCCTCGCCAACCCTCAACCTCCACCCTGCCAAGCAAGAACAGGTGTTAAGAGAGCATGTAAGGTCTGTCAGCAGCAGGGAATAGCAGCCGAACAGTGCAAACACTGTTTTAAGTGCGGGCAAACAGGACACATGTCTTGGGGCTGTAGAGTACAAGAGAGGCAGATAGGGAACCCTGAGAGCAGGAAAGTGACAGTCCAGACCAACACCCCACCAACATAATCTCCTCCAAGCCAAGCTGAATCAAAGGACGAGGTGCATAAGTTCCTTTGCGACCGCATCAGGCAGCTGGAGACGGAGGTGGAGAAGAACAAGAATACTGAACCGACTGGGTTTGCCACCTATGCCTGCCATCTCTCGCTACATCAACAAGCCAAACTGAATGCTCTCATCGGTAAGAAGTGTATGGTGGACTGTTCCTTTGAGGGAGTAGCAACACAAGCGTTGTGGGATACAGGCTCACAGGTCACAATTATCAACGAAAACTGGAGAAAATCCTGCCTCCCACACATCCAGTTGCGGAGCACCGATGAACTCCTGGGTGAGGAAGAGACCCTGGTGGGTCGAGCAGCAAATCAGACACCGATACCCTTTGCAGGCTGGGTGGAGCTTAAGTTCAAATTGAGATCAGGCAGGGGCCCTCAGACAGGGCTACTGGTACCAGTACTTGTATCCAATGAGCCAGGAGTAGCAGAGCCACCAATCATAGGCTACAATGTGATAGAGCACCTGGTGATGAACGGAATGGAGCAGCATCCAGAAGTTACGTCAGTGGTGGTAAGAGAAGCCTTCTCCATCGACGGCAACAAAGCCAGTGTGCTGATCCACCTAGTACAGAGCTGTGACCAGAATGAGAAGGAGGGCATAGTGAGGATTGGAAGGCAGAAGACAGTGATTCCGGCAGGGCAGACTAGGGAAGTTAAGTGCAGTGTGAGAACAGGTCCCCTTTCTACAAAACAAGAAGTCCTGTTTGAACCAGAGGAATTCCCAAAGTGTCCAGAGGGGGTGCACATGACCCAAACTGTCACCTGTCTGCAGAAAGGAAACTGGTCCAAGGTGGCTATCCCTGTCACTAACAACAGCAACCGTGACATAACCCTCACCCCCCGCACAGTACTGGGACGGCTAGAACAAATAAAGTCCATTTATCCAGCAGATGTAAAACCAGCCAGTAGTAGTGTAGATGTAGCCAAGTCAGCTAGTGTTAATAAAGACACAGCCAGCACGGTCTATGCTGGAAAAGAAAGAGAGAAACACAGTCAGCTGGACACATGCAAACCAGAGACATGGGATCCGCCAGTGTCAGTCGATCACCTGACTCCAGACCAGCAGTAGAAAGTGAGGCAGGTGTTACGTGAAGAGTGTGCAGCATTCTCCAAAGATGAAAATGACATTGGATGCATCCCCTCTCTGCAGTTAAAGATCAGGCTGAGTGACACTACTCCTGTGAGACGCACCTACACCTCAGTACCCAAACCACTCCACAAGGAGGTGAAGGAGTATTTGGAAGATCTACTGAATAAGGGATGGATTAGGAAATCCAGGTCTCCATACTCATCACCAATAGTCTGCGTGCGCAAGAAGGATGGGAGTCTGCGCCTGTGTGTGGACTACAGGGAGCTGAACAGCAAGTCCATCCCTGACCGACACCCCATCCCTCGAGTGCAGGACATGTTGAACAGCCTGAGTGGGAGTGCATGGTTCTCGGTACTAGATCAAGGCAAGGCGTACCATCAGGGGTTCGTGGAGGAGAGTAGCAGACCACTCACAGCCTTTATAACACCCTGGGGTCTGTATGAGTGGGTCCGGATCCCCTTCGGCCTGTCCTCTGCTCCTGCCGAGTTCCAACGCAGCATGGAGGAGTGCCTCAGTGGCCTGAGAGATGAACTATCACAGCCATACCTGGACGACAACCTTGTCCACAGCAAGACGTTTGAGGACCATCTACGTGACATAAGAGAGGTGTTACGTCGCTACCAAGCACATGGAGTAAAGCTGACTGCGAAGAAGTGCGAAGTGTTTAAAGATCGAGTGAAATTTCTGGGAAAGATAGTATCTAAAGATGGCTACAGCATGGATCCTACTGAACTGGCACCAGTACAAGCCCTCAAAGACCGCAGACCCAAGACCGTGGGAGACCTGAGGAAAATGCTGGGGTTCCTGTCGTACTACCGTCCATACATCCCAAACTTTTCACGCATTGCCAAGCCACTGTACAGTCTGCTGTCTTCCGGGAAGACCCCTGGGAGCAAGGTCCAAGGCCCCAGTGCAAGGAGGAGCAAAGGGAAACACAAAAAGTCAGACCAGCTACCCTCGAGCCATCCGATCAGCTGGACAGAACAACACCAGGGCGTGCTCTGCCAGCTCATAGAGTATCTGCTGCATCCCCCCACTCCTCGGCCAACCCGACTTTGAGAAGCCTTTTGTGCTGCACTGCGATGCCTCCCAGGAAGGCCTCGGGCCGTGCTATATCAAAGACAACGAGGCGAGTTATGTGTTATTGGTTATGGGTCAAGAACACTAACCGCTCCAGAAACAAACTACCACCTCCACTCTGGAAAGTTAGAGTTTTTAGCGATGAAGTGGGCGATCTGTGAAAGGTTCAGGGAGTACCTGTATTATGCCCCGTCATTCGTTGTCTACACCGACAATAAGTTCACCATCACACACGCACACAGATAAATGATGTTTACGTTTAGAAGTAAGAGATCCGTTCATAGTCACATAGAGTTCATGTAGTGACAGTTTAAAAAGAGTTAAAACAGCCATTTTGATATGATGCCATTTTAGTATACTGGGGCATAGTACATGTGGGTAATGGGTCATGGGGTAGGAATAGGGTTCAAACCTTGCAGTCTGTGATACGTAGCCGCCTAAAGAGCGAGTGGCACTTCAGATATCACTAGGCCAGTGGTGTCTACTGCGGACACGTGACATGAAAAGGGGAGATGCATGTCATGTCAAAGACTGTTATTGTACAGAGTATTCTCAAAAGACTGACTCCCATCGAACCTACAGCCATGATCCTCCAGTTGAAGACTTGGGTACAGTGCTCTGGGGAATGTCGGGACGACATTGATTTTGGAGGGGAGAGTGTGGGACTATAGTCAAGTTAGGGACATTCTGAGGCACCCCCCATCAACTTGTTTTGTTTTTGCATTGTTTATGTACTGCGATACTGTATTGTTTTATTCACTTGCAATTGAGATATTCATGTGCATTCATCACTTGTGATTTCAATAGATTCATTATGGCTAGAACGAGTTATGCTCCCAAGGGCACAGTAGAGGGCAGCAGTGGGCCTTGGGTACAGGTCAGGACGTCAGTGCGCGCGGACGTTCAGTTCTCCCAGAGGCAGCGTAGAGAATGCGAGACTGCTGCGTGAATGATGTGTGCCACGTTTTGTATTTTGCAGGTGAGATAATGTGACAAAATGTATGCAACGCCACTGTATGATGAATATGTAATGTATGGAGGATCTGCAATGTAGACGTTCGTTATGTTGTAATCTACCGGAGTTTTGCTAGTTGCATAAAAGTATGGAGCTCCGCCTAGCAATACAGATTAGCCATGTAACGTTAGCTAGCTGAGTGGTTAATGTCACGTTAGCCAGTAATGGATCAATGATGAATGTGTGTAGAATGTTATCAGTGTGTGTAGAGAATCCCTTTGATTATTTAGCGGATACTGTGAATTCAGTGCTCTAGATGTAACATTATATTGTTTAGTGAACATTCTAGGTTGGGTATGTTCAGCAATATTTCTGTATCGCGCACGAGCGGACGTTCAGTTCTCCCAGAGGCAGCGTAGAGAATGCGAGACTGCTGCGTGAATGATGTGTGCCACGTTTTGTATTTTGCAGTACTCTGCCGAGATAAAGAAGACATAAAAATCCATGCATGCCTGGAACTCCATTCTTAAATGTCCAAGTGTGCAACATCTGCTAGCAGACAGCAAAAGATGTGATTTAGCTCCCATATAGCCCAGCTATTTTGTGGCTATCATAGACCTATTTTAGACTAATCATAAAAGCATTATTACAATGAATTAAAAACTGTAACCTACAAAAAATATTTACCAGACGTCCTGTAGGCAAGCAAGATAATTATCAGAGCAGCAAATATGAAAAAAATGCACCGGAGACATCCATAGGCTACAAGATTATGCTTGATTTTTGCACAACCCAGTGAGCATTTTTTGGTTGATAAAACGTTTAATAGACGTCTATAATCTAGGCTCAAAAAACTTCTAAAAATAGGTCAGAAGTGCAAAGTGAAACAACGTCTATTTTTAGACGTTGATTAAACGTTCACATTTAGACCATATTTCACCTGTGTAATATTGGTGAAATGTAGTCTAAATGTGAACCAGCTTCAGAATGAAAGTGTGAATGTTCTAAGCGCACCGCTAACGCTCATGCCTCCCAGGCTGCAAGGGTTCAATCCCCGCTTCGTCGTGAAAGTGTGAACATAATTTCGCAAGACGATGTTGTTACACATCCTCGCATATGTTGCAGTGAGTATACGGAAATCCGTGACCTTTCTAGTGAGTATCACGTAGACTGCGACGATAGCATTACACGCGCACCAGCCATCAAACACACAACATAAACGGGTCGGACTACCCTACTAACACAATCAGGTTGCAGCAATGTTGCAGAAACGTGCAATTTAGACTTTTGTATGGTCCACTCAACGTCAAGTTAAACGTGCATGCAACGCAAACGCGGTATCTGCACACAAGTTGCTGCAACGTGCAGGTCCAACGTGTCTGCAACGTGCCTGCAATGTCCACACAACGTTGTGATTTCCGTGATGATTTCGATGTATATGGCTGCAACGTTGTATACACGTTTATATATTCGTTTCATACGTTGCTGCAACGTGGTCTACACTTCCGTTGGCTACATTTATAATTTGCATTACAAAACAAATCAGCTCCTTGCACAAGCTCCACTACTTCCTGAAACTCTACAGGCATATTTCTTTACCGTCCTATACTATTGGATAGCAATTGCGATGAATCCGGTATGCAGCACACCTGATCAATCACTTCCATCCACTAGTATAGGACAGTAAAGAAATACGCCTGTAGTGTGTCAGGAAGTAGTGGAGCTTGTGCAAAGAGCCTATTAATGTCATAGTCAATGCAGCAAGCAAAATTATGGTACAAAAGTTATGACACAACACCATTAACAGTTAAGAACAATTTATTTTATTAAAAAAGTACACACAATGTCTGGCCTGCAACATGATCAACAAGTTTTAAAAACAAAAAGGATTTAAAAAACAAACAAAAAAAAACAAACAGTTATTTACAAAAAAAGTTATTTACAAAAAAAATTACAGGCTGTGCTCAGATAGGCTGAGGGGGGGGGGGGGGGCTGTGCTCAGATGGGCTGCGGGTGGGCGTCAGATGGGCTGGGGGGCAGCTAGGAAGGGAAGTCTTCCTCATCAGAATGCTGGGGAGTGCTCAGATGGACTGTGCTTGGATGGGCTGTGCTCAGACGGACTTCTGCAGATACCTAAAGACATAATGAAATGGCCGTAAATACACAACGCACATACATGCACAAAAAAGTGGTACACAATCTTTGGAACCATGCAGTGTCACTGGGTAGGAGAAACCAAAAAAAAAGACATCAATTACCCTTCTGCATTTAGCAGGGGCATGTTTTAATGTCTCCTGCAGCTGGGCGGCCACCTCCGCCATCGTAGCCTTCGGCATGGAGACCATAACTGCACCTTTAAGTTATCAAGAAAGGTAATGGTTTCAATTCACATCGGTCATGGAACAAAGACGATGTATTAAAAAATATTAAAAATATGAACCGTTTCTTACGTGTTAGAACATTGAAGAGTGTCATACTCTTCAGTGGCTTCTTCCCCTTCTTCCCGTGCACACTGTAGGCGCTCCACACCGCATGTGTGGCAACAGCTGACAGCACCCGCCGGACTGTGTCCGCCAAGTCTCTGCCACCAATGGCACCTAGGTATTGTGTCTGCAAAACAAAGACAGTCATTTACTGTACCCTTCCCTGCAAAAATAAGACAAAGTTCTGCCCTGCAGACACTCACCATCTTCCTCTGATGTTCCCGGTCCTTCAACCTGGCCTCAAAGACCTGCAGCTCCTCCTCCGTTTGGGCAGGGTTCAGTACATCCAGCACTTCTCCCTGGGCTCCAGACTCCCCAGGCCGCATGCTCTGGGCCAATTCCCCTTGCACTCTGTGCAAGCTCACGGAGTTGCTCCCGCAAGTCTGAGAACTGCTGATGTACAGACCTCTGGAAATCTAGATAAACACAGATGTGGCTATAAGTACATTGACATAAAACTAAATGAAACTCAAAATATATCCCTGCATGCAACATGAAGTAGTTCCATACCAGCATCTGCAGAGCAGCATCGATGCGGTAGAGGGGTACATGGAGTCAATGGTGCTGGAGCCGTTTTCTTGGACGACGGCATCACAGACCTAACTGAAAAACAAAAGGGATAAAGGAAAGGGATTAGCAGGAAACTGTATGGTGTTGGCAGCATGCTTTGGCTTCTGGCATTTGAAGGACAATAAATTAAGACATTAACAGGTAGACATCACAACACCACAGCAGTACATGCCACTCTTATCTGGTCTGGCTGGGGTGCTATACCTGGGGTCTGGGCCCCGCTCGCTCACATGGGACAAGCTTGGAAAATCTGCAAGATGAGTAAAATGGTATTCAAAATAAATAAAAAATAGTCCAACTATCAGTGTGCAGTAGGCATAGACATTTCATTTCAACACAAACATGCATACCTGGATTGTACAGCACACATGCATACAGGATTGTACTGGACAGCCGGCAGAGGCCTTTCAACTCCGGCACCTGGCATACCGTCTTTGGCCTGCATTGTGGGGACCAATGGCTGCCCGGGGCTTGGAATATCTAGTGGAATATCAGTATATGAGCTCAGATTACTCGATTTCAAAAGTACTACTCTTTTGGGACTGTTGAATGCACTTTAGTATATTACCTTCGTCACTGGAGTGATAGCGCATGTTGCGCCGTCTCTTTCTAACGTCTTGGCACTCGTCCATTGACGACTGCTGCTCAAAGACTTTTGCCATGAGCCTGGCACCTTCGTAATGATCTGTGTGCATAAAGTACCATAATCAATACATTTCAGCCATCCTTTTTCCTCAGAATAATGAGTCATGATCTCCCCCCCCCCCCCCCCCATCAGTATTTTTTAACAGCTTAAAATGCAAACAGTACCAGTTGTGGACTTTGGGAAAACCCGGACTCTGTGGAGCGCCCAGCCAGGGTTAGGTTCCACACAGCTCTTTATCCGTTGGCTGACTCATTCATTGGCCAGGAACACATCTGCAACTGTGAGTGAAACCATGTTAGTACCCACTTCCCTGTACAATTGAAAAGTAGCACACCAATCAGAAACATTGTTCACACAAACATGTTCTTACCCCATCCTTTTTGGAGAGCCAGGATACTGGGACAACCGACACAGTGTCCTCCCCCAGAAACTCCACACTGCAATACAGTCTGCCCAATAAACAAAAAAATATTAAGTTTATAAACACATAAGGACCCTATGGGAAAGTAGGCAGAGGGGAAGAAGCGACTAAAACAACAATTCAACAAGTCATTACAGCCGATAAGTAATTAGTGACACGCCACTATTCTATACTATTATTATTTTTTGATTCTCTGCCGGCATCTGCCCAGGACAGATGCGGTCAATCATCAGTGTGGGAAACATGAAGCTAGTTTAGGCATTAGCCACTGCAGTGCACAGATTAAATGTATAAGGCCAGTGAATCACGCGTTACTACTCGCAGTTTTAACAGGAACGCCTTTTTTTGACTCGTGAACTCCAGCAATACACACCGATACTACTAATGTGGCAAACAAAGCTGCCTCCATCTTTGTTTCGAGCTAACGTTATTGTCCATGGTACCCCGCTTACCTCGTGGGTGGCATCGTTCTCAGTCTCCCACTTTCCAGACAAATGGAAAATATATAAAGCATTATCTTGGTTTCGCCTTCACTTTTGCCTATGTAAAATTAGCCTAAGATTCGTGGTGGCCTTAGAAAGCCTGACACGAGCGAGCTCCCAATGTGAGTCTCAAATTCAGCAGAGTCAAACAAACAATTCACATTTCCCTCAATCCAGCGGCCATTTTAGATTAACGTTAACTAACACAAAACTTAACAGCTCAGACCGTTCGCTTATGTTTCTGCAAATGTTCGCAGCGAACACAAAGCCAGCAGTAACAGAAAAAAGGTTTGCAATAGTTTGTCGGAGTATTTGCAATATTTTCTAAACGTTAGTCAAGTTCGGGCCTTGACTTAGCTAGCTAGCACTAGGTAGCGTGCTAGCTAGCATTAGCTAACGTTAGCTAGCTATCATTAGGCTTCCAATTCCTGAACTTAGTTTAGCGTGCAGGTTATGAGTTACTTCTGTTAACTTAAATAATTACCGGTAAGTAAACAAATAAATAGCTAAACCAACAGTCAAATCAATGTAATTTGATGAGAAAAAAACCCAGAGGTAACTGGTATAACTTACCAGAGATGAAGTGCGCACCACACAAAAAAAGTGTTTGTTGGTCCCCAATATGCTCTCTTTATGGCTTTAAACCACAGCTTTCACCGGTTCCTCTGAAAAGGGTGACATCTCAAGGGGATGCTGAAGAATCTGAGGCCATCATCTTGTCCTTTTCTGTTTGTACAGTTCACAGCACAGCAGCTTTGAGGCATAATTAGCTTCATGAAACGGAGCTCCTGGCTACTGTGGCTAGCGAGTTCGTTCCTCGTTCGCTCGTTCCTTTTTACCAAGAGGCAGTGTGCGCACCCCGCTGTGACGTAGGCGGCGAACACATCTATAGGTAGGGAAAGTAATCTCATCGCCCCCTAGTGGAAGCGTTCCATAATGCCGAGAGAATGAATGGGATTTCTCGACACGTCTTTTGAAAAATGATATCTTGGTCGACACCGAAAAGTTAGTTTTAATTAATGAAAAAGCATTCAATTTATAACAAACAGGGAAATATACAATCAATAACATGAGAGTTATTCACCTCAACATACAGTACAATATGAAGGATATAAGCGAAAATTAAAAAAATAATAATAATACAGGAGCAGTTTGGCAAAGAATCCTGCCTACTTTAACTGTGAACCAGCAAGCAGTGACGTCACGGGATAGCCCGATTGCTAGCCTAATAGGACTGTAATACAACGTCACTGTCACGTTATGTAATGACGTTGCAGGGACCCATGTTGCCAATGTTTCTGCAACGTTGCAGTAAAGTCTAATTAGACTTAGGAGGGTAAAGTTATTTTCGACCATAGATGGACGTTGTCACAGCATCGCCTGATGGTAACGTTGCAACTTACCTAAGTACAACTTATGTGCAACGTTGCTGCAACCCACTGTGTTAGTAGGGTAATGGGAGGTCAGACTAATGGGTCGTCGGACAAAAGGTAAACGGGTCGGAAAAATGGGTGGTCAGACAAATGGGTGGTCGGACAAATGGGTGGACCCTAAAGGGATTATCTAGGTCATTTTTCACTCTCACAGAGTCAGACTGCAATGTACAGTTACAGAGTCAGACTGCAATGTACAGTGACTGAGTGAGTAGTCTCTAGCCGTCTCCAGCGGTGAGCGAGTCAAGTTAGAGTGGACTTAACCATTTTGTAAATTTTCTAAGGAGTGCCAGGGGCCTCAGAGAATATCCACTTTTTTAGGGGGATACACAAATTTCATGGTAAATGGTAAATGGACTGCACTTATATAGCGCTTTTATCCAAAGCGCTTTACAATGGCCTCTCATTCACCCATTCACACACACATTCACGGCAGCTGCCGTGCAAGGTGCTAACCTGCTCATTGGGAGCAATTTGGGGTTCAGTGTCTTGCCCAAGGACACTTCGACATGTGGACAGGAGGCGGGATTTGAACCGCCGACCCTACAATCATTGGACGACCCGCTCTACCACTGAGCCACAGCCGCCCCAGTCTGTCGAGAATACATCAGTCTCACAACTGATGTATTCAACCAATTTATATTTAGTTATGACACTATGAAACAGAAACAAAGAAATCCAAACAAAAACGAACTCAATTCAAGGCTTTTGGAAGCCTCCCCCCCTCTCTTGGGGCCCTGGGTGGTCTGTACCCTTTATCCCCCCCAGTCCTACGGCCCTGTATCTCTGATATATCTGTTATCTCTGATATCTGCTCTCTGATATCTTGAGAGCCTGATATCTTTAATATCTCTGATCTCTCCCTCTAGGGAGCCTGATAGTTCTGATATCTCTGCTCTCTCCTCTCTGTTATCTCCCCTCTAGGGTGCCTGATATCTCTGATATCTCTCGTCTAGGGGGCCTGATATCTCTGCTCTCTCTGATATCTCTAGGGAGCCTGACAACTTTGATATCTCTGATATCTCTGCTCTCTCTCACTCCTCCTGATATATCTGCTGTCTCTACTCTTTCATAACATTATGGTTGGCTATTCTGATCCAGTCCAATGTGAGTTCAGAATGAGACTGGGGAAGTGACTGCAGTTCCAGACAGATAATGCAGTCGGTCCTGCTGTACTGACCCACATGGACAACAGTGTATCACAGTCAGGAAAATATGTGTTTGGGGGACATCGTGTGGTTATCAGTGGTACTGTGAATTATTCTCTAAACTGTTACACTACACACTTCGACAGTGTGTGTGTGTGTGTGTGTGTGTGTGTGTGTGTGTGTGTGTTTGTGTGTGTGTTTGTGTGTGTGTTTGTGTGTGTGTGTGTACTGGTTCCATAAATAGCCTTGGACTATGGAAGTGAGAGGAAGACGCGGAAGAGAGGAAGTGAGAAGTTGAGGAGAAGAACATATCTTCAGAACCAACTCGGTTCCAGCCCGTACAGTAACAGTACATAATATGCCGGGCCAGCCCCTGGCATTGGAGCACTAGGCAGGAAGTTGAGAGCGCAGCCATTTAACCCTTATCTCTGATGTAGGTTAAATCCTAAGGGTCAACTCAGTTTGACGGCCTGGGGATTCCGACGCTTGGATGCTCAATCTCAATCTCAATCTGCTCTGAAGCTTCAAGGGTCTCTGGTGTTCTCCAGTAAGACATTAGTGCATATAATCGGACCCCCTCGAAAATGAGATGGTTCATATCAAGGAGTTTATCCTAATAAATACAATTTCAAGTAATCCGGCACAGTACAGGCCAGTGGAGTAGAGTAGGTTACGATGCATTGTGTAAGAGCAGTGTATACACTACAGTTTTTTTATTGTTTTTTTTTACATAAATGTCTGTGATCAAATGAAGAATAACGTACTCCCGCACACACTTTTTCACTGCTTTTTAATCAGTCAACGTTTCGGCTTTCTACCTTCATCAGGACAGATGAACTTGATCTAAGTGTGTGTTTGTGAAATATATTTTGATGTGTCTCTATTATATCCTATTGATGAGAGATTGATGTTATGTACTATTATAAGTCAAACTATGTCATGTTCCTAGCTTGATACAATATGCTAATAGACAAGTGTTTGATGATTTAGATTCCCTTTTTTATCTCTTTAAAAATTTTCTCTAGAATGTTTTTCCTAATAATGTTGGTGTTGTGTATACATTATAATGTCTTTTTCTAATTTTGCCTCTTCTTTTTCTTGCAGTGATGTCATTTCATGATGTCATCTCACTAGCCAATGGGGATGGGAAACACACATCCAATTATCCAATCACATTGTATGGTGGTGTTTAAAATGAACTCACATTCTCATTGTTACAAAAATCTGTCCTGATGAAGGTAGAAAACCGAAACGTTGACTGATTAAAAAACAGAGAAAAAGTGTGTGCGGGAGTACGCTATTCTTCATTTGACACTTTTAAGGGGATTTACTCCCAGCACCATAACAGTGTGAGTGTGCATGTTGGTATTTTCACATAAATGTCTGTGATACCTGTTATTTGAAGTCCCAACAACAGAAATGTTTTGAATGAACATATACTCAGGTTATAATACATCTGAACAGTACAAAATTGTGTATTTAGGTTTAAAAGGCACGAGTAATCAACACACTTAAATTCGTAGTGCATTCATCTGTGTTTCTGTACATGCATGTTATGGTAACAGTGGAATGCAGTAGCTTAAGCATGTCATAGAAATTGTAGTTCCACCACCTCCTTTGTAATTCACCACCTCCCTCAACCTTTCACATAGCTGTGCTAATAATTTATGACAGGATGACCTCTCCAGGAGGTCAAGACACCTAGACGTTGTCTGCTCCAGAATAACCATCCTTTGTCCCATTGTCCCTGCAAGATTTACCGCCTTTTCTCATGTCACGTGTCTGTATTCTCGACCACTGTTGATGATGCCTGCCAATTAATATGACGTGTACAATGGGTTAGCCAATCACATCCCTGGAAGCGTCATACCTGTGTATTGCTTTGAATATAAGGCTGCGCAAGACCAGACTGCGGCACTTCTGCTGGATACCACTCATGTGCGTTTCCTCTAAAGTCCTTGCACTCGTATGTTTTCTCAAGAAACCAGACTTGACCTCTTTGAGCGAATCTTGGCAAATCCTTTTTGACTAGATCAGTTAAAAATCTTCTACAAGCATCAGCTGGAACCCCAGGACATTAATCATGTATCACGATCAATAATGTGTTTAAATGTACAATATTTAAGCAATAGCTCACGACAGTTGTGCAAAGGAATGAGACATCAGATTGTGCAAAGGAATGAGACATCAGATTGCTTGATTGGTTTATCATATACCACATATACGTACGTAGCCGTAGTACGTGGTAGCCTAAACGAGAAGTTACTAATGTATTCTGAGAAGCTTTCGCTACTGAATGTGGTAGCTTATGTACAGTGATCTTTTTTCCACATAAGCCTATAAGCTCCATACATTCATGAATCATTAAATATGTTGAAATTACGTATTTGTGTAGACCACATTTTACCTTCACATTTTATCTTCACACTAATCGATAATTGTCTGTCTTTCAACCTACAACTGAACAAATTATCAAAAAGATCAAACATTTGATCATGAGATCATGAACGTGTTTTCTGACACGTTGGTGGTGTTACCCCATTTTAGCTGGTTGAAAATATGGTAAAAAAAAATGTCTTAGACGTTCTGACCGAATATCACCAAGAATTAATCTAGAAGCTTTAGTCCAGCTTTATGCGTGTATGTGTGTGTGTGTGGGGGGGGGGCACACTGTAACTGTCCTACTGCTCTTACACTCACACGGCACTGTCCAGAGGTGAGGAGGAGAGGAAAGGAGAGGAGGAGAGAGGAGTGGATAGGAGAAGAAGACAAGAGGAAAGGAGAGGACAACATTCTTTCCATCTTAAAAAAAAACAGGCATTTCTCCTTAAAACAGTAAAGAACATATTTGGTTGTAAGTGTATAGGGAGCACAGAAACTTTAATGAGTAGACATTCAACAGACACCAATATTTACAAACAGCGATAAGCTAAAACAAATTGTATAATTAAATCTTCGGCCGTGTGTGTGTGTTTGTGTGTGTGTTTGTGTGTGTGTTTGTGTTTGTGTGTGTGTGTGTGTGTGTGTGTGTGTGTGTGCGTGTGTGTGTGTGTGCATGCGTGTGCATGCGTGTGTCCGTGCATGTGTGTGTGTCCGTGAGTGTGATCATGATGATGATCATAATAACACACCAGCATGTTCCCCAGTTGTGTGTGAACAGGAGTGTGACTTCCCTGAACACGCAGGTATTCCTCCAGCACACAGGAGGCTACTTTATCTGACGCAGGGACACTGGGAAGCCAGTGCTCCAAAGCCTAAACATTGGATAGAGGGGCTCAGTGAATGTGGTGTGGAAAGTGCACAGATGGGTCAGTGTGTCAGAGGAGACGCTGTAGAAGGACAGAGTGCCGGCCGGCCAGTCCAGGTACACTCCTACTCTGAGGCATTTGAAGTGAGGTACGACAGTTCTCTCATCATTGTGCCTGGCATAGTAATCTGCATCACCCCACTCCAGACCCCAGGTCTTGTTACTGCAACCAAGCACGCTGTCTTTGCCCCATCCTCTCCTGCTGATTCCTTTATATGTCACCCCTAAAGAAAACCTTCCTGCACTAGTCTTCCTCTCTGCCTCCCAGTAACAGCGTCCAGTCAGATCCTCTCTACACAGCACCTGTTCACAGTTCTTAAATCTCTCTGGGTGGTCAGGGTAGGGCTGCGTCTCCCTCTTCCGTGTTACCGTCCTGTTCTCCCCAGACAGAGAGAAGCTTCTGTGTGCTGTGTTTGGGTCCAGTGTGAGCTCACAGGCATCTGATGGGTGAGACCAAGGCACAATATATGAATAATCATCATTCTCGTTGTGCTGTAATGACAATAAAGTAAACTTGAACTTAAATTCACATCAGCATATCTTGTCATTTTATAAGTCCTCCTTTTATAAAGAATATTGATCAATTACATTGATTAATCTGTCAAAAAGGACATCAAAGATGCATGGTAGCCACCAATAAAAGATACATGGACAGATCCTCTATTTCACCGGTTTATTTTTGGCGTCAATGAAACGTTTCGGCCAGAGGCCTTATTTTTGGTTTAGCACCACAACAAATCACATTTTTGAGGAAGGCGCATCAATTTCTATTGCAACATTGATTAATCTGTGTGTGTGTGTGTGTGTGTGTGTGTTTGTGTGAGAGAGAGAGTGTGTACCCTCTCTTCCCTTTGTCTCTCTCCCTCCCTCTCCCACCCCTCCTGCCCCCTCTCTCTACCCCTCTCTCTCTCTCTCTCTCTCTCTCTCTCTCTCTCTCTCTCTCTCTCTCTCCTCCCATCCCTCTCTTAATAAAGTTGATAGATGGTGGTGTACTTTCAGTTTAGGTCTGCTTCAGTTAAGACACATGAATAACAGACATATTCTTCACTGCAGTCAATACTCACATTTTCTAGGCCCAGGTTTCATCCTGAACTCTCCACCATGATCCACACTGTAGGGATAAACAGAGAAATTATGAGAATGATGCAATGTGACGTCACCAGTTTCTATCACATCAGCTACAGTACCTTATTTGAAGTGATTGAACGTAGTTTCAAACTCATGTCCAACCATGGTCTAGTTCACAGTATTATATCCCATACAATAGAGACAAACACATTACTTCAAGGTGCCCTTAACAACATAGTGACATCTGTTGTGGCAACATTGAAGTTACACAGGAACAGTTATCATGATAGTACTTGTATTTCATGTTTAACTGCATTAGTGGCATGTAGCTCGGGAGGTAGAATTCACATGTAGCACGGTGACACTGTGCTTGGCACTGACGCCTCACAGCAAGAAGGTCCTGGGCCTTTTTGTGCAGAGTTTGTATGTTCTTCCCGTGTTTGAAAGAGTTTCCTCACAAGAACCCAATATGAAAAACATGGTCCCCAGGCGCCACTAAGGAGGCTGCCCACTGCTCCTGCCTGCCCCTGGAGGAGCATGAATGGGAGAGTTGCAGAGGTTAAATTCCACCAGTGAATGCATGTGTTTGTGTGTTTTGTCGCCTCTCACTAACGCATGTGTTGCATGTAACCATGTGGCTGATAAAGAAAACCCCCCAAGGTCCAGTAATTATTATTATTATTATTATTATTACAGTCTACATTTCTCATCTTTCTTCCGTCAAGAGACAATGGTTTTTGCTGGCTATGAAAGCTGAAACCATGTAGTTCAGAAGGGAGATGGAGAGGGGTTATAACAAAGTTAAGATATTGATATTGGGTGAATTATTTCCACATGATTTTAATTAATCTCTCCTTACTTGAGTTTCTCCAGTCTCCAGTGTGGATCCTCCAGTCCAACAGAGAGCAGCTTCACTCCTGAGACTCCTGGGTGATTGTAGCTCAGGTCCAGCTCTCTCAGGTGGGAGGGGTTTGACCTTATCGCTGAAGCTAGAGAGACACAGCCTTCCTCTGTGACCATACAGCCTGACAGCCTGTAGAAAGATGATCAATATAGACACAGTTCTGTCCTATGGTGGTGAACACGGAATGGACAAAAGATATTTCATCTTTTATTTAACTTTTCAGCTGAACTGTCCCCTTGAATGCATTTTAAATTCTCATCAGAAATAAAAATCAATTTACCCTGGTTCACTTGAAATGGCACGATATTTAAAAATAAAAAAGAGAATTGAGTACATATTATGTCTCCCAATCCATCTGATTTTCAACAGTCTGACCATTTTGGTTGTGAGTCCCAGTGTAATACACTTTCTCCTCTTGTTGAGCTGTTTATAGCCTGAACATTCAGCTGATTATCTGCTGATTTTAAAATAGTAATATCATAAAAAGGAGGAATGTCAGCTGTATTCTCTTCCTCTCTCAGACACCAGGGAGTTTTGATCAACCAGATGACAGCCTGCCCTGCAGAGAGTTAATCATGATGTTATAAACAGACTGACTCATTCTGGAGGTAAGAGGCAAGAATGCAATTCATGTTTTAGACATTCAAGTTGTTTTCAGTCTTCATTCTTCTCATAACTTATATAAGTCAATCAGTACCTTCAAAAGCTACAAATATGCTTTTGTGTGTTTCTGTGATGTGACTATTGCACATCCGCACATTGCGATGCTGAAACAATATATTGTGCAACCTTATGTCTACCATACACTAGAAGACCTTGAAAAGACTTTAAAAAGACGGAAGTCTGACACTCTCTCACATCTAAAGACAATTTGTCAAGTTTTTAGTCACAGACTAAGATTTTGCAAAGATTGGGATCATGCAGGTTTATTTGCATAAGCCAAGACTAAAACTGTGTTTTGTGCCATAATGCAAAAAATGAGTGCAGTAGCCGACTTTCCTCTTCAGACCATAAAAGTGATTTCAGACTTGTTTTAGGATTACATCAGTGTTGTGTTACGTGAGCTGTGTTTGATAAGTCTTGAGTGATAAAAACATAGTTGTCACTTGTTGAACAGGAATACAAACCTCAGTGTCTCCAGTTTACAGTGTGGATTCCCCAGTCCAGCAGAGAGCAGCTTCACCCCTGAATCCTGCAGGTCATTGTCACTCAGGTCCAGCTCTCTCAGATCTGAGGAGATGAGAGCTGAGGCCAGGACTTCACAGCATTGTTGTGAGAGATTACAGTGATTCAGCCTAAATGTCACGAGAAGAAAGAAAGATTTAATTTGCTTCAGGCTTTCATATCATGGCACAGTGGAATCTTAGAAATAGCAGAAAGAGCAAATATTTTGTTTATAGACAAAAAAATGTTCTGCTACTTACAGAGCAGATCTGGATGCTTTAACCACTGGCAGCATTCTCAAAAGACCTTCCTCTGATCCGGAGCTTTTCTTCAGGTCAAACACATCTATTTTATTTTCTAGATAAAGAATTGTATTTATTTAAAAGGGACAGTGCATATTAATCAACATCTCTGTTTCCACATCAATGTAAAATGTGTGGGAGTTCATGAGTTCATGTTCATAATGAGCTCATTTTCATATGTAGTCCCTGGGCAATGCTTCAGCAAGCACGACAGCACAACACGTATGTGTTTGCTGTGAAACAAGTATGTGTTTCTATATTTCTATATAAACAGTGAGAGTATGTAAAGGCAATGCCAGAGATGAGGTAGTATTATTGCAAATTTGGTTTGCTTTGAACTATCTCTTAAGTTTATGTTTAAAGGTTATATAATAAGTGCTCTCTCTGAATTCAATAGAAAGTTTCCAGGGTTGTTATGCTTGCTGGTGACCAGCTTGTGAAACAATATCTTATGTGGGAGAAAATCATAGCATGCATAAAAAGACAGCGTCCATTATTAGGTATGGTTGTATACTGTATATGTACCTAAAGTTATCCAGATTGAACGTGATAGTACTGAACACTCTTTTACCATGTTTTCTAAAATACAGATTTGACTATAAAATGATTCCAAGGTATTTAAACTCAAACACCACCTTGAGCTTTTCTCCTTAATAAAAACATCAGGTTGGTGACTCTCCATAAGGATTTCTGTGGGAAAAAGCTCAGGTATCAACATGAATTAATTGAATTAACTATATAGTTAATTATCTAACTCCTCTTCTGAAGCGAGAAACATAAAACACAGAGCTGGCCACTGTGCAGGGGAGCAGTCTCCTCTGAAGTGACTTCCTAGGCTCAGGTAGTGTTGGATCTCCTTCACAAGCAAATGGTCATTCGGACAGTGGAACAGAGTGATGCATCTCTCTGGAGAGAAGGGTTCTTGATATTCTTCTTGACGTACTTCACTGTTTCCTTGTGGCTCTGTGAGCTGCTTCTTTTCTGTTTCAGTAGACCTCATAATCGAGTCTGATTGGACTCCAGTGAGAGGCGCAGGAGGAAGTGGAGGAAAAGGTCCAGATGTCTGTTCTCACTTTGTAAGATCTTGTCCACTAGCTTGGCTTCGCCAGAGTTTATTTTCGATTTCCAGTGGGCTCTATCAAAATCAAAATGGCTCTGGAAGCAATTGGATAGACCTACAGTATAACCAATCAGAGCAACAAAATCTGGTTAATCACTGTATCATCGTTGTATGAAACCCGCCCCATACTCGATAAACGGCAAATATTTGCTGGGTCAGACTCAGTTAAATGGAATTGTGGCCTGACTGATCTAGGGAGAGAAACAGAGAATGTGAGCGCATGCGATAAGTATGGTAAAGCCAGGCTACTTGTCAACAGCACTCTTGTAGAATGTGATGACAGGTTGATGAAAGAAGTTTGCCTTTTTCTCCAGTTGGAGGATGGTTTTGCCATTAGATCTACATTGTCATTGTTGAATGACAGAAACACATGCAGAGCAGCAAAAAGCTCCTGGATGGTCATGTGCACAAAGCAGTACACCTTGTCCTCACACACCCCTTCATCCTCTGAGAACATTTCAGTGCACACTCCTGAGTACTTAGCGGCTTCGCTGACATCAATGCCACACTCTCTCAGATCTTCTTCGTATAAAATCAGATTGCCTTTTTTCCAGCTGTTGAAAGGCCAGTTTTCCCAGAGATTGGATCATTCTAATGTGCTCTTCATCCCATCCCAATGTGGACCGCTCTCTTGTTTCCCATGATACTTTACATTCTTCTTCAAACTTCATGCATACTTCTCATTCTGTTTCAGTTGGACAACCAGGAAGTCAGGAAGTGGGTTTACATCTGAGTCAGAGTACTGAGCATTTCTTTCCACTAATCACCTCAAGAATTGATGCAATGAACAGAATACTGGAACATGGCACATGATGAAGAGCCTCCTTGATGCCCTGATGTGTGAGATGAGTCTGCTGGCTTGGCTCTGTGACATCCTCACAGTTCTCATACTTCTTGTAGTTCAGAGCCATCCGGAGCTCATCAAAGATCATCCAAGATTTAAAAAATAAACTAAATTCTCTCTTCAGGTTTTGGCACACAAGTTTTGATGAAGAAATTTCTTCTCAATGTCTTTGCAGCATTCATGAACTACATCGATCAAGTTGTGCTTCTCCTGGTCCAGCAAATCCAAACGGGAGTGGGAAAATTAAGTAGATATCTTGCCTTTCCTTTAGCCCAGTCTAGAATTTACTTCCACACAGAGACTATTTATCACTGAATGTGATTGGTGCCTCTGGTCTTGCTGAATTCCTGGCTGCTCTCTTAATCTGTCTTGCCGCATATTCTGTCTCCACTCCCACCATCTGTGATGTAGAGCTCTGTATAGATCTTAGTCAGAGAGATTTTCTTGCCATGCTTTGTCATTCTATCAAATATTTTCTGGTACTTTAATTTGAGTCGTAATCAATGTTTGTGTTTGTACCCATGATTAGTCATGATAACTAATTGTTTAATCAAGTTCAAGGGAATCATTTGAGTCAAATAGTTTCCTTCACGTAAATTAATTACAGTCTTTCATACTGTAAAAACAAATTATTTATTGATTTAAAAAAAAATCCTAAAACTGATTCAGCCTATCTTGTCTTCTATCTCTTGCCCCTCAATACAAAGTTAAACCTCTTTCATTGTATTTCTAAACATAAACATAATGTAAACAATATTATCAGAAGTACTCATTCTACTGTATGTCTCTCCCTCAACCCTCTGCTTTCTCATGTATAAAAGTTGTATTATTTAACATCCTCTGTGAAGTCAGGAGGGGCCAAGGATATCACTGTGTAAATCTCTTATGTCTTACATTCTGTGGAGTGGTGAGCGATGGCTATGGAGGATTACCTGTGGCTGTGCTGGGTTTCCTCTCCTGTGAGGACTGTGGTTGGGGTTGGCTGGTGTCAGGCTGGACCACCACTGGTGTGACACCTAGCAGTGGGCTGTGTGTGGTTGGTGAGCCTGGTAGTCCTGCTGCTGAAGGTTGGCATGAGGGCGGTTGGGGATGACTATCTACTGGACCTGGGTAAAGCGAGAAAACCACCTGGTCAATGTATCTTCCTATCTTTCGCATTGGAATATAAATGTCATAAGACACATGAATAACATATTTATACTTCACAGCAGCCAATACTCACATTTTCTTGGCCCAGGTTTGATCCTGAACTTTCCACCATGATCCACACTGTAGGAATAAGCAGAGGAATGATGACGATGAAGCAATGAGACGTCACAAGTTTCTATCCCATCAACTGCCTTATTTGTAATGTATAATTTCAAACTCTATCATCATGTCCAACCATGTAACCCCATAGACCTGGTCTAGTTCACACAGTATTTATATCCCATAGAATGGAAACAAACACTGCAACGGTAGGAAATCATGCTGTCAGATATGATAATAACATAATCAGACATGACAAATACAAAGTTAATTGAACCTGTAAAGTAGCCTGGTAACAATTTACATGAAGTTGCCCTTAACAACATAGTACCCACCGTTGTAGCAACATTGAAGTTACAAAACAACAGTTATTATAATTGTATTAGTATTTCTATTTAATGTATAATTGCATTTCATTATTCGTCTGAATTTTCCTGTGTTTGTTCTGTGAAGAGACATTGTTTTTTGCTTGCTATGAAAGCTGAGACCAACTAGATCAGAAGGAGGGTGGAGACAGGGATCATAAAAAAAAGTTTCTTTTTTTATTATTATTATTTCCACATGCTTTTAAAAACTCTCACTTGAGTTTCTTGAGTCCAGCAGAGAGCAGTTTCTCAGGAAGGCAGGAAGTTGAACTCTGCTCACCAGTCTCCTCAGCACCACTGGCACCTACAGTATGAAGAGAGAGGGGACATGAAGGGCCAGGTTCACTGTGTAAAACTCTCATGTCCTACATTCTGTGTAGTGGTGAGCGATGGCTATGGACGATTACCTGTGGCTGTGCTGGGTTTCCTCTCCTGTGAGGACTGTGGTTGGGGTTGGCTGGTGTCAGGCTGGACCACCACTGGTGTGGCACCTAGCAGTGGGCTGTGTGTGGTTGGTGAACCTGGTAGTCCTGCTGCTGAGGGTTGGCAAGAGGGTGGTTGGGGATCACTACCAGGTACTGGACCTGGGAAAAGTGAGACAAAGAAGGTGAGGTACCAGCCTTATGATCAGTACATGTATTGGTGGGGGGAAGTAAGGAGTAAACAGGAGGGAACTGTAGTTACACTCAACATTGGTTATCAGAATGCATTCAATATCTTTAACGTATCATGGATAAAACAATGTTAAATCACCTTTTCGGGGCACCACCTTGTCATGCGGTGAAACTGGATTACCTTAATAATAACTTTAATCAGTCTTAAAAGATTGGAAATGTTCAAAATCATGGTGTGTCCCTCCAAGTAAAGAGTCTAACATATGGTACAGTTGTGCTGTAGTGTGTCTGGGGCATGGCCATCTATCCTCCATTAGAATACCAGTATAAAAAGTTACCCTCTCAGCAAGGTTGTGTCATAATCTGTACATTTAGATGTACACTTTAAACTCCTGAAATCACAATTTCCTTTATTATATAAAATGCCACAGTGAATAATACTCCTATTTACTGTAATGTATTTATCTCCTTCTGGCCTCTTTCCCTCAACTGAATAACATTATTAACCATGCTCTGTGGAGTTTCCTCCAGGGAGAGCAGGGGCAGCAACATGGCCTCCAGTCTCAGTGATGTTGGAGAATTGGGGAGAGGAACCCTGAGCTTCCTCAGGAAGGCAGGAAACGGAACTCTGATCACCAGCCTCCTCAGCACCACTGGCACCTACAGTATGAAGAGAGAGAGGACATGAAGGGTCAGGGATGCTGATGTCCTACATTCTGTGTAGTGGTGAGCGATGGCTATGGACGATTACCTGTGGCTGTGCTGGGTTTCAACTCCTGTGAGGACTGTGGTTGGGGTTGGCTGGTGTCAGGCTGGACCACCACTGGTGTGGCACCTAGCAGTGGGCTGTGTGTGGTTGGTGAGCCTGGTAGTCCTGCTGCTGAGGGTTGGCATGAGGGTGGTTGGGGATGGCTATCTACTGGACCTGGGTAAAGTGAGACAAAGAAAACGACCTGATCAATGTATCTTCCTATCTTTCACACTGGAATAAAAATGTAATAATCATATAATATAAATCGATTTAAATACTTAAAAAACAAATATATATATAAATAGTCTAACATTGCATTGAAGCATGCAATATAATTATGTATGATGCAATATTTGCAATGTTTGCATTCAGTGTAAGAAACATGGATGTATGAATGTATAGTTACCTGTCTGGCAGCTTTTCTCCAGCTGTTCAACAAGTCCTTCCGGCTTATCTTCCCCAGGATCTTCAAGGACATCTTCAGAGCACCATCAAAGCCGTAGTTCTGCACCATCTTGTCCACTACATCAGGTCTGTCGGCATTCTGCAATTCACTCTTTTGGATAGGAGGGAAGCCATCCAGAACCTTCTTCTTCAGGTACCACTGAAAGTTCTTCATTTCCTTGTCTTCTAGATCCATCAGAGTGGTCAACAGATGTTCATCAAATGTGTCCATTATAAATCACTGGAGAAAACAGAAAAAGGGAGAATCTCAACTCACTGAATCCTTGAAATGAGTTACCTTGATTTGGCACATCAGTCTGGACGAACGCCCGAACTGGATAGTTTGGGCATAGATACTAATTTTAGGGTTACCTCACACTGGTGTATTTTTTTTTTTACATAAAATTGATTAATTATATACAAAACATCTTTATTCGTCATACAGTGAACACACAGCACATGGTGTATTCAGGCGCTGGCACCTAAACACAGACACACACACACACACGAGTGACAGGAGTGTCCACCGATGAAATTCTCCTCCTGCTCTTAACCCATCCCATTGTCCTTCCCCCAAGGGCAGCTGGGAGCAGACAGTAGGCAGCGTGCATGAGCCGCGCCCGGGGACCAACCCAAGTGTTCTCACCAGGGACGGACAGCGTTAGTGATCTGCTCCTCTGCATGTTTTTCATAGTGGGTTCAATATTCTTTACCCTTTCACATGGTGCCCATATGAATGAGTTAATTAAAGCTGCTTGTTGTGAATCCGTCTTCTAATGAGCTCTCTGGTGGTTACAATTCATATCAGTTACAATTCATATCACTTTTTTCACTTTTATCACTCAAAAACTGAAGTTCATCCTGAATTATTAGATTAAATAATCAGTCAGTGATTGGGAAGAACTCATTGCTACATATCCATGGTACAGTAACACTAAGATGGACTGCTCTTAAAAGTGTGCAGAAAATGGTCCAGAATGAAGTAAAACAAAGGGCAGGGCTAAATGTCTACATTTCAACAGTCATTCACCTCTCGACACAAGGGGGAGTCAGAGTGTAGGGAGTATTGTATCACTTTTAAATCACATCACTACACCAATGTTCTACTCTCAGTAATCTGTCTTCTTTTTACGGGGGCATATTGTGGTCTACTGGTTGAACATTTCCAATTCAAGGACAGATGTCTGTTTGAGCTGCAGGATTCAAGAAATGTGTGTCGCCTTTGAATGCAGTCTTAAAGGAAATAAGAATGGATTAATTGTTTTTAGGAATTATACTGAAAAATAACAAAGATGGAGCTTGCTACAGTAGCCTAGTGAGTCTGGATACTCTCAATAGAGATCCTTTTTGGCCAGAAAACAATCTCGCCAATTACAGTAGTTATGAGGAATGTGAAATACAAACTGCTACATTGGGTGGGTTTATGACAGTGGTTGAAGGCATGCGTCGTAGACCTTGTCAGATATTTTTTAGATGGTTCATTCAATCACCTGCCAAGTATTTTTGAAAGTGCCTTCCCTTTTCCAGTTTTAAACAGAGAGTTCTGCAAGGCAGTACATAAATGCATTTGCATGCAGATCAATGTCAGTCAACCATGGTAGCGAGGGCAAAAAAACGAAATTTCACCCCCTGTGAAATCAAGGTGGGTGCTGGTGCTGGTGGGTGAGGTGGAGGCACGTGAAAATGTTTGTTCGGCGGCCTCAGCAAGTTGCGAGTGGGAAGGTGTGACGGCTGCGGTGAATGCAGTGAGTGTGACGGGGAGGACAGTCGGGTAGGTCAAAAAGAAGTTGTCCGACCTGAAGGTGGAGGCGAAGAAACAAATCGTCGCCCACCGACAAAGTGTGTCTGCCACGGGTGGGAGCAAGGGCACACCCGACCTCAGCCTGCAGGACACTGATGCGTCCATACTCGGGAAACCAGTGTGTGTGGCATAGTGCCACAGCTGGAGGGGGACACTGATATGGAGACCACTACCGATGAACCAGGTAAAGCACGGTTTTAACTGTAATTGTATTGCTGTGTAATGGATAAAAAGGGTCAGCAGACTTAAGTCCAGTTTGTTTTCCAATAATAAATTTCCCTCAGACATCCAGAATGGCAGTTCAATGTGTTTATATTTAAACAAAGGGGTTGGGTGGACTAGGGAAATGCAAAATAAATTGAAACCCAAACTTCCAGTCACAAGACCTTCAGGGCAAAGCTACTGTATATAGCTGGTTAAACAATGGACACATAGGGAAAGCACAGTGGACTAATGTGTTTGTTTTAGTCCCTCTCCCAGAGTTGGGAGCAGTAGGCGGCGAGGAGGAGGTACCTGTCATGGAAAACAGTGACGAGGAGGCTGCGGAGCGTCCGGCTGTCCCCAGCACCAGCGCATGTGGCCGGCCCAGCCAGGGGATGACCAAGGCTATCAAGGCACAAAGGGACACCATCAGTGCCATAGATGTAGGATTAGAACAAGTTAGTCATGGCCAATATGGAAACTGAAAGAAATTAACAAATCAAGGAAATTACAGCCATAATGGCTAACATGTGCACTGCATTGTCTGCACATTAAAATTGCTTGTTAAAAAAAATTAACCTCAGTCCTACTTGTTTCTTTTTACAAACGCCGCATTACATCCACACGGATCCTTGCTCCCTATTTGTCGAGGAGGGGGCTGTGGGTCAGGGTCCACATGCTGAGGCATCTAAACACCGCCATCTGCATTTGAGGAGGCCGATGGAACGCTCCACTACGGTGGACATTTTAGGACATCCTCAGGAGTCAGATGTCAGCTAGATATTATCAGATGTCACCTAGATATGTGTCAGATATCACCTAGATGTGTCAGATATCACCTAGATATTTGTCAGATGTCACATAGATATTTGTCAGATATCACAAGTCAGATGTCAGGTATCAGTTTTCAGATGTCAGGTATCAGTTGTCAGGTATCAGATGTCAGGGGTCAGTTGTCAGAGGGCAGGTATCAGATGTCAGGTATCAGTTGTCAGGTATCACTTGTCAGATCTCAGTTGTCAGAGGTCAGGTATCAGTTGTCAGGTATCAGATGTCAGGTATCAGATGTCAGGTATCAGATGTCATGTATCAGTTGTCAGATGTCAGGTATCAGTTGTAAGAGGTCAGATATCGACTGGGGGGCGAGGTCTCGCCACCATGTCACTATTGACGCCACAAACCCCACAACTCGGTCTCTGTGAAGGCTAGAGACACACGGTCTTAACCAGTGGGTGCAGAGAGATTGCCCGGAGGTCACTACACTGTCTGTAACTGGCTCTGACCTGAGGGGGCGGAGTCTCGCCAACTCGCCACTATCCACGCTACGAACCGTTATTACCCCCTCGGTGAGCGTCTTGTCTTTGAAATTGAGAGTTTAACATGTTTTTGAATGATTTTTCACGGTGCCCACCGCACATCCATTGTATGACCTAAACGGTGGTAGAGCAATTATCAACTTTCTCAAAAGTGCTAGTTTTGTCAACTTTTTGATCTGAACCATTGTATATGATCATAAGTAACCTTAAAACAGGGCTAAACATGATTTTTTCCTTTACTACTCCTTTAAGATTCTTCTACTGGTTTATAAATCACTCCACAACCCGCTCCCTCCTCATTCGTCCACTCTCATACTCCTCTAGCAGTGCAAGCAGTGCCATATTTGCATGCAGTATTACGCACGAGTGTCACCGCAGCAGGCCTAGGCTATTTATAAGCTTACAGCAATCAGATGGATTGCTTAACTTCTTGGCAAAATTATCACGGCAATCAGTGGTTTCCACGTGGTTCGAAGTGTCCTTGGGCAATTTGGACGTTTGATATTCAGTGCGATCAAATGTGTGAGAGGCATCATTGGACAATCTGGCTCCAATTCCCCACTTCACCATCTGCGTCGACAATTCCCCCCGTCTCCAAGATGTGCGTACGCATGGGTGAGAGCTGCCGTACAGGTGCGCTCATTCTTAAGTCAAGTTTGCTTTTTATAAATCACAATATTTATTTATTTATGTCCTATCATATTTATGCAGATGACACAGCTTTATATTTCAGTGTCATCACATGATTACAGTCCCTTACTTTCTTTGAGCAAGTGTAGGCCTATTGATCAAATTAATGAATGGATGTGTCAGAATTTTCTTCAGATTAATCCAGACAAGACTGAAATAATTGTTTTTGGCCCCAAAAATGAAAGGTCAAAGATCAGTGCTAGTCTTGAGTCCATTTCACTGAAAACAGCGAATCAAGCCAGAAATCTTGGTGTAATTTTTGATCCAGACCTACATTTTAACAAACACTTAAAAGCTATTACTAAATATGCCTATTACCACCTGAAAAACATAGCTAGAATGAAGGGTCTTCTATCTAAACAAGACACAGAGAAACTTGTTCATGCATTTATTTTGAGTAGGCTAGATTACTGCAATGGTGTTTTAACAGGTCTCAACAAAAAAACAATCAAGCAGCTGCAGCTGATTCAGAATGCTGCTGCCAGAGTCCTTACTAACACCAGAAAATTGGACCATATCACACCGGTTCTTAAATCACTACACTGGCTTCCTGTGAGACAAAGGATTGATTTTAAAATCTTATTGCTGGTCTACAAAGCACTAAATTGTTTAGGACCAAAATACAATGATTTATTGGTTCCCTATGAAGGATCCAGACCCCTCAGATCATCTGGGACAGGGTTACTGTGTGTTCCCAGAATTAGAACCAAGCAAAGTGAAGCAGTATTCAGTTATTATGCTCATCACCTCTGGAACAAACTTCCTGAACACCTGAGGTCTGCTCAAACTGTCAGTTCTTTTAAATCAGGGCTGAAAACATTATTGTTTACTACAGTGTTTAATTCTTAATTTCCATTATCCTGTTTTAATTGTCCTTTGTTTTTTAAATGTGTTTTATTGTCTTGTTTTATTCTTATGATTTTAATGTAATACTTCATTGACTGAATGTATTTTTTATAATGTTGCCTCTGTAAAACACTTTGAATTTGCCTTGTGCATGAATGGTGCTATAGTGCCTTGCCTTGTTCTACCTCATGAGCCACAGACTCTCCATCTTAAAGCTAAATCCAACAAACAGTATTTGAAAGGATCAAACTTTTCCAAGCACTCTTTTTCTCTTAATACCACATAATACTATCCATCATCTGAATAAACAACTCTCCCCTCTTACTCTACTCACCTTTAGAAAACTCTGGTTTTGCCATCAGCTTCCATTCTGTGCTGCTCTGTGTTCCATATTGGTCTAGGTGTGTCTGACAGTTTGCTGATCACCTGTAGTAAATAAATAAATAATAATAATAATAAAAAAAGTGCTTCCCTGTACTCATCTGATCACAGCCTTGATGACCAGTTGATCCTGTTTTGGAGTACACTCTACATACCAATCTCCTCTCTCCCTCTCTCTCTCTCTCTCTCTCTCTCTTTCTCTACTCAAGTCAAGGTATTTGAGAGTTTTTCATTTGACAGTCTCTTGCACAGCTGAATCAAATCTCAGTGTCAACTGCGTAGGTGTAGTAGATACTATGAGGGAACAGGAACACCCGCACACTGTCTTCACTTGCTCAACAAATCCCATTTTAATGTTATACAATGTTTCAATGTCACTTTAGCATAAACACTTGACTGTTTTAGCATTAACACACATAAAACCTAGGATTGACTTGAGACTTGTTCATTACTTGGGACTTGACTGGAGACATGAAGCGTTAGGGTGAATTTGTGACTTTGTGACCCAACTTTTGGAATTCTTCAACCTCCAGCAGCTTATGTCATGTCAGATGAAAGGCATTTTGACCAGTTATTCCTGTTTGGAGTCTCAACCCCCAACACACATAAACACACACACACAAACACACACACACACACACACGTCTTACACATCTGGATTTGGATAGTGAATGCTTCCAGATTCTATCCCACTTTTGCAGGGAAAGAAAGATACCAAGGTCTTTGTTGAACGTATATACAATGTAATATAATCTGATTCAACTGTACAGAGAGAGAGAGAGAGAGAGAGAGAGAAAGGAAAGCTAAACCTGAAGACCCGGCATGACTGGAAGACTTTCTCAGTAAGAACAGTCCTCCAGGCCAGATACAAAGTGGAGTTGAGAAATTGATTCCAACTGCTGGATGTGGATGGAGGTTCTAATGCAATGTACGATTGGTTTGTGGCAGCATATGTGGAGGCAACCAGGGAGTGTGTGCCAGTGGTGGAGAGGACCACCAGACAGCAAAATGAAACTGGGCCGGATCCGGGACGGATTAATCACATCCGCGAAACGGATCCGCCCCAGTGTTGATTTTCACAATGGGCCAATACCGGCGCAAATCTGTTACTGGCTCAGCTCTGTCATATATTTTATATCCAGACATAATCTGGCACAGATCCGCACGGATCCATACCGGCTTTGGGCCATAACTGGCCCAGATTATAAATTGCTAATCCGGCTCTCAGCTTGTAGCTGGACTTTTCTGCTCTACTGTTGAATTAAGTCTTCTTTGCTGCTGAATTAAGTTGGCATGACCGTTAAAAAATTTAAATTGAAAATTTAAGCGGGCGGTAGGGGCTGATTGCTATGAGAATCTGCCAGAATCTGCGCAGAGGCGCGGGACACTCTAGGGGCAGATGTGATTCCTCTGCAGATCTGCCGGATTGTGGACGGATTCGGCCCAGTGTCAGCTCCTGTCTGGGCCAGAGGTTCCCCAAGGTCCAGGCATCCGGAGGTTGTAGCTGCAGGGGAAAGCGTTGAGAAGGCTTGCCGACCTCTTGGCCAAGAGAAGACTGTGGGGAGACAGTTGGCAATGAATGAGGCAAAGCAACAGCTCTTCGATACCTACGATAAGTTCAGATGGGAGGAGCGGATGGAAAAGGTGCGCAGGGTGGAGGCAGCCCGAGGGGAGCAATGATACGGTGAGGCCTGGAAGGTGATTAACAAGATGAGTGGACGAAAAAGGGCAAAGGAAGGCCAAGTAACAGGCAACAGCCCAGGGGAAAGGGTGAACACTTGGTTCACTCACTTCAGGAACCTCCTAGGCACCCACCAGACAGTGGAAGAAGCAGAGGAGGAGATACCGGCAGTCCTCGAAAATCTCAATATTGACGATGGCCTGTACATGATGTCATTGACAGGGTTAGCCTATAAATAAACTTAGCATTGCGCTAACTTTGGGGACATTGCGCTGACATTGACATTGTCAAACACTAGAAATGGATAGTTTTGTCAGTCATCCATTTTGCGAAGTAGCCTATCTGCGGTGTGAAAACGGGGTTGTAGTTGAGATTTCGAAAAATGAAGTATTTGCCAAAGCCCAGGTTCGCAAAAAGGTTCAGTCAGATTTATTAAGAAAACAATACGATTGCAAACGGACCTCAAAGTAAAACACAGAGTGGTTCACCAAAATAGAAGTAACATGAGCTCGCCGGATATCCTCCTTATATCTGCTCAAAACAAGGATGTGGTGCAGCCGACATTTGATTCGCTGAGTCGTCTATACGTCATCGTAAGGTGACGGATATCAAACAGTGGTCGAGGGATGAAATGCACTTTGAATATGAACAAAGAAAACAAAAGGTCTGAGCCAGGACGGGAAGGACGAAGGTGTGGCCCTTCTGACTTAAACAAAGAGATGAGGAAGAGCGAGGTAGAGGAGGTGTTTACAATTACAAAAGAGAGAGAGAAACAAAAGGTTGAGGTGTTTACAATAGCAAAAAGCAGGGGACTGGATGAATAGGTTTTAAAGAAAAGAAAAGAATCTCTGAATAGTCTTGAGACTAGGTGTAAAATTCCATGACAACTCCCTCATCTGTGGCTGAACAGCCACATAAAATATATACATCAAATATAAAATAAGCATAATCAAAAAAAAAACAAAAAAAAAGAAATCAATTACAAACACAAAATTGTAAAAACTCTATGCTATACATGTGGAAAGGAAGTAATCTCTCCACTAGGTGGAGCAAGAATAAAAAGAATTTCATTGTGAAATATTTAACAAAAATAGTTTATTTTCTTTCCACGTGCAAAATCACGCACCAAAACCCCTTGTTTCAGAAATTTGACAGGAAACAAGGTAAAAAAGATGACATGATTATATACTATTTATAGTCTAAAAGTGGACAACCATTCACCAAAAACCCTTGATTTTAAAGTTTGAACAAGGCAAAAAGATGAAATGGTTACCAGTGTAAGAAGGGCAAAAAACCTCTTGGTCAATTTAGAGGAAAAACCCAAACTTATTTATCAACTCATGTTTCAACCATTGTAACTCTTGTAAACAAATATGATATTTTTTCAAGATAATTTCAAAGTTCATTCACTCTTGTTGTGAATAATCGCATGTAATGTCCTATGGATCATAGCTTCCATGTTTGCGTCTCTGAATGTTTAATGTAGGTTCCAGTGTGTGCGGTTAGAGGTGCAGTCATTGCTGTTGAGATTGTCCACGTTGTCATACCACAACCACGAGAAGGAGGTGACCGGCAAGGTCAGTCTCCGATTGCTCATCAGAGGAGAGGAGAGTGTGGCGGTGACCGTCAAGGTCACTCTCCGATTGCTCATCAGAGGAGAGGACAGTGTGGCGGTGACTGTCAAGGTCACTCTCCGATTGCTCATCAGAGGAGAGGACAGTGTGGCAGTGACCGCTTTGCCCTTGAGATCTCTGGTTCGGCTGCATGGACCGTCCTCTCAGCTACTTTTGACAGCTATTCCACACAGGCCAGAATGTCCTGGTGCTGATTGTTCCATCTTTGACGGGTAGGTTCCGCTTAAGTCTTTCGGACCTCCCATCCAGGGCGCAGTCCCAGGCTAGACCCCGTTCCGTCCGAGGCCTCAAGCCAGGTTCCCCTGGAATGAGAGCTCAGCCTTCTGCTTCCCGGTGTCTTCTTTTCAAAGCCCACCGATCACAGAAGCACTACTCGCCTACTAACGCATTCGCTTTTGGCTTGTAGTGGCCTGACTGTACATTGAGCCGAGCGCGGCGGCCATCTTGGGATTTGAGGTCCTGTTTTGTTTTTACTGTTAAACCCATGTTTATGCTGGGTGTTTTGTTTTATGCTGGTTTTGGTTTGTGTACGTTTCTGTGATTCATTTTCATGCTGGCTGCACTCTCGCTAGGCTACTGTTCTTGATCTGCTCTAACTAGCTATCTTCTATGCTAGCTTTTTGTTCTTTTGTTCTGCTCCAAGCTAGCCATCTTCTCTGTAAGCTATGGTTTTCGTTGTTCTATTGTTTCAATGCTAGCTTCCACGTGCTAGCTAGTTCATCCACATGTTGATTAGCCCACGTGTTAGTACTTTCTTTTAACTTTGTGCACACGTGGTTAACTTCCGGTTTTGCTGCTTGTGTGAAAGAAAAAAAAAGAAAAAGTGAGAGAATTCCTGTTTTCCCTCGTGGTCCACCATTTTGAGGGTCCACCATTTTGGCTCCTGGTGAGTCTGCCATTTTGTTGAACAAAGGGGAAAAAAAAAAAAGACAGAAAAAAAAGAAAAAAAAAAGAATCTCTCAGCACAGCAGTGATTGGTTGAGTGAGCGTGTTTAGTCTCTTTTTTTTTACTGTACTTTTGACATTCGTTTGTATTTTGTTCTCATACTTTCTTTTAAAATGGGAGCTACGTCTAGTACACCAAAGCGTGAACCTTTTCTTGGCGCTGCCAAGGTAGTTGCATTAACATGTGGTCCTACTGTATGTGAGCAAATTGCATTATGGGCTAAATATAGTGATTTTCCCCCTGTGTGTACCTTATCTGTTAAATTGCTAGGAGAAGTGAAGGGACAGTTGGAGAAGTTTGACTTAACTAAGTTAGGGAAGAAGCCACAGAACGCCATTAACTGGTCTCATTTTTCTGCCTGGGAGACGACTGCAAATAACTTTACATTAATTCCTCCATCAGATAATGATGATCGGTTAAGCACATGTAGGCTGTTTCCTGATCCACACGTGGCAGGCCCTCAGGCTCAACCAGCCCCCGCTCCAGGCCCTATGCATGAGGCCCCTCATCTAGCCCCTACTCTGGCCCCCTTTCCTGCTCTAACACCTCTGGTCCAACCAACTGCTGGCCCACCCCCAACCTCCTTGGTTCAAGCCACACCCCTTGCTCCTGCAGGAGGGGGATTTACACCCCCTCCTGCTGTTCAGTCACCTGTCCCCTCTGCGCCTGCTACGTCTCAGGTATCAACTCCCTTGCCTTTAACTGGTACTGTTAAGGGGCCAGGAGGTGAACCCAAGAGCAGACACGACGGCAGGATAAGGGGGAGAAGCCAAGATGGCGCGTTTAATTGGTTCAAGGTACAGTCCAGGGTTGGGCAGAGAATAGTCAATAATCCAGGCAGGGTACGGTACACGGGCAGGGTAGTCAGGCAGGCTGGGTTTGGTAGACGGGCAGGGTAGTCAGGCAGGCTGGGTTCAGGCAATGGCGGGAGTCCTGGAAGGGTAAACCAAAAACAAGACAGGTAAATAAAAAGCTCAGGGGACAAAAACGGTGGTTACAGTAGCAAGGTCAAAAACAGGCAAGGTCAAAAACAGGCAAGGTAAAGGGAGCTAGAGCCGTGAGGTTACCACATGGGAATTCAACGATCTGGCCCCGCATGCTGTGTGGAGTGGCTTCTTAACCTCCTGGGCTGATGGGCTGCAGGTGGTGGCTGGCCAGGATGGGGTGCAATCACCGGAATGACCGGCAGCTGCTCACGCCGACGAGCCCGCAGTTCCCTCTGCGCCCTCTGGGAGGTGCCAGGGGACTCGTTCTCGGAGAATGGGTTAGGGGCAGGCAGAGAGGCAGGGTTAGAGGCATGGGTTGTGACAGGACCCCCCCCTCTACGGGCGACTCCCGGCGACCGACCAGGCAGGCCAGGGTGGGCCCGGTGGAAATCCCGGACAAGAGAGGGGTCCAGGATGTGCCTGCGGGGCACCCAGCTTTGCTCCTCAGGCCCATAACCCTCCCAATCGACAAGGTATTGCAGACCCCGGCCCCGGCGACGGACCCTCAGCAACCGCCGGACAGTCCAGGCCGGATGGTCGTCGATGAGGCGGACGGGGGGAGGAGCATCGCCTGGGGGGCAAAGGGGACTGACCTTCACAGGTTTGATCCTGGAGACGTGGAAGACCGGGTGGATCCTCATGGCGGGGGGCAACCTGAGCTTGACCGCCACAGGGTTGACCACGCTCTCAATGACGTAGGGGCCGAGGAAGCGGGGGACCAGCTTCCTGCAACCTGCCTGCAGCGGAATGTCCCTGGAGGAGAGCCAGACCTCCTGGCCAGGCACATAGTTGGGGGCCGGGGTCCGACGCTGGTCGGCATACCGCTGGCTTCTGCGGGTGGAGCGGAGCAGGGCCGAGCGGGCGGTCCTCCAGATCCTGCGGCAGCGGTCAATGTGGGCCTGGACTGACGGGACAGCCAGCTCCTCCTCCTGCTCAGGAAAAAGGGGCGGTTGGTAACCCAGGGAGCACTCAAACGGGGACTGACCTGAGGAGGCGTTGGGCAGGGTGTTGTGGGCGTACTCGACCCAGGAGATGCACTCGCTCCAAGAGGCCGGGCTCCGGCCCGTGATGCACCGCAGGGCAGTGCCCAGGTACTGGTTGGCCCGTTCCGCCTGCCCGTTGGTCTGGGGGTGGAAGCCCGAGGACAGGCTGACAGTGGCCCCCATAGCCCGACAGAACTCCCTCCAGACCCGAGAGGTGAACTGCGGCCCCCTGTCTGACACAATGTCGAGGGGGATGCCATGGAGACGGACCACGTGAGTCACCAGCAGGTCCGCAGTCTCAGAGGCAGAGGGGAGCTTAGGCAGCGGCACGAAGTGGGCAGCCTTCGAGAAACGGTCAATGATGGTCAGGATCACCGTGTTTCCCTGGGATGGGGGGAGACCGGTGACGAAGTCCAACCCAATGTGGCTCCAGGGTCGGCCGGGAACAGGCAGGGGACGCAGAAGTCCTGAAGGGGGCTGGTGGGAGGACTTACTCCGGGCACACACCGTACAGGCCTGGACGTACTTGGTGGTGTCGACGGCCATGGTGGGCCACCAGAACCGGCGCCTAAGCAGGGTTAGCGTGCGGCTGGCTCCTGGGTGACAGGCGAACTGGGACGTGTGGGCCCACTGGAGGACCTGGGTACGGACCCGGTCAGGCACAAAGAGGCGGTTTGCCGGACCACCGCCTGGGTCTGGCTGAGTCCTCTGGGCCTCCCTCACGATCCCCTCTACCTCCCAAGTGAGAGCACCCACCACACAGGAGGAGGGCAGAATAGTGTCCAGCTCTGCACTCCGCTCCGGGGGCGAGAACTGGCGTGAGAGAGCATCTGGCTTCACATTGCGGGACCCTGGTCGGTAGGTCAGGGTGAAATTGAAGCGGCCGAAAAACAGAGCCCACCTGGCCTGCCGGGGATTCAGCCTCTTTGCGTCCCGGATGTAGATCAGGTTCTTGTGGTCAGTCCACATGATGATCGGCTGCTCCGTCCCCTCCAGCCAGTGCCTCCACTCCTGCAGTGCGAGTTGGACCGCGAGAAGCTCCCTGTTTCCTACGTCGTAGTTCCTCTCGGCCGGCTCCAAGCGGCGGGAGAAGAAGGCGCAGGGGTGGAGCTTGCCGTCCGTCACGGCCCTCTGGGACAGGACCGCCCCAACCCCCGTGTCGGAGGCGTCAACCTCCAGGATGAATTGGAGTGAGGGGTCCGGTTGGATGAGGACAGGTGCGGAGGTGAACAGGGCCTTGACAGCCTTGAAGGCCACGTCCGCCGCAGGGGTCCAGGCGAAGGGGATGGCCGTGGATGTCAGCGCTGTCATGGGGCTCGCCACCCGGCTGTAGTTCCGGATAAACCTCCGGTAAAAGTTAGCGAACCCCAGGAACCGTTGGAGCTCCTTGCGGGTGGTGGGGACCGGCCACTCAACCACCGCCCTGATCTTCTCTGGGGAAGCCCTCACCCTCCCGGCCTCAATGACGAAACCCAGGAACTGGATCGTGGGCACATGAAACTCGCATTTCTCCGCCTTGAGGTAGAGCCTGTTCTCCATGAGCCTCTGGAGGACCTGCCTGACGTGCCCGGTGTGCTCCTCCATGGTGCGCGAGAAGACGAGGATGTCATCCAGGTAGACGAAGACGGTGTGGTTGAGGAGGTCTCTGAGGACGTCGTTCACTAGGGCTTGGAACACGGCCGGGGCGTTGGTTAGGCCGAAGGGCATGACGCGGTACTCAAAGTGTCTGAGGGGGGTGTTAAAGGCCGTCTTCCACTCGTCTCCTTTCCTGATGCGCACTAGGTGGTAAGCGTTCCTGAGGTCGAGCTTGGAGAACACTGTGGCGCCCTGGAGCGGTTCGAAGGCGGAGGCGATGAGCGGCAGGGGGTAGCGGTTCTTGACTGTAATGTCGTTCAATCGCCGGTAGTCGATGCACGGGCGTAGGGTGCCGTCTTTCTTGCCCACGAAGAAGAAGCCCGCTCCTACGGGTGAGCTGGAGGGCTTGATGAGGCCGGCGTTCAGGGACTCGTGGATGTATTTCTCCATGGCCTCTCTCTCAGGACGAGACAAGTTGAACAGACGGCCGGAGGGCAGGGGCGCTCCTGAAAGCAGTTCAATGGCACAGTCGTAGGGGCGGTGAGGAGGCAGGGAGAGGGCCCTCTGTTTGCTGAACGCCTCTCCGAGGTCATGGTAGATGGAGGGAACCGTGGACAGGTCAGGTGGCTCCAGTGAGGCGCTGACGCCCTCTGTAGGCGGGGTGGCAGAGGTGAGACAGGTCCTGTGGCAGTGATGACTCCAGCCAATCACCCTGTTGGTCTCCCAGTCGATGTGGGGGTTGTGGCGCCGGAGCCAGGTCTGCCCCAGGACGAGGGGACTCTGGGGTGATGAGATCACCAGCAGGGAGAGGGTCTCGTGGTGGTTGCCAGACAGACGGATCTCCAAGGGCTTTGTGACCTGGGTGACCTCGGCCAGCAGTCTCCCGCTGAGGTCGTGAACGGCAAGGGGCGTGTCCCGGGGTTGTGTGGGGATGCCGGCCTGACGGACGAGCGTGGCATCGATGAAGCAGTCGTCCGCGCCCGAGTCAATCAGAGCAGGTACGGGGAATGGCCGGTTGTTAGATGTGACCACGGCTTCCAAGTGCAGGCGCCCCTGGTGGCTGGGGGTGAGTACGCCGCCCATCAGTGACACCCCTCTCACCGACAGGCTGGAGCTTTTGGGCGGTTCGGGCAGGTGTTCCGGGTGTGTCCAGGGCCGCCACAATAGAAACAGAGCCCCTCTGTAACCCTCCGGAGGCGCTCCTCAGCGGTCAGATGAGCCCCGCCCAATACCATGGGCTCGTCCTCAGGGGATGGAGAGGCAGACAGAGCAGAGGAGTGCAGGGGGGCGGAGTCGGGGCGAGACGAGAAGGGGGCCGGCTGGCCTGGGGGACGGTGACTGGGGGGCCGGACAGAGCCAGAGGGACGGGTGGCTCTTTCTCTCCTGCGCTCCCGGAGCCTGTTGTCCATCTTCACGGCGAGCGAGATGAGGTTGTCCAGGGAGGTGGCATCTTCCCTGAGCGCCAGCTCATCCTTAATAGTCTCTGTGAGGCCTGAGCGGAAAGCGGTCTGGAGGGCGGCATCGTTCCACCCGCTCCCCGTAGCCAGGATGCGGAACTCCACAGAGAATTCTGCCACACTCCGGGTGCCCTGCTGGAGATGGAGCAGGCGTGAGGCGGAGTCGCGGCCGTGGGCTGGATGGTCGAAAACTTTTCTAAACTCCACACAGAAAGTCTCGAAGGACCCGAAACAGGCCGCCCCTGACTCCCAGACTGCTTCAAACCAGCGGAGGGGTTGGCCGGTCAACAGGTTGGAGACGAAGGCAATCCTCTCCGCGTCCCCAGAATACCGGCTAGGCTGGTGAGCGAAAATGAATTTGCACTGCATCAGGAAGGACCCGCACTCAGCCAGGTCGCCGTCGAATGGCCTGGGGTTGGAGAGCTTGGGCTCTCTCCGGGGCAGAGCGGGGGAAGCGGCCTCGCCAGGAGCTGGAGCGGCGGGCTGGTCCTGGGGTGGTGCTGGGTCCTGGGGTGGTGCTGGGGCCTGGAGAGGGGTAAGGTGGGCGATCAGGTTCCGGAACTCCTGGGTGAGAGCCTGCAGGCCCTGGTCGGTTTGGGCTGCCTGGGTGGCGAGCGCGTTCACGCTGGTGGAGAGGCCCTGCATGGCACTGGCCGCATGTTGGAGGTCAGAGTCGTGTCTCCCAATCAGCGTACCTTGGCTGGCGATGGCAGTGCGTATGGCGTCGACGTCCGCTGGGTCCATGTCTTGGCCAGATCGTTCTGTTAAGGGGCCAGGAGGTGAACCCAAGAGCAGACACGACGGCAGGATAAGGGGGAGAAGCCAAGATGGCGCGTTTAATTGGTTCAAGGTACAGTCCAGGGTTGGGCAGAGAATAGTCAATAATCCAGGCAGGGTACGGTACACGGGCAGGGTAGTCAGGCAGGCTGGGTTTGGTAGACGGGCAGGGTAGTCAGGCAGGCTGGGTTCAGGCAATGGCGGGAGTCCTGGAAGGGTAAACCAAAAACAAGACAGGTAAATAAAAAGCTCAGGGGACAAAAACGGTGGTTACAGTAGCAAGGTCAAAAACAGGCAAGGTCAAAAACAGGCAAGGTAAAGGGAGCTAGAGCCGTGAGGTTACCACATGGGAATTCAACGATCTGGCCCCGCATGCTGTGTGGAGTGGCTTCTTAACCTCCTGGGCTGATGGGCTGCAGGTGGTGGCTGGCCAGGATGGGGTGCAATCACCGGAATGACCGGCAGCTGCTCACGCCGACGAGCCCGCAGTTCCCTCTGCGCCCTCTGGGAGGTGCCAGGGGACTCGTTCTCGGAGATAGGGTTAGGGGCAGGCAGAGAGGCAGGGTTAGAGGCATGGGTTGTGACAGGTACTCCTTTTGGAGCCCCCTTCCCCCAAACTCCTTGGATGTCTAAAATATCGGCCCCTCTAGGTTATTACTCTTCTGACACCCCTCTCTCCGGGGCCTCTTCCATTGACCATATGGTTGCTTTCCCTGTGTCATACCCTCCTGCTGTGTCTCGCCCTCCAGTTGGTGTGTCTGTGACCCCTGATCACACCTTTGCCACTGCCACACCGGATCTGCCCCATCCCTTTGTTCCTGCTTCTGACTCACAAGATGACCATCCAGGTTATTATCTTAGATCTGCTGATTCTGTTGAACATCTGGTTACTGAGTTTGGTAAACTGTTCTTGCCAATAATCCGTCTGCTCAATGAACAATGTGAAGCTGAGATAAAAAGGGACTCTGCAATCCTGCAGGCAGCGCAGTTTAGGTACTTCAACAACAACGTTAGCACTGGGCAACAACAGACAACAATCAGGGGGGTACAGAGATAACCAGGGATATTCACAACAGAACAGCAAGTTTGACCGATCTAATAACCGTTGTCATTTCTGCAACCGCAAAGGGCATTACCGGAGGGAGTGTAGACTATACGCTAGAGTACAGAAGTCTTCTGTCAGTGCTCCACAGGGTGGTGGATTCTGACTAGATGGGACAGATAGATATTTCAGTAGGGAAAGTCTAGGGAGAGTGAGGGTGTACGTGACAGGGGGAAAGAGAAAAAAAAATCAATCATATTTGCCAATATCTTAGTCTGATACATATTGTCTAACAACCCAATTTTGGAAACTAAAATGTTTTTGTTCTGTTTAAGATATCATGTTTATAGCTGATTTCAGATGCACATTCATTGGTTCTGAGTTTTACAGACAACTGTCGTTCTTGGACTGCCGGATAAATGCCACACCGGTTGGAACCGCAAGTATTTTAATAATTTGACAGAAAAACAGAAAAGGGAGAATCTCAACTCACTGAATCCTTGAAATTAGTTACCTTGATTTGGCACATCAGTCTGGACGAACTCCTATATGGATAGTTTGGGCATACAGTATATATTGGCCTACTAGTTTTACGGTTACCTCACACTGGTGTGGTTGGTGAGCCTTGTAGTCCTGCTGCTGAGGGTGGTTGGGGATCACTACCAAATACTGGACCTGGGGAAAGTGAGACAATGGTGAGGTAGGCCTACTAGCCTTACGATCAGTATATGTATTGGTGAGGGGAAGTAAGAGTAAACAGGAGAGTACTGTAGTTATGTCAACCTTGGTTATCAGAATGTATTCAATATCTTTAATTTACCTTTTCAGAGCACCACCCTGTTAGATTCATCACAAAAAAAGAGATGTTTTCACGATAAGTCTGGACTTCCGGCCACCCAGAAGGCTACCACCCTGTCATACAGTGAAAATTTATCAACTTAATAATAACTTTAATCAGTCTTAAAAGATTGGCGATGTACAAAATCAGGGTGTGTCTAATATACAGTAGTGCTCTAGTGTGTCTGGGACAGACAAAACATATCCATGGTACAGTAACACTAAGATGGACTGCTCTTAAAAGTGTGCAGAAAATGGTTCAGAATGAAGTAAAAACAAAGAGCAGGGCTCAACGTCTACATTTCAACAATCATTCACCTCTTGACACAAGGGGGAGTTAGAGTGTAGGGAGTATGGCATGGCTTTTAAATGATATCACTACAGAAATGTTCTACTCTCAGTAATCTGTGTTCTCTTTACGGGGGCCTATACTGTACTGTTGTGGTCTACTGGTTGAGTATTCAAGGAACGATCAAACATACTTTATTTGTGTAGCGCATTTCATACACAGAGGCAAGACAATGCGCTTTACAGATAAACAGGATGGACATACTCATAGAGGCCACGTCACTGTTTCGTCATCCACGACCGTCAGGCCATGCATTCCATTGGGTGTCCGATATATCGGACAGTCCTGGATGACCTGGTCTGCTGTTTGTTCCTCAGAGCCACACTCGCACACCGCGCAGGATGCCAAGCCCCATTTGTGCATCCATGAATGGAAGAGTCCGACGCCGGTCCGGAGGCGATTAAGCCTCACCGGCGTCCGGGATGAAATCACAGAGTCTGGAGGTGTTCGCCTCCCACTCCTCACGCCAGATTTAATCCGCCCATCCTACCTCACTGATGTTAAGATCTCTGCATTGCTGCGGGAGATCCCGTGCGGCAGGTGTCATAGAATTTACAACTGGCCTCAAGACCTTTCAGATCTCAGCTTTTGTTCTTAAATCTATTGATCCAGTCACCTGCCTTTTGCTATTCCAAACACCTTAAAACTTAAAAATGCTAGCTATTTTGCTGCAAGTGGTTCAACTTCTGTTTCTGGACAGAGGTAAGGGATAAACCCAGATAACACAAGGCTAACGGACCTACAGTGGGTCCCCGATGGATGAGTTGGCGGACCTCCGGCGGAATATAACACAAGGCTAGCAGACCTACAGCGGGTCCCCGATGGACGAGCTAGCGGACCTCCTGCCAAATCCGCTGGCGGGTTCCTGGCCATTTGTACATCGAATGGCAAGCAGACCTCTGGCGGATTATTAGCGTCAGGGACAGCGGTCCACTAGTAATCCAAAATGCTTCCGCTATTGCTCCACCGGTAGTTTATTGTCTATATCCTAGGCCCATTGGCCCTAGGCGTATGGATTTCTATTGCTAAAGTAACTTACTCTGAACATTTTTTGGGTAACCCTTCCTTTCATAGTCCCCCAATTACTAAACATTTACCTGGTAAATACATGCAAAGTATAGCCTAATATATAATGGGTAATTACTGAGACACCTATACTGTAGGTATTATTTCAAAACAGGAGTATTTCAAATGTTTAATTACGGAGGGAGGGAAGCAGGGAGTGACAACCAGAAAAATGCTATCTATGGTGCGCTGGCTTACAGCCACGCACAAAAAGGGGGCATAGAGGAGAGAAAGAAAGGTCGTGGCTAAAGTTAAAAATTATACAGGCTTGTGCTCAACCGGGAATCAAACCCATGATCTTCCGCATGGGAGTCGCGCACGGCAATATGCACATTGTTCTAGTCTGGCCCCCTGCGACCCCCTGCGGCCTCCTGAGCGGCGCCGTTGATATAGGGGTTCACTGAATATCACTGAAGTGATCTATCAAGAAGTGATCTATCAAGAACTGATGAATTTTACACACTTGGCCTTTAAGATAGCACGACATATTCAGTGAGCCATAGGGCTCCATTGTAATCGCCAAGGTAGAGATCCAAGGTCGCCGGTTCAATCCCCACCTCCGACGCAAAATGTCCAAGTGTCCTTAACAAGACACTGAACCCCAAATTGCTTGTGGGTGGCTCTCAATTGACTCCCCTGACTAAATAAAGGTTTCCATTCAATACCAAGACATTTCCACCAGCTAGTTATAGCTGTGAACTATCTATTCTATGAATGAATTGAAAATCAACACATTATAAGTTAACAAACAAACATGATATAGGGTGTATGTTACACACTTGGCCTTTAAGATATCAATACATATTCAGTGAGCCATAGGGCTCCATGTCCAAGTGTCCTTAGCAAGACGCTGAACCCCAAATTGCTTGTGGGTGGCTCTCAATTGACTCCCCTGACTAAATAAAGGTTTCCATTCAATACCAAGACATTTCCACCAGCTAGTTATAGCTATGAACTATCTATTCTATGAATGAATTGAAAATCAACACACAAGTTAAAAAAAGAAACATTTTAATAAAAACAGATATTCACAATAATAACATATATACAATATAATAAAACTCCTTCCTCTTACTTCCTCTTCATCTCCTCCAGCCACTGTTCGACCGTCTTCCCCCCAGACGTCTGAGCACAGAATGTGGTGTTCTTAAAACGGCTGTGCCCCGTTTCCTTTGTTTTAGGCAACCCACACTTTTTGCACCTGTATGTGTCATAGGCCTTGTGCGGCCTGACCTGGGTGGCCTGGGCCTCCTCCATTTTCTTCTTCCTCCAGGCTGTGGTCTTGGGGAGCTGGGGACCTGGAGGAACCGGGGGCACAGGGAGGGCCGTAGCAGGAGGCAGAGGGGTGGTGTGAGGGAGTGGGGCAGGGAGGGCCGTAGCATGAGGCAGAGGGGTGGTGTGAAGGAGCGGGGCAGGGTCAGAGGTGGGCCGGTGTATTGAAACCCTGCCCCTTTGGGGAGCCTCTCCACTCCTGTCCTCTGGCACAGTGAAGAAAGTTTCTGTATGCTGCTGCTGACGCACTCCACTATCAGCTGGTGGTAAGTGGGCGGGGGCGTCAGCAGCAGGTACCTCCACACTGGGTCTCCATGGCGTTGGGTCCAGGATGGCCCGCTCCTGGTTCCTCTGCCTTTTGTTGTGCCTGCACAAACAGAGCAATAACATTCAGTACACCAATTTATTAAATATATATTAATAACATAGTTTGAATAGTATTGGTTTATTATAAGTACGTACCACTGGCTGAGGGTCAGCTTATTGACCTGAAACAAGCGGATCTCTGTCTTGGCCTGGAGGTCTGGACTGCCGTCGACCAGGTCTTTGATCCGCCGGTAGTCCCTGAGGATGGTCGCCCAGCGGTCCAACCTCACCCCAGCAATGGTCCTGCCGGCAGGGTGGAGGAGACACAGCTCTCTGAAAATGGCCTCCACAAGGCGGCTACTGTCCGGCCACTGAGAAGGCCCTACACCTTGTCCAAGAAGGCAGCTGGATGGAGAGAAAAGGCAAATAAGTAAACAAATGGCTGCTATTGAGTAAAGAAGTAAACAAATGAGTGTTATAAAGTGTGTGACTGACAAAATACAGCTCTCTCTACATACCGCTTCAGACTGTCCACTCCTGGAGTGACAGCCGTCTTTGAGCGACTAGTCCTGAAGCGCCCCTTCACTAGTCGGTCCCGGAACCTCTCAGGGTAGGTCACCGCCTTCTTGTCATCCGGGGTCAGCTTCGCCCAGAGAGCTATGATCTCCAGCACCTTCTGCCTGGAGATCCACGCCTGGTCCCTCAGACTAAGCAGTGCGTGTCCCAGGCGGACCACATGCTGGTACCCCGGCGCTCCATCTGGTCCCAGGAAGTCCTGAGAAGAAAAGGAAATCAACAAGATGATTATTAAAAACTAAATTCAATTTTTTTCAAGGTTCAAGGTAGTTTTATTTGGCACATGTACAGTAATACAGGGTAAAACATGCAGTGAAAGGGGGGTGCTGAGTCACTGTGCATTTCCCTGCATGTCTAGTGTGATCTACAGTAAATCTTACATTGTCATCCTCTGGCGCCGCAGCACCCTCCTGCTCGGCTGGGTTGTCCTTCGCTGGACCGGGCTGTGAGGGAGGCGCTGGACCAGGCTGTGAGGGAGGCGCTGGACCAGGCTGTGAGGGAGGTGCTGGACCGGGCTGAGAGGGAGGTGCCCTGGGTAGAGGAGGCAGGAGGTCTTCCAGGACAATGGTAGGATCTACATCCTCCTCGTTGCCCAGATCGATCCCCTCGTCGTCCTCCAACTCAAAGTCCTCCTCCCTCACTCCATCAGGCACCTCTGGGTCCCTGGTGAGCTCTTCTGGTTCTTCTCCAATCTGGGAGAGGAGGTAGTCCAGTCCGATGAGCTCACCTGAAACAAAGTACAGAAAGGGTTTACTTACTGGTGTGTGTGTGTTCTGTGTAAGAACCTGAGAGAGAGTGCAAGGGAGAGAGAGAATACATACCAGTGTATGGAACAGGGTGCGTGAAGTCCTCAGCTATCTTACAAGCCAACAACTCTTCAGTGAGGGAGTTGATGGCCTGTTTCAGGCGGCCGTCATAGCTGTGGATGGATGGTCCGTAGTGCCCCTCCACAGCTATCCCAGCCCGGTCCTCATTCCACCTGGTGAGCCCCTCCAGGAGGAAGGCATGGTAGTGGCCCCCCCTCAGGCGAGTTCCTTTAAAAAATGAAACAAGATTTTTTTGTAGTAATAAACTCTCACCCAACGTCCAGCCACTGGTTAAGTGAACATGAGCTTAACAACATCTGTTTAAATGTCTGAGTATATACCTGGAATGAACCGGTTCAGGTGGAGGTGAAAGGACTCCAGTGACGACGACCCCCGGGAGCAGCGGAACACAGGCAGGAGGAGCCCTCCCTTCTTCTCCCTGCCTGTCTGGGTGTACATCTGCACGCCGGGGGGATCCTGGATGCACTCCAGGTGACGCCGCTGGCTGTCCCAGATGACCTCAATCTTCCGGTGGTCCAGGAACGGAATGCCCAGGGTGTCGGTGGAGCTCCAGAAGTCCCTGAACAGCTCCTTCAGACGCCGCTCGGTCTCCTGCACCCCACGAGTGCGGCGGCGACAGTGCCTGGCCAGCTCCTTCTTGGAGATGCTGTTGGCCACCTGGGCGTCGCTGATGGGTCCCAGGGAGGAAGCCTCCAGTAGCGCGCGCTTGGCCGCCATCAGCAGGTCTACATCCTCTCTGCACCACTCGAATATGCAGCCTGACATGCGGCTCAGAAACAAGCCGTAGAGAGGATGGCAGTCCATGGTCACTCCCCCAGCCAGCCGGCAGGTGAAGTGCCAGATGTCCAGCCGGACCGCAAGCTTGTCCCACTGGCTGAACATGGCTGCCGCTTTGCCCGGGCCATGGGCAGAGCAGCAGTCCCGGTCCACATACAGCAGCACGGGAGGTGGGACCCCCGAGTCCTGGTAGCGCTGCTGCAGGCCTGCTGTCATGGGGAGCAGTTCCACTCCCTCCGCCTCTGTCAGGACCGTTATGAGCACCTGCCCCAGCTCGTTGGCCACGTTGGTGGCCCAGGCAGCCCTCCCCTGGAGCTTGCCCGCCAGCTTCTTGGTCACCTAACAACAAACAGATGTATAACATAGGGATGACATTAATATATCTATATTTCACAGGGATACAATTCATGTTTTCATTCTGCCATTGATTGTTACCTTCTTTGTGGAGTCCATCTTCAAGATGGACCCATACATGGAGGTGATCCGGGCCTTCATCTCCTCCATCCTGGGCACCAAATCAGCAGCGCGGACGGTCAGCAGCCAACGGGGTGAGGGCACAGGGATCATGGGAATCGGAGGCAGGACGGTTCTCACCGCAGCACCCGGGACAGCAAACTTCTTGCAGGTGCTGAGGTAGAGGATGGTCTGGGCCATCCAGCGCTCGCTGTACTGCTCCCTGATCTGGTTGTACAGCCTGGTGGTGCTGTTCCCCAGAGTCCTCTCCCTCATCAGCTTCACCACCTTTATGTCACAGGCCAGACTGATGGAGAGATGGGCAGATAAGACAATCATTAGTTATAGGATAACTTGAATCAGCAGGGCTTTTTTAAATAATCTATTTTGCATAGTACATAAGTGAAAAGCTGTGTGTCCACTCACTGGTAGGTAAGAACAGCTGGAAACAGGCTCCTGCGTCCGGGCTCCAGCTGATCCAGGGTGTCGAGGGACCAGGAAGTGTACTTCTTGGTACAGCGGCGGCACTCCAGGTACTCCGTAGCCAGGAAGTACCACCCTTCCATGTCCAGGACCTTGCGCACAACTTTATAAAGGCCACAGCTTGTGAGCGCATGCTCCTTGCACGGCCGACTGCAGGACTTCAGGGCGTGGTTCTTGCAGTCTGGCTGGGTGCACACAAACTTGTAGGCCCACAAGCGGTACGGCATCCACAGGCAGAGCGGGCGGAGGAAGAACCCATCTGGAGAAGCCGGAGGTTGGTGGAAGATGTTGGGCAGCGGAGGGGGGTGATACCAGAGGGTCAGGTCGCTCTTGATGACCGCTTTCCCACTGGCATCGTCTTTGAAGAGTGCCTTGCTCACCCACTGGTGCTGCTCTTTAGGGAGGGTTTTAATCCACCCATCAGGCAGAAGAACCTGTGAAAGAGAGAACACATTAGGTTCAGCTCTCTGTGTGTGTGTGTGTGTGTGTGTGTGTGTGTGTGTGTGTGTGTGTGTGTGTGTGTGTGTGTGCGTGCGTTTGTGTGTGTGTGTGTGTGTGTGTGTGTGCGTGCGTGTTTGATTACCTCTTTGTGAGTGACAGGCGGAGGCTGTGGCCTGATTCTCAGTCTGTCCAAGGCTAGGGATGGAGGAGCTGGCAGGGTGGTGGCGGTTGGAGGAACAACCTGTGAAAGACATTAGGTTATTACAAATTATTATTGTTATTAATAATAATAATAATGATAATAATAACAATAAGAATGATTGATTACCTCTGGCTCAGTGATGACCTCTGGCTGAGCAACAGGCCTGTCAGCCAACAACAAGGTTGTTGGAGCTGGAGCTGGAGCTACACAGTTAATAAAACAAAGGTTAATCTACCATAATATTGCACAAGAGTTTAACTTTAACACAATACTTTAATTTGGTAATGAATTGCATTAGGTTATTACTACAATGCAGTGTGCAAAGAGTTGAATTGAAATGATTGCAGCCAAATAGCAAAGCAAATAGTGGAAGCCACACAAAGATGAGTGTTTCTCAGAGTGTTAATATGATTGGCTAGATGAGAAGACAATATGAGCTATAGCTAGTGATTATACCAGTGATGGAGAGAGAGCACCATACACTACCATGCAGAGCAGGAGTAAAGCAGTGACATTTCTACAACTACAACGTACAACTACCACATGATTCCACTTACCATGTCACTTACAGAATAACCTGTTTGCAATGACAGAAAGAGGAGTAAACAAAACCTCTATTCATTCATGATACTCTTTAGAGTGATAAAGACAAATATACACATTGACATACCGACTACATCTGGGAGATCAGGTTGGCCGAGCAAACATTGGAACCATTAGAACAGCCAATGGCGCTCTGCGGCCAACATTGGGACAGCCAATGAGGGCGCGGCAACATTGGAACCAGAACATTGGAATCGGCCGAGAAGATCGGGACGCAGTTGGCGCACTTTATCCACTACACTACCAAGGAACTTAAAAGTGAGGGAGGTCATAGTGTTTTTATTTTGGTGTGCTGGGACCACTGCCTCTTGTGGGTTATGTTACAGCCTGGCTCAGGGTTGTATCAAAAAGGGAGACACAGATGCCATCAAGGGATAACAAAATATATTTATTAACTAAACTGAATAAATACAAAGGACAACTTTAGAGTCATGTTATTGGATATGAATAAGCGTCAGTGTGTATGCAGTGTATGGATAAAGGCGTATGTGCGGTCTGAGTGTTGAAGGGTGTGAAATCAATCTACCAAACAACCAAGTCCAAACAACCAACGAAACCGGCTGGCCATGTGGAGAGGGAGGCAGCAGGTAACTTGTAGGCCTGGGAAAAGAGTATTTCAAATGTTCAATTACTGCACATAAATTCAATAACTGACATAGCACCACCAGGTAACCACATTTTTACATAGCTTCTATAACATCCAGTGACAAAAAAAATCTTCCCCTCCATGGCTTGAACCCCTGACCTTCTGCATGGGAGTTAGGCACCTTATCCAATACACTACAGAGGATCTGGAAAGTATGTGGTGTTATAATGTATTTATTTTGGTGTGCTGGGACTACTGCCTCTTGTGGTGGCAACATAGAACTGCAGGTCAACAACAGGACAGAGGGAAAGAGGGAAGGAGGGAGGGAGTGACAACCAGACAAATGCTATATATGGTGCACTGGCTTACAGCCACGCACAAAAATACTTCGAGAAAGAGACACTAACAGGGGGGAGGGGTCTCTGTACTCTCCATACTATCATGAGAGGGGATCTGAAGGAGTGGAGAGAGTGAGAGTCAGAGAGAGAGAGAGAGAGAGAGAGAGAGAGAGAAAGGAGGAACAGGGTGGAGAGAAGGAGGGAGACTATCCCATTCGATGTGTATAGCTCCATAATACTATGTCCCCTCCCTTGACCAGGCATGTGCAGTGCGGAGCCTCTTAATGTGCAATCTGCTGATATTGTACTGAGTCACATTCACTGGCTGTGAATGCCAGTGTTCGAAACTGTTCCGAAATAGTCAACTATATCAAATCAAATCAAACTTTATTTGTATAGCGTATTTCACAGAGTCAACACAATGCACTTTACAGAGAGCAAAGGGGGGATGGACATCCTAACCCTACAGTACATTTTCCAAAGGGAAGCAAAAAGCAGTTCACCCAGGGGCCGAAATAGGTGAGCTGAACTCTCTCCACGAGACGATCAAGCAAGCTCCTGTAAAATGTTTATATGGTAAAAAGACTGCACTTATGTAGTGCTTTTATCCAAATCGCTTTACAATGAAGGCCTCTCATTCACCCCTTTACACACAACAATGGCGGCAGCTGCCATGGAAGGTGCTAGTCTGCTCATTGGGAGCAATTTGGGGTTCAGTGTCTTGCCCAAGGACACTTCAACATGTCTTCAGGAGGAGCCGGGATTCGAACCACTGAACCTACGATCATTGTAAATAGTTACAGAGGCCATTATGTGTTAGCTATCCCTGTAGTCTATACGTATATATCATAATAAGGCACAGTAAGCACTAAGCAGACAGGCTTCTATACAGTACTGAGTAAACTCCTGTACCTGTAGGTATAGCAGCTAGGCCGAAGAGAGAAAACAAAATGCAGAGCCAAAAGGGGGAGTGGGAGCAAGAGGCTAGTGTTATGACTTCACAGGACAGCTGGCGACACATAGTGGCATGACTACTTTATTGTGTGTTCAACATTTTCTTCTGGTGTCCAAATTCTCAACAGTTAATTTGATTCACTATATAGTCCATTACAAAATACACACAATTCACAGCAATTTCTAGTGCACAGAGGATGTACATACAATTTCTAATTCACTACATACATAGGGAATAGTGAGTGAGTGAGTGAGTGAGTGAGTGAGTGAGTGAGTGAGTGAGTGAGTGAGTGAGTGAGTGAGTGAGTGAGTGAGTGAGTGAGCGGTTTCATACACAGCTACAGTCAAGTTAACACTAAGCCATTGGGATGATAGGCTCAAACACACTGATACAATATAATAATAGAGAGTTAGAAGAGAAGAAGAGAGAGATTGAGATTGCACCACCACCTAGTGGACGACTTTGTTGAGTGGTGCACACAGAACCACTGGCAGCTCAACGTGGGAGAGACCAGGTAGATAGTGGTGGTCAGGACGAAGAAGGCTCTGCTGACTCCTTTTACCATCCAGGGGGTTGATGTGGTCCAGTCAAAACCTGCTGGCCATCATGGACAGAGTCTCCCACATTCTACATGACACTCTAGTCAGGCAGAGGAGAACCACAGTAGCAGACTGACCCTGCCAAGGTGCTCGACAGAGCATTTCAAGAAGTCCTTTGTACTAGCCAGTCACTATATAGACTACTCAATCCTCTGATTGGCTGCACTATAATTTACCTCCTACAAACTTTTACAAACTCATAATGCATACCCCACATGTTTTCTTATCTAGGTATGTAAAGGATTTTTTCAATTTAGGCATGCTAGAATATAACTACAGTTGCTATACACTTATTTGCACTCGCATTTGTACGTTTGGATGTCTGTATATATTGTATCTATTGTGTCTATTTTTTTTTTTTATTCTAATCTGTTATTTTGTTGTCCTCTGCTACTGTAACAGTGCAATTCCCTCCCTGGGGAAGTCCAGTACTAAGTGTAGCTACTAATTTACCAACTTCAAAGCCCGTTGCACACCATTTTTTGCACAGTTTGCTCCACCTGGAAACTGTAGCAAAACGGTGCACACGGTTTTCAGTCTGAACTCACCCCATGTCTACATGATTTGTTGAGTTGCAGACACATGATTCACTGTTTGAAGCAGCTATTTGCGTCAACGAGCATACCTGAGAGTATATTTTCTATTCTTCCTAGGTAAATACTTGTTATACTATTTTTTGTGTTTTACTTTAATTATTTAGGCTACTATGCTTATTTTTACGCATGCATTTTTATGTTTTACTTATGCAGTTGGCTGTGAGAGAATCTCATTACTGGGTGATGCTGCCATTTGATGTCTCAGTTCTTCAAACCCACACAAATATGCAGCATTAAACTGTAGGCTATTTTATCGTCCGTTATCAATAAACTCATGGATGGATGCTGATTGATGCTTTTCTAACATGAAGCAGGTACTGAAGCCTACAGTATCAAAATTACCAAATAAGTAAATCAGTGGTGATTCTACTGTAAAACACTATATTTTAATAAACAAATGAACGAAAGATTGGATGGATGAATTAATGCATTTTCTTTTCTTCTTTTTTTTTTTTTTTAGCTCGAAGTCCACGTCATGAAATCATATCCATGGCGGAAGGATATGACATATTTGTAGTTCCGGGATCTGGAACTACTTCCACTTTGGGAAAACATATGAGGAGCGTAGGGATACAGAGGAGGTACGCATTTATTATAACAGGTGCATGACGCAAAACGGGCAACACAGCGAGGAAGAAATGGTGCTTTTCCAGAAGGGCTTTTCATGATTACAAACGCAAAGCCGTCAGAAGAAACCCAGCCTTCAGGACGGTCGCTAACTACAGAATGATAAGGTAAACAATTGACAGCTGAATGATAGCTCACGTTAGCTACTGATCAGCTAACTAACATTAGTTCGCGGGATCTGTGTGGTCTCGAGAACGACGCTAGCTGCATTTTATGTGCTACCTAGTTTGTTTTGGTTGAGGAAATGCCAGTTGTGCATGCTAATGAATTATGCCAAGCGTTTTGACGTTCGATATTGCTAACGTCAGCTAACAACTTCCAAAACTAGTCCCTGACGATTGGGATGAATGTCTGACATCCTAGCTAATGTTTAAATGGCCCGATGTCCCCTGTCGTGGTGGTCAGTGTAGCCCGAGATATTCCATATGGTTGGACTGACATGAGCATGAATCCAGTGCAGTTGCAATTAATTTGTTGACCCACACTGGCTTCTCTGGCTTGCATGCTTTGGTTTAAGAAGGTTACAAGGTTTTAAAGCAACAGCATCTATTTAATTAGGTAGACAGTCACGTCGTGTTTGTCATCTCCGTATAGGCTGTCCAAGGCAAAGTGTTGACAAACAGTCATTCAAGTCTGTCTGTGTCTCAAAGGCAGTGTCAGATGTTAGGCCCCATGTAGGCTACAATATGTTCAACCTAGCTCTACTTTATCATATGGAGTATATAGTGGCCTATTCTTTTCTGTAAGCTTAAGGAGGGGACATGCCTGCCACCACACCCATTGATGAGATGACTAATGCTGCCTTCTGTTGGCTGCTCTGCTCTTTAAATACCACTAGCTAACTAATGACACCTGTGGTTGCAGTCAACTGGCGTCTAACTGGAGATGTAGGTGCCTCATAGTCCAGTCTCATTTCATATCAAACCTTTATCTTCACTCGAAAGGCACTGAGGTTTCCCTAATTTACAGTGACGTGGTGCTTTTAGTAAAAACAGACAGATTACAGCAGTATAAGTCACATTCAACACAAGACAAGAAAAATGGTTCGGTACAATGGTTCGTAATCGTAGGCTTAAATTCTACATAAGAAGGAAGAATTTCGGTTTTAAAAGTGCGTTGCAGGAAATTCCAAGAGTCAGGGACATTGGAAAAGGAGAATTTGCCAAGATCAGAGCATGCTCGGTTTGGGATGTAACGATTGGTGCACCTGGCTGGACACAGGTGCGTGTATGTTTTTTTTCTCAGTCAAATGAAGATAGCTAGGTTTCACTAGCCAATAGGAGCTAGCCGTGTGGGGCGGAGCTCCACGAAATAGAACTGGTCAGGTATAATGATAAACCACAATAAAATCAAATTAAATATATTGCAAAAAAATTATCACTAAAACCATGTTTCATTACCATGCTTTGAAAAACTCGTTGTTGTCCAGCATCAACCAAAGTTGGCAACACTCTCCAAGACACATTATTTAAATGTTTATGCAAACAAAAAGAGCATAGTGCTGCACATTTTATTTGTGGTTTTCAATATAAAACTGATTTCAGTGTGTATCAGTAATTTTTCAACATGTTCAGCCCATTTTAACAATACCACAATAATACTGATGACCGTGATAATTTTGGTCACTAAAATCGTGATGTGAAATTTTCATACCATTACATCTCTATGCTCGGGGGGACTGCAAGTAGCAGTCAGTGGATGAATTCATGCACTGTTGAAGGTCTGTGGTTTTCTCTGAATGTGTGATGCAGCCTGAGCCTCGGAGTCTAAGCCCCGTGGAAGCTGTGGATCAGCCCACAGTCATCCCCAAACTGTAGTATTTTGATGTTATTGAGAAAGTGGCATAACTGCAGAGTGGCACACGTGTAGATGAATGAGTCCATGGCACGTGACCGTGTGGGTGTGTGCCTGTGTGGGGAAGGATAGCCTGTCTGATTGTTCAGCTAGGGACCGTGTGGGTGTGTGCCTGTGTAGGGAAGGATAGCTAACTAAACATTTCTTCTATTATTTGATAAGTCCCAGCTGCGGCATCTGTCAAAAATAGACCTGCTGTCTATCTCTACCTGCTGTCTATCTCTACCTGCTGTCTATCTCTACCTGCTGTCTATCTCTACCTGCTGTCTGTCTCTACCTGCTTTCTATCTCTACTTGCTGTCTATTTCTACCGGAGCACCGCAGAGGACCAGTTGTGGGACGCGTCTGAAACGTGCCGAAGTGCATCTGGTGGGAACACATTGTCTAGAACGGCCACGGTCAACTCCGGCTGGCTTATGGTAACCGGAACACAATGCAACTGGACTCAGTGGAATTGAGGTGTGACTCACCACTTGCCATGTCTGCCTCTGAAGGCCTGCTGAGTGAAGTCCGCTGAGTGAGATTGATGAAGGAGAAAGGGCAGGACACACACACACAACAAGACCCACACACATTTTAACAATTTATTTAGGTCCACATACAAAACCCGCACACACACACAAACATTACGGCCTGTACATGGATATTTTTTTAAGTGGATTTTTTCGTCCTTGTTTAAAAAAAATAACTCTGCCCACACCACAAACATATCTCTGACCATACGAACAGCCAAAACCGAACACGATCGCCCCTAAAGCCTGCAATGCCATGCCAGGCCAGTAGGTAGCAATAAGCAAAATGTCAAATACCGTAGAAGAACATTATGAGCATGCGCAGCCAGTTGTACTCAAACGGCGGCAGTGACTCAAGACGTGAACAGAGCACTCTTTGAAACAGACAGAAAAAAGTACAAAATAGACAGAAAAATAATGGCGATGAATAATATGCCAAAAGTGCTAAACACAAATAGACAACACAGTATATTTCCGCCATTGTTGGTTTTGAAAAACGTTTTGCTTCAATGCGTGGCTTGACCCTTAACGCTTGACGCTTTGGTTGAGAGGCCCAATTGTACAAAATAATGTGCGTTTAGAAATAAATCGTGTACGTGTAGTCCAGGCCTACGCTGCTGCTTTTATCTAAATCGACTCACAATAATTGCATTTAACATAAGAAAAGCCAATGTACTACCATTTGCCAGGACTCACACATGCATCTTCTTTCTAAAACAAGTGACTAAGAGTATAATCTATTGCTGAAGGCGAGTGCAAGAATTGCAAACTAACACACACAGCAGGGAAACCTAGAGGGACACGCACACCTACACACACAGCAAGGAAACCTAGAGAAGTACATGCCATACACACACACCCACACCAGGGAAATCTAGAGAAACGCACGGCATACACACACAGCAGAGAAATCTAGAGAAAACATCAACACAACTGTTCTCAGCATTATCCTGAGAGGGGCTGGACTCATTTCACACACACACACACGTCAAACGAACACACACACACACACAAACACAGCTGAGAAACCTAGAGAAACAACCATTCATTGTAAAGAGCTTTGGATAAAAGCATAACATAAGTGCAGTCCATTTACCATTTAGGTAACTAGCTGGCTCCGCTCTCAATTTGCCATTTGCCACTTGTCACTGCCGACCATAAACGAACGCAGCGTTATCCCAGAGGTGGTCTCAACGCCAGACCCAGAGTTCTTTCGTATACACTACGTAAGCTACGCTACAGCATGCTGTAGATCTCTCTATGGGTCTGGGGCCCAACAAATTTGGTGCTCAAATCCTGGCCAATCATTGGTTTCGCAGGAATCCCTGCGACACCAATCAGTAACGACTTTCGTGATCAGGCGTTCCCACCTATAGATATGCCCCGCCCCTCTAACCTGGGATACCGTCTCATTTTCTGCTACGACCTGTCACACTTTCAATTTTAAACTGCCGATACACCCTTAGGATACCAGCTTGGGTGGCAAAGTGGCACAGACTCTATTATGTAATATGCAGAGCGCAGAGATTCAACGTAATATTTGAGTCTGGAGAGAGACTAGCACAGAGGCCTCTCTGAGTTTGGTGTTGACCATTGAGCCTACAACAAAACGCCTGCCTGTTTTGCTGGCTAGGGCCACTGTTGTGGTAAATGCTGTGTTTTGTTGACTGGAGCTACTGGAGCCAGGCTGCTAGCTGGCTAAAGGCTAATTTATACTTCATCGTACAACGCTTTTGAAAGTGTCGGTAGACAGAAATGACATCACTGTTGACACCTTTGTGTCGGGCAAGGGTGTCTTGCACCTACCAGACTTTCAAATGTCGCAGGCGCCGTCAATTTTGTCGCACAGCTGTGATTGGATAGCTAGATAGAAGGCATGTTCGTTGCCATGGATCAATCAGCCACGCACCTGCAAGTTACCATGGAGGTGATCAAACACTTCACTGAAGTATAAATGCTAAATGTCGGTCAACACTTTTTTTCTGTCGACAGACAATTGTCGTACGACATTTCGACTTGAGTATAAATGAAGCTTTACACTCCCCTCTGCCTTGTTGTGTGTTCTCCAGCAAAGACTGGCTCCAGCCGCTGCTTATTTCTGGTTTGGAGAGAGAGGGTTGCTGCGGTTGTCACTGCCACAGCATTTGTTTGAGAGGTGTTGTGTGTGTTGTGTGTGTGTGTGTGTGGTGTGTGTGTGGTTCCCAGGAAGTCATCACCGTGACATTGAAGAAGTGTGTTGTCAGAATTCATGCATCCATAATGTGCACACACATAATAGCTGATATGCCTGAGTGTGTGTGTGTGTTAAGGGTGTTACGATTCTCAAATACACAATTTTATTCAATTGTCGATCTTAACGTCATGATTCAATTTGATTTTATGAAGAAAAAAGTCCCTACTCCACGGACAGACTCCAAGGACGTCAGCTTCACATGCCATCGCTAGCCTTGTAGCCGACTCATTGGCTAGGCTAGCTAATGTTTAGTTAGTACTAAACCTTTTGAATTATACCATACTACAGCTTATCTAAAACACAGCTAACGTTGGCCAACAAGGACTATAAAAATAAAAAAAACTGGGAAAATCGCAATCCGGCTTTTGATTTCGATGATTGATTTCAGTTTGATGATCAAAAAATGCCCATTTCTATCAATGTTCGATTTTGAATCGAAATCATGACACCCTCGTGTGTGTGTGTGTTCACTGGGGGTGTGTGTTGCTTTATTGTCCTCCCCTCTTACGTCACTGATGCTTACATCCATAAGAGTCGTTTCCATGGACACTGTTGCCAGGGCCCGAGAAGGGCTTTTATGTAAGCGCAATTAGTGGACTGGGCCAGAGGGTCCGTAAACAACTCAACGTTAACCACTCTGACAACGTTTTTGAGGAAAGACTGATTGTTTCCATCCCCCAACAGCAGAAGGGACACAACTGTTCAGCAGAGAAATTGTATTCAATGGATGAATCAAGACAATTGTTGGCTTTTGGCGTTCTTCTTCTTCTGTTGCTCTGAGTTGTGTAATTTTTGTATAAGCCTTAATTAAAGTTGCAGCAAATCTAATATGGACCACGATGTCAATAGCCTTGTTTGTTGTGATGGTGTTGATAAAATCACCCCAACACAGGATTGGAATCGGCAAACAATGATTTATTGGACAGAACTTAGACTCACATGTACAGTCCCTGTCTCTCGGCTGGCTGGAGCTGTGGGCAGAAAACGAGGCCTCAATCTTCTTCCGTACTCCCCCGTTGGATCTAATCAGGGCTGGGCAGCCACAGGCACAATCAATCAATCAATCAAAGCTTTATTTATATAGCGCATTTCATACCCAGAGGCAACACAATGCGCTTTACAGAGAACAAGGGAGGTGGGCAGACATCCCACCCCTACATATTCCAGAGGGAAGCAAAAAAACAGTAATCACCCGAGGGCCAGATAAGTGAGCTGTAAAAATTCTTCCCTGACCCCTCTCAACGAGGCGATCGAGCAAGCTCCTGGAGTATGTTTGTCTACCGGCTAAGAACATTTATAGAGCAATAAATAACATTAAATTACATTTTCAGAGTAAGAGAGGCTAATAACATCATAGGAGAGACATGGCAAAACATTGGTGTATGTCTGTGTGTGCATAAATGTGCCTGGGCCCAGATAGAGGCAGGGGTTTGGGTAGGGTGGGGAGTAGGAAAAGGATACGGACCCGGGTTAGGGTGAGGGGAAGGGGATCTGAGCCCAGGACTGGTGTATGTCAGTGTGTGTGTGAGTGTGCCTGGGTCCAGGTAGAGGCAGGGGTCAGGGTAGGGTTGGGGTAGGAAGAGGATACGGACCCGGGGTAGGGTGAGGGGAAGGGGGTACTGGACCCAGGCCTAAGGCCGGAAGTGGACTGTTGTATGTCTGTGTGTGTGTGTGTGTGTGTTAACTAATTTGCTACGACATCTGCAGCAGATACAGGGGCATCCATCGGACTCAGGGTGGTCCATTGGCGACAGCGGGGCATCCACTGGACCTGGTTAGAAGATAGGAGGGAGAGAGAGAGGCACTAGGGAGAGGGGAGGCAGAACAGGGTTAGTAGCACACGGAGCCATATATAGAGCAATACATTACGTCAAACTACATTTTCAGAGCAAGAAAGGCTAAGAGCATCATGGAAGAGGTGTGGCAAACACTAATGTGTGTGTGTGTGTGTGTGCGTGCCTGGGCCCCGATAGAGGCAGGGGTTGGGGTAGGGTGGGGGGTAGGAAAAGGATACGGACCCGGGTTAGGGTGAGGGGAAGGGGATCTGAGCCCAGGACTGGTGTATGTCAGTGTGTGTGTGAGTGTGCCTGGGTCCAGGTAGAGGCAGGGGTCAGGGGTAGGGTTGGGGTAGGAAGAGGATACGGACCCGGGTGAGGGGTAGGGGTACTGGGCCCAGGCCTAAAGCCGGAAGTGGACTGTTGTATGTCTGTGTGTACGTGTGTGTGTGTTAACTAATTTAATAAGGCACAGAGAGTCCTACTGTCACAAGGTGCATGACCTGTCATCCACCATCTGAAGTCTCAATCCCACTGATTGTTTAGCCAGTGGTACTTTTATGACATTCTATGAAAAGCATCGGACACCCCAGGGAGGATGCCCCCCCCCCCTCCTTGTGACGTCCCAGCGTGGCCTCCTGACCCCCGGCCCCAGCACAGCACAACTGTCTCCTTTCATCCCTACCACTGCACATTTAGACCGTGTTACATGAGCAAAGAAAACACAAAATCAGCACATTGACTTTAAGACTTTTACCTATATTCTTCACTACCTTCACAGGCTAGCCCTGAGAGAGGAGGAGACTTGGCTTAGCCTTCATCCCCGCTTTCTGGAATACCCCTCTGTTCAGCTAACACCTGTGCATCTTCCATTCACATGTCATGTGTCGGCATGCAAATGCACACACAATACCGCTCATCTCTTCCTTATGCAAGTGGAGGAAGACACTTGAGGACAAGGAAATGGCCTGTACCATGGAAATGGCCTGTATGTATTGTGGGATGTTGTGTAAAGTGACTCAACCAGGAAATGGACAGGTAAAAGAAAATGAAAAAACTCCTTAGCCTACCGGTTTCCCCGGTATAAATTCAGTGAAGGTAACATACTAACATGAGGTGACTTCAAACGTAGGAGATCAACTGATAACCTGCTCTGTTGCCAAGGACTCAAAAGTAGTCCGGGCTAGAATACTTTAGGCCTTGTGCATTTCTGCTTCTCACAACTATTGGAATAATCATTGTACTGATTCTGGAACTATTTCTGGAGGTGGATACTCGGTGGAAGAGTAGGGATGAGACTGGTAGCGTTGTGTGTTTGTGTGTCAGAGAGTACAGGGAAGGTGTAGGGACGAGACTGGTAGCGTTGTGTGTTAGGGCTGTAACGATTATGAATTTTGCTTAACGATTAATTGTCAGAAAAATAATTGCGATTATTACAATAATTGTCAGAGTTGTTGACCGGGGGGGGGGCTCACATCACACCACTAGGGCCCCTTGCCGATCTGGCACCCTAGGCGGCCGCCTACTTCACCTATGCCACGGGCCGGTCCTGGCACTAATGCTCATGTCAGCGGGATTTGAGTGAGTGTGTGTGTGTTTGTGAGAGAGAGAGAGAGAGAGAGAGAGAGAGATGGTGAGTGAGTGAGGGTGGGTGAGTTCCGAGTTCTGACTAATTTTTACCAGATAATGTAGGCCTAATAACACAAGTACTAAGCCTATGAAGTAAACCTGTGGTTTAAAACCACGCCTCTTTAATATCATGAATGTTAACAACATTTACATAGAACATATCCTCAATAAAAATAAAAATCATTGAAAAACTAAGATGAAATTAATTTGAGTATACAAATAGCACATGAAGTGGACAATGCATCAGTGCTTCTTTACTTCTTTAATACAGTGTCTCTTGTCATTAGTTGCTATGAACGTATAGGACAAGTGCCAACAAGCTGAAGAATCCCATTGAACTAGGGCTGCTACCATATTAACTCTGCAACAGATTTTTATTTTATTTAAAAATGTTTTTAAAAAAAAATATATATAAATATTATTTTTTTTTAAACATTTTTTTCATAACCGCGGTTAAAAAAAACAATCGCGGTCAGAAAAAATAATCGTGGTTTGACGATTATGTAATAATCGTTACAGCCCTATTGTGTGTTTGTGTGTGTCAGAGTACGGGGGAGGTGTAGGGACGAGACTGGTAGGTTGTGTGTTTGTGTGTGTCAGAGTATGGGGGAGGTGTAGGGATGAAGTCAACAGTTCGCCTGTGTGTGCTGGCGGTGAGGAGCGCAGAGTGAGGCAATATTGACTGTATGTAAAGCAGACAGCCTTGGTCACGTTGCCATGATTATTGCATGAGAACAGTTGGTGCTCCAGAGCCCCCCCCCCACCTTCTCCCTTCTTCCTCTCTCTCACTGCAGACAACTTTCTCCTCGTCCTTCCCCCTCTCTTCTTTCTAGCTCTCTGCCCTTTCTCCTGCACGTTCTCTATCATACATTCTGGTTACAGTGTTACACTCTACCTACCTACTATACAGTAGGACCCCACTCATCCGAACTTCAGAGATCCGAACCTCCCGGTCTACCGGACAGGCTTAAAAAACGTTCTTTTTTTTTTGAGCCTGCTATCTGGTTACTGGTGGGATTTTCATTACAGTACTGCAGGCCTACTTGCATTTAAATCTGTCATAATAAACACGTACTGTATCCTACTGTGAATAAAAACATAACTGTATGTAGACCTACATGTTGCCTGTAGGCTGTAGCCTACTGTCACGTTTAATTTCTTTGTTACTTTAATATCGAGCGCAAAACGCAAACGAGTCTGCTGCGCGAGAGCTGCATTCCTTGGTAGCCAGGAAGCGCGTCAGCAACCTGAAGCAGAGGAGTATCGAGTCATTTTTCGTTCCCAGTTAATGGACTTCAGGAACACAGACGTGTTGTAAGCATGTAGATTAGCCTACTAGGCCTACCTATTTGTTAAATAATAGCCTACAGCCTAGGCCACGTTGGCCTACATCAGTTGTTTAGGCTGCAATAGCCTTAGACACGACAACTTGTCCGTCATTTCATTTATTTATTTATTATCATTTGCTCTAATTGTTCTAATGTTGGATTGTTTTTAGGCAATACCATTTTGTTCTGCGAATACAGTAGCCTATCGATGCAGCGTAGGCCTCATGAGAATAAAGTACTGTATTTGATCAAAGCATGCACTCAAGTGGAAATTAGTTTATTTTATTCTAGGCTACTGTAGGCCTATTATAGGCTAGGCTGTGTGAGTTTAGTTGGCTATTTGATTGCAATTCTGATGCATTTTCACAAGTAATTAAGGGTATTTATCGGTCTATTATGACTCTATATGAAACAAGTATACCACTTATTGAATTTGGTGCATTTTAACATATGTTTCAGTCATCCGGACATTTCAGAGATACGAACGACCTTCGGTCCCGTTGGGTCTAACCTGTACTAACTACTAGCCTGTCTGTTAAACTAACCTGTACTAAGTACTAGCCTGTCTGTTATACTAACCTGTACTAAGTACTAGCCTGTCTGTTATACTAACATGTAGGGCTGTACAATTAATAGTGAATTAATCGAAATCGCGATTATGACCTCCGCGATTAACTAATCGCAACAGGCCACAATTAATGTGATTAATAATTTTGCTTTGAATTGAGTGTGCTAGGACTACACGGACGAATCACAGGCGCTTATGCTGTCTGACCAATCACATGCGTTCCCGCTGAGTGGTTAAGAAAAAGATGATGTCGCTCAAGCCCAGCAGCTCATATGCAAACTGTGCAGAGCTAAAGCTATTACTTTGAAATATTAATCGCAATTATTAATCGCAATTACCATTTTGAAGCAAATAATCGCAATTATTTTCTTTTGTCATAATCGTGTAGCCCTACTAACATGTATCACTCTGTTTCTCACTGCTCTCCTCCCTCTCCTGTTCCTCTGTCCTCTGTGAGTTTAGCTGCAGGGGTGCAGGAAATATCCTGTAGGTGGGATGGGGTTAGTTGAGCTTAATATCCTGTAGGTTGGGTTAGTTGAGCTGAATATCCTGTAGGTGGGGTTAGTTGAGCTGAATATCCTGTAGGTGGGGTTAGTTGAGCTGAATATCCTGTAGGTGGGGTTAGTTGAGCTGAATATCCTGTAGGTGGGGTTAGTTGAGCTGAATATCCTGTAGGTGGGGTTAGTTGAGCTGAATATCCTGTAGGTGGGGTTAGTTGAGCTGAATATCCTGTAGGTGGGGTTAGTTGAGCTGAATATCCTGTAGGTGGGGTTAGTTGAGCTGAATATCCTGTAGGTGGGGTTAGTTGAGCTGAATATCCTGTAGGTGGGGTAGGGTTTGTTGAGCTGAATATCCTCTAGGTGGGGTAGGGTTAGTACGGCTGAATATCCTGTAGGTGGGGTGGGGTTAGTTGAGCTGAATATCCTGTAGGTGGGGTAGGGTTAGTACGGCGGATATTATTATTTTTGTCTATTCCACGACTGTTGTTGGGAAGAAGAGTGACCGGTCTTAGTTGAAAACGTGTTAGCCAGCTCGCACATGTAACTACTACCGGCACACAAGTCTGAGGAAAACGGAAATTCAACATTTATTAGGATTTGGATATGAGGATATGAGGATTTATTATTGTACGACTGTAATGGTTTTTTTCCCCCAGACTGCGTCTTAGACTGTGATTGCAACCGACTAAACACAGCTCTCTTGTGCTTGTTTGTGTCCCCCCCCTCCTCTAGAGTCAGAGCTGTCTGTTGACCTCCATTGACAGAGTGGCTTGCCGCAGAAACACACACACACTCGTTCAGCCTGCACTCTGCCAGCATGTCAGGTCAGGAACCAAGGGCCTGCTTTTTCCCTCCTCCTGTCTTTCTGTTCCTGTTACGTTCTCATGCGTTCTCTCTCTTGCTCCGCCTCTTCCTGTTACGTTCCCATGTGTTCTCTCTCTCGCTCCGCCTCTGTTCCTGTTACGTTCTCATGTGTTCTCTCTCTCTCTGCCTCTGTTCCTGTTACGTTCTCATGTGTTCTCTCTCTCTCGCTCCGCCTCTGTTCCTGTTACGTTCTCATGTGTGCTCTCTCTCGCTCCGCCTCTGTTCCTGTTACGTTCTCATGTGTTCTCTCTCTCTCTGCCTCTTCCTGTTACGTTCTCATGTGTTCTCTCTCTCTCCGCCTCTGTTTCTGTTACGTTCTCATGTGTTCTCTCTCTCTCTGCCTCTTCCTGTTATGTTCTCATGTGTTCTCTCTCTCTCTGCCTCTGTTCCTGTTACGTTCTCATGTGTTCTCTCTCTCTCGCTCCGCCTCTCTTCCTGTTACGTTCTCATGTGTTCTCTCTCTCCGCCTCTGTTCCTGTTACGTTCTCATGTGTTCTCTCTCTCTCTGCCTCTGTTCCTGTTACGTTCTCATGTGTTCTCTCTCTCGCTCCGCCTCTGTTCCTGTTACGTTCTCATGTGTTCTCTCTCTCGCTCCGCCTCTGTTCCTGTTACGTTCTCATGTGTTCTCTCTCTCGCTCTGCCTCTGTTCCTGTTACGTTCTCATGTGTTCTCTCTCTCTCTCTCTCTGCCTCTGTTCCTGATACGTTCTCATGTGTTCTCTCTCTCTCCACCTCTGTTCCTGTTACGTTCTCATGTGTTCTCTCTCTCGCTCCGCCTCTGTTCCTGTTACGTTCTCATGTGTTCTCTCTCTCTCTGCCTCTGTTCCTGTTACGTTCTCATGTGTTCTCTCTCTCTCTCTCTCTCTCTCTCTGCCTCTGTTCCTGTTATGTTCTCATGTGTTCTCTCTCTCTCTCTCTGCCTCTGTTCCTGTTACGTTCTCATGTGTTCTCTCTCTGCCTCTGTTCCTGTTACGTTCTCATGTGTTCTCTCTCTCTCTCTGCCTCTGTTCCTGTTACGTTCTCATGTGTTCTCTCTCTCTCTCTCTCTCTGCCTCTGTTCCTGTTACGTTCTCATGTGTTCTCTCTCTCTCTCTCTCTGCTTCTGTTCCTGTTACGTTCTTGTGTTCTCTCTCTCTCTGCCTCTTCCTGTTACGTTCTCATGTGTTCTCTCTCTCTCCGCCTCTGTTTCTGTTACGTTCTCATGTGTTCTCTCTCTCTCTGCCTCTTCCTGTTATGTTCTCATGTGTTCTCTCTCTCTCTGCCTCTGTTCCTGTTACGTTCTCATGTTTTCTCTCTCTCTCTCTGCCTCTGTTCCTGTTGCGTTCTCATGTGTTCTCTCTCTCTCTCTGCCTCTGTTCCTGTTACGTTCTCATGTGTTCTCTCTCTTTCTCTCTGCCTCTGTTCCTGTTACGTTCTCATGTGTTCTCTCTCTCTCTCTCTGCCTCTGTTCCTGTTACGTTCTCAATGTGTTCTCTCTCTCTCTGCCTCTTCCTGTTACGTTCTCATGTGTTCTCTCTCTCTCTCTCTGCCTCTGTTCCTGTTACGTTCTCATGTGTTCTCTCTCTCTCTGCTTCTGTTCCTGTTATGTTCTCGTGTTGTCTCTCTCTCTCTCTGCCTCTGTTCCTGTTACGTTCTCATGTGTTCTCTCTCTCTCCGCCTCTGTTCCTGTTACGTTCTCATGTGTTCTCTCTCTCTGCCTCTGTTCCTGTTACGTTCTCATGTGTTCACTCTCTCTCTGCCTCTGTTCCTGTTACGTTCTCATGTGTTCTCTCTCTCTCCGCCTCTGTTCCTGTTACGTTCTCATGTGTTCTCTCTCTCCGCCTCTTCCTGTTACGTTCTCATGTGTTCTCTCTCTCTCTCCGCCTCTGTTCCTGTTACGTTCTCATGTTTTCTCTCTCTCTCTCTCTGCCTCTGTTCCTGTTACGTTCTCATGTGTTCTCTCTCTCTCTGCCTCTGTTCCTGTTACGTTCTCATGTGTTCTCTCTCTCTCTCTCTGCCTCTGTTCCTGTTACGTTCTCAATGTGTTCTCTCTCTCTCTCTCTGCCTCTGTTCCTGTTACGTTCTCATGTGTTCTCTCTCTCTCTCTCTCTCTGCCTCTGTTCCTGTTACGTTCTCATGTGTTCTCTCTCTCTCCGCCTCTGTTCATGTCAGTCTCTCCTCTTCCATCTCTTCCTGATCTGTCCTTGTGCTCTGTCTGCTTTCATATGTCCTCCCTCTCTCTCTCTCTGTCTCTCTCTCTCTGTCTCTCTCTCTCTCATGAGTTAAAAAGTGATGAAAGATTCTGCCTGTCAAATATCTCTCATCTCCAATTCAAACCTAGCCCTCTCTCAACTTGCTTTCTCCCTCGATCCTAATCTCCCCTCTTTCTATCCTACCCCCCCATTCTGTCTCTCTCTGTCTCTCTTTCTTTGTGTCATGTTCCAGGTAGCTACACCCCGGCCCCCGGGGGTCCCTTCTCGGCCCTCACCCCCAGCATGTGGCCCCAGGACATCCTGGCCAAGTACTACCAGGTGAGTGACCATCAGAGGACCTGCGACTGTCCCAACTAGCTATCGTGGAGGAGGGGCAAGGTGTAGGCTCGACCTGCGATTGGCCCAGTCAGCTATCGTGGAGGAGGGTCAGGTGATGGGCTCCTCTGAGCCTGATGTAGGCTGCCTGCGGCTCCACTCGCATCATTTTTTGAATAGTTGGATGGGAGGTTGGAGTGCTGCCTCGCAACTAATGTTTTGGCAGAGCTGTTGGGCGGGTGTAAGGGTCTTCATCATAGAGAGCAAGTAAAGTGTCTTGTGGCTATTTGTTTTGAGTCATAAATAGTGTACAATAGCATCTCTGGGTATATTTTTTTCCTAAATGTAGATCCATGGTATGAGTAGTAGTATTCTTCTCAGTGAGATGACCTGGGATGACTTCCTTGTGAATCACGGGCCGCTGGAATGTCTTGATTCGTTGGAGTTAAGCAAACTTTAGCACAGTAGGCCTATCTCAGGTCAGATATTTTAGCACAGTAGGCCTATCTCAGGTCAGATATTTTAGCACAGTAGGCCTATCTCAGGTCAGATATTTCAGTCTGATGTCAGAGGATTTCCATCAAGCCTTGGTAACTAATGGGAATCCAAATAAACAAAGATAGGCCTGGATGTTTTGGTTCCTTAATTTGTGTCTCCTCAAATTGAACACTAATGTAAAGCACTTTGAGCTGCATTTATTTGTATGAAAGGTGCTGTTCAAATAACGTATTATTATTATTATTATTATTACTATTACTATTACTAAAACTAATACCATTTCATCTTGATGATCTCACCTTCAAGCCTCAGCACCAAATGCAGCAGAACTGTTTCTATCTTGGATACGTAGGGCGCCCAAGCCTTTGTTGACGACGTGTGTGTGCGTGCGTGCGTGTGTGCGCGTGTGCCCGCGTGTGTGCGTATGTGTGTGCGTGTGCAGAAGGACCCCTCAGAGGAGGCAGAGCTGCAGTATGACGAGTTTGGCTTCAGACTGGACAGCGAAGGTAAGAAAACACAAAAACCTCTCTCTCTCCCTCTCTCCATATCCCTCTACTACATCAGGAAGTACCATCTGTACCTGAATCTGTGCCTTAGACATGCGTAATGTCGAACAGCAGATGTGCGTGTGTGTGCCTGCGCGTGAGCATGTGATTAAATGGAGGAGGCTGTTGGGTGGCTTGATTGATCAGGCTGGCCTCCAATCCTTACTTACAATCAATAAAAGATGATGTTTTGGCCTTTATGAAGGTGGACTGCTTCCAGTAATTCCCCCCCCCCCCCCCCCTACACACACACACACACACACACACACTAGACGGCCTGGAGCAGCGCGTGGCCCTGGGCGGGGAGGGCAGCCCCCAGCGCGAGGACCCCCAGCAGCGGCTCCGCTGGCAGGCCCACCTGGAGTTCACCCACAACCACGCGGTGGGCGACCTGACCTGGGAGCTCATCACCCCCTGCCTGCCGCGCTCCGAGCGCCTGCGCTCCTTGGTGCTGGGGGGCATCCCGCACAGCATGAGGCCTCAGGTAGGAGGACCCCCACCTGACAGGGTCACGGTACCAACGCAACACACAATGAGCCGTTGCTTCTTCCTTTCTCTCTGCCTTATCTCTCCCCCCTCATCTCCTCAGTTGTGGATGCATCTCGCTCCTCTCTCCTCAATTGTGGATACGTCTCTCTCTCTCATCTCTCCTCAGTTATGGATACATCTCTCTCTCTCATCTCTCCAGTTGTGGAAGTGTCTCTCTCTCATCTCTCCTCAGTTGTGGATATGTATCTCTCTCTCATCTATCCTCAGTTGTGAATATGTCTCATCTCTCCTCAGTTGTGGATGTGTCTCTCTCTCCAGTTGTGGATACATCTCTCTCTCATCTCTCCTCAGTTGTGGATGTGTCTCTCTCTCCAGTTGTGGATACATCTCTCTCTCTCATCTCTCCTCAGTTGTGGATACATCTCTCTCTCTCATCTCTCCTCAGTTGTGGATACATCTCTCTCTCTCATCTCTCCTCAGTTGTGGATACGTCTCTCTCATCTCTCCTCAGTTGTGGATACGTCTCCCATCTCTCCTCAGTTGTGGATGGGTCTCTCATCTCTCCAGTTGTGGAAGTGTCTCTCTCATCTCTCCTCAGTTGTGGATACGTCTCTCTCTGATCTCTCCTCAGTTGTGGATGCGTCTCTCGGGGGCCTTGCAGAAGAAGAGGACGTCTGAGATCTCTTACAGGGAGATCATCAAGAACAGCTCCAACGAGGAGACCACCGCGGCCAAACAGGTAGGCTCACGCCCGGGCTCCTGACCTGCAGGGGGCGACGGAGAGACAGGCTGACGGAGGGAAGGAGAGGACAGCAGGGTCCATTGGAGGGTGACGGGGTCAAATCTTTCTAAGACAGAATTAATCTGGAGGAACTAGATCTTTGTGATGAGGTACCAACACTAATGGATTAATTTACCTCTCTCTCTCCCTCACTCTCTCTTTCTCTCTCTCTCTCTCTTTCTACCTGTCTTTCTCTCTCTACCCCTCTCTCTACCTATCTCTTTCTCTCTCCCTACCTCTCTCTCTACCCCCCTCTACCTCTCTCTCCTTCATTCTCTCTCTCTACCTCTTTCCCTCTCTCTACCTCTCTCACCCTCTACCTTTCTCTCTACACCCTCCCCTTTTCTCTCCTCCCCTCTCTCTCTCTCTCCTCTCAGATAGAGAAGGACCTGTTGAGGACCATGCCCTCCAACGCCTGTTTTTGTAGTCTGACCAGTGTGGGCGTGCCCAGGCTCAGGCGGGTACTGCGCGGCCTGGCATGGCTCTACCCAGACATAGGATACTGCCAGGGCACCGGCATGGTGAGCGCGCACACACACACACACACACACAAACACGCTCGCGCACACAGACACACAGATGCGCGCACACACACACACACACAGCCTTATTGTGTGTGTGTTGCGGCAGGTGGTGTCGTGCATGCTGCTGTTCCTGGAGGAGGAGGACGTCCTGTGGATGATGTGCTCCCTGGTGGAGGACCTCCTCCCGCCCTCCTACTTCTCCGCCACGCTGCTGGGCGTGCAGACGGACCAGAGGGTCCTGCGCCACCTGCTGGTGCAGTACCTTCCCCGACTCGACCGCCTCCTGCAGGAGCACGACATCGGTGAGGGGAGGGGTGGGGGCATTAGGGGAGGGAGGGATTCGTCCGGCACCTGTACCACCTGCTGGAGGGGTGATGAGAATGTAGGAGGGGTGAGGATCTAATTATGTCAGGTTAGGGTTTTTAAAAAAATTGCAATCTCTCTCTGTGTCTCTCTCTCTCTCTCTCTCTCTCTCTCTCTCTGCCTTTTGATCCTCCCCTCCATCCCTCAGAGCTGTCTCTGATCACGCTCCACTGGTTCCTGACGTCGTTCGCCAGCGTGGTGGACATCCGCGTGCTGCTGAGGATCTGGGACCTGCTGTTCTACCAGGGCTCACTGGTGCTCTTCCAGGTCACGCTGGGCATGCTGAAGATCAAGGTGGGCGCTCTGGTCTTCCGTCCTCCTCTGGGTCCTCACCCGTCCGTCCCTCTGTCCTCTTCAGTGTCCACGTCTCCTCACCTCTCCGTCCCTCTGTTCTTTCATCCTCCTCTGTCTGAACCTCTCCTCCCTCTCCACCCCTCTGTTTGTGGAGGTGCATGTGCCTCCACTTCTTTTCAATGGGCATTTTTGCAAAAAACAAAACAAAAAGTGCTCTCAGCCGTTAAGATTCAGTTGAAACCTCTCTGCCTTCTTCTCCTCTCCA